>NC_142048.1:51306896-51646906 GCF_982192425.1 Myodes glareolus
AAGTGTCCAGTTCTGGTGAACTGTCCACAGCTCTTGATAAAAAATTTGAGATGAGTCATAAGCCTAATTAAAAAAATAACATAAAACACATTTAGAATCATACATTGGAAATTTCATGAACTTCAATCTGACAATTATTCTTTTTCAATGTAATTCTCAAAGCACTTTGTTAAATTGGACTTCAGGAAAAAATAAATGTGTTCGATATCAAAGGATATTGCTGAAATTAAAAATCAAGGGGCTGGAGAGATGTCTCAGTGGTTAAGACCACATATTGCTCTTCTAGAGGACATGAATTCAATTAACACAGCCCAGGGCGATTCCAGCTCCAGTCTCTGGCCTCTACAAAAACCACATGTGTATGTACCAACTCACATTCAGACATACGTGAACATACATATTTAAAAATAAATTAAAAAAATTAAATCAAATATGGGAAAATAATAATTTAAAGCTACTTATTTGCTAGAGGATATGTCTAGAATCAATTTTGGAAATTTGGAGATGTATTAAGCAAAGAAACAATGACTTACAAATCACTTTCAACAAACATACCTTTGGCTGGTAAAGGACACACTGACAATTCCCATGCATAGAACACTACAAGAAGTAACAGTATTCAGAATGCCTAGGAGAAGTATCTGCTTGATAAGATCCACACAACAAGAGCTGAAACACCTTCAGATGGTCTAAATAAACACGATCCTAGAAACAAGGTTCACAGTGATGTCAGAAGTGAGGAGGGGCTGCTTCGGGAAGGTGGCACAGTATAAACCAGTCCTCAGCATTTTCTCCAGAATCAGAATCAACACAACCACGGCCTCTTTTCACCATTTCCAACACTGTACAGGATGCCCCCAATCTAAATATTAGGCAATAAAACATTTTTTAAAAATATTCAGAAAGGATAGGACCCTACATCGAGAGAATTCTCAACATGCTATCTAAAATAGTGTGTGAGAATCGATGAACAAACCCAACCAAGTTGTAAGTTGTAAAATCAATATATAAAAATCAGTGTTTTCTCTATACACTAAATGATTATCTTCAAATTCCAAAAAGGAACATAAGCAAACACTTCTATTATACAATAATATAGAGAATAAAACAAAGTATTGAAGAATATATTTAACCAAAGATGTGACCGACACATGCTCTGAACACAGAAAGCTTACTGAAATGACTGAAAAGGCAGGGGCAGATGGACAGGTAGATCATGTATAAACATTAGAATCAATGCTGTCCGTATTTGTAGACTACCTGTAGTGGTCTTCAGATTCAATACAATTCTTATGAAAATTTAAGTTTCACAAGACAACCTGAAAGGTACAAGGGATTTTTCTAAAGTGTCTGCCTCAGTTCCTGCCTTGGTTCCTCTCCATGGTGGAGTGTGACCTGAAGTCAAATAAACACTTTCCTCTCCAAGTTGTTTGGGTCATGGTAGTTCTCATAGTAACTAAAAGCAAACACAGACAATAATTGATATCAGAGAGTAGGTGTTGCTGTGACGAACCTGGCTATATGGTTTTTGTGCCTTGGGATGTTTTGTGGATGAATTTTTGAATGTGAGGCTGGAGAAACCATTAGTACCCAACATTTAATGGCTACATCAGGAACTTGGACGGCAAGAAGGCTGAAAGCCATGCAGATAAAGGAGGCCTGACTTATGAAGTGTCAGAGGGAAGTGTGAGAGTCCCTCAAAGATTGTATTTAGGGCCGTTCCTATAATATTTTCACTTAGCATTCTGGGCTTTCTGACCAGCTGTGTCTAAAGACTCAATTGTGTCTAACAAGAAGCCAGTATCCCGGAAGTCAAATGTATATTTTAACTGGACAGCTGAGACCTTGAGCTAAATCAGCTGTGACTACGTAGAGGCCAACATCATGGAGGCTAAATCTTCTGTGGAGTATTTCCTCAGAGTAAGATCGCAGGCAATGTGGTCCCGAGATTCCCAAGGGCACACGGCAAACTGGCAGTAGAACTTGGCAAATAATGTAAGGTATCACTTGGGCAGTGTGAAAGCCATTGGTGGAAGGGTTCATGGAGAGCAGCCGAGGCTTGGCACTATGGGAAGCCAAGAGAGGCCACTGGTGAAGGTACCGCCTAAGTTCCAGTAGAGATCCCAGAATGCTGGAGATCCCAGGTCCATGGGCGGACTACGAAGGATGGCAGCAATGCGGGGTAGAACCAGCATAAGCCTGCAAGATAGACTGTTTGTGCTGTGGATGGGAGAGCTGAGAGATAAAGCAACTGGGTCTAACCGAGTCAGAAGAACACGAATGAGACCAAGATGTCAGACCCTAAACTATTTACACTGTTGGATTTGTTGTTGCTTTGATTGTATCTGTGCCCTGGTTCTTCCTCCTTAGAATAAGAAAGTATATAATTTTTTTAAAACCTTTACAGGAACTCACAGTTGGAGTCTTTGGAATTTTAAGAGAACTTGGGCTAGTGAATTGCTGGATTTTTTTAAAAAAAGACTGTGGAACTCTTAAAGCTGTACTATAATTTATATTGTGATCCTTACGTAAGGACAAGAAAAGAGAAAGTAATTATTTAATAGTGATATACTTGTGTATCTGGTTAACAAGGGATGAGTTGTGTTGGTTAGTTTTATCAAGTCTACATATCCACAAAGAGGCAGTCTCAACTGAGTCCGTCAGTCTCATTCTGTCTCTTTTCAATCTGCCTCAAAGATTGCTTATTTACCCAGTGTTGAAAATGAAACCAGCCTTTCTTTTAACCTGAATGCCATTATATGAAAACCCGAGACTTTTGTGATACACAGTCTCAAACTAAAAGAAATATTTTAAGAACATTGCTGGAAAAATGTTTAGGATATAAGAAATGTTTTAATTATTAGTATGTGATTGTACTCTCAGACAAAATTAGCTTTGACCCAATAGCCACCATAAATGGTGCAACAGAGATGCAGGAAATCTGGGAAGTGCATGGTCATCCACATTCTCTGGCTCTCATGAATTTTATTTTGGGCCTTTTAAAAAGTCCTTTCCCCCTAAGGACATTTCAGTCACCTTAATAATTCCTCAGTGACGTCAGGAGACCTCAGTGCAGACACAGCTGGGATTCCTCAAAGCCGACCACATGAAATGACTCAGACAGTTCCTTCTGCTATAGACATTCTAGTATCTCAGCCGTTCCAAGTCTCATCCTGCATGAAAGCCAGAGAAAAATAGTCATGAAGAATAAACGTCTGCTTATTGAAAAGCTTTATGACATTGTTCGAAGTGTCAAGTAACCAGGCTAATGGCTTCTACACAGGCCCTGTACAAAACACTTTTAGTGGGAATTGACAGTTGTGCACTGGCTGTGGCACACATAAGGTATGCCTGGAAATGCATTGTTTTGAAGGTACTGTGTAGATCCTTTGCTTCATGATGTAGCCTGAGCAGCATGCATGATGAAAACACCAACCAGCCCCTATTGGGTCTCCAGAAATACTGAGAAAATGACCTAATTTCCCCTTACCTGAGTTATTTGACTTTAATAGCTATTGTTCTAATCCATTGACTGCTAACATGAAGGCCACGTGTGGCTTGGCAGTTACAACAGTGTCCTATATAACAAATATTGCACATTGATTACCAGCGACTTGACATTCAGAGGCACGTGTTTTAGATTACAAAATCCAGCAACTCATCCCAGGGCCACAAAGAGCAAGGAGACAGAAAATGCCAGGAGGGTGGTTGTGTTTAGGAAGCCAAGAAGACAGGCCTGTGAGGTGTCCCTAGGCAGTTGGAATCAATATACTCTCGATGGCTTGAAATACCAGATCACTGGCAACATGTTCTGTCATTTTCAACTTCTAATTGCCTAATTATTAATTTTCTGAAAGCCACAGAACGCACAACTATGGCATCAAAATTATATACAGACAAATACTAATTCAACAGTATTTTCATACTTATGTAAAATCTATAGATTAATCTTTCAAGGGGCTCTGAATTCGTTTTTTCACTTTTTAGCAGAGCTGCAGGAGGACGCAATCACAGCGTGCATGGTGCGGGCCCTCTGCTGTGCTGCTCTGGTTGCCTTCAGCTTCTAAGAGGAATTTTCCCCAGGTGGATGGAAGTACTCTCAGCTGACTGATCTCTGGGCTGAAGAGAGTGTCTCTCCATACGCTCTTCCCAGAGTCATTTCCCTGGAGAGAGCGACCTCATCGCACTTATCCCTCCTCCGCCATGTACTATTTCAATTCTGGCAGCCTTCTTTCTGTTTCTAAGGACACTGGAGAGTTTTCGTGGTTCAAGAGATCCCAGTTATATATGATGCTACAACTGTAAATCTCACCTCACAAATGAGCTGAAAGAGGAAGCTCCTGGAGAGTGTGCTACCCAGTTGTTTTTACTTTATCAAAGGCTCCCCAATGTCATCCCACCCTGACTGGTGATGCCAAATCAATTGATTCGCTCAAGTGGGTAGGATGGTGGCTCTCAGATACTTCATCTTAAAAGACATGCTCTCGACAGAATATTTGGTTGTCTAAAATGCACATACTAATGCTCCAAGTGTTTGTGTTTGGAAATGGGGTCCCTAAGAGGACAAAAAGGAGGCTAATGGGGCTCATGTGGTAAGGTGCAGTGAGCTGACACCACCCTCTTCCTGTTTAAGAAGCAGCCTCTTAGTTGATTGTGAGATTTAATTTCAAAAACAAGACCCAGGTACTTTATTCTAAGCCATTTCACTGTATGCCGCTAGGATTTAGCCTTCCATTTAAGCTCGAACACATTAAATAAGACCCTCAGATACTGTGTAGCTGAAGAACATTCCTAGGTTTGGATAGCGCTCTGGAGAAGGTAAGTGAGCAGGATTGCTCCTGTGCAGCAGGGTGTACCACGTCCATATAAACTGTTTACCATTTGCCAGCTACTAAGTGATTCCATTCGTCTTGAACCTGGCTTTAAACAATATATATTTCCTCCAGTGAAAAGCACACTTATCTAAAACATCCGGTGCTTTAGCTCCACTAACCACCGATCTTTTAACATTGGTAAAATGTTCCCTCCTTGTAAGATGCTATGATTGTTTGGGTTATATAATGAACTAAATTTGCTATTTCATGTTGTTGTTCGTATATAAAGCACATTCTGTTTATCTGACATTTCCTCCCAGTTAAGCCCCCCTTCCCCTTCTCATTCCCTTCCCACACTCATATATCCGCTTTGGTTCATGACCCACTGAGCTTAATTGAAGCTGTCTGTGTGAATGTGGAATGAAACCGTCCACTCGAAGTTTGTGAACTCACCAGGGGGTGCATAAGTGAAGCAGTGTTTCACCCTGCCCCAGACTATTTCGTTAGGGAGGTGTGAGGTCTTTCTCACTTACGTGTCTGATGGTTGCTAGGACCATCTTGTGCAGTCAGAGTCGGTCACGCTGGCTGTTCTGAGTTCATTGATGCAATGATGGTCATGCTCAGGAGACGGCATTTAACAGCCTTTCTCCCTAGGTTTCTGTTCATAAGTCCTCTCTACCTATATTTAACAATGTTCCCTAAGTCTTAGAAGTGGTGGTTTAAGTATCTTGCTTGGTGCTGAGCACTCCTCCATCACTAATTCTCACACTTCCAGCAGCCGCGAGCCTCTGCACTCACCGCTTTTGACGGCAAAGAGAAGCTTCGCTCATTAGGGCCAAGAGTAGCACCTGCGTATGGGCCTAAGCATAGATGTTTAGAAGGCAGTGTGACACTGTTCCAGTTTAGCTAAACAGTTGTAGTAAGGTCGTGCTTTCTTCGTTTTCTCAGTTACTGTTTCTTCCCCATTCCTCAGGTTCTCCCTTGCATTGCATTTAAAAAAGAAACTTGCTGCTTTCTCTCTCTTTCACTCTCTCTCTCTCTCTTTCTCTCTCTCTCTCTCTCTCTCTCTCTCACACACACACACACACACACGTGCGCACACACACACACACAGAGAGAGAGAGATAAAGAGAGAGAGAGAGAGAGAGAGACATGCCTTTGCTCCATTTTCTTTGGTTAATTTTCTGTTCTGTCCTTACAGTTTCAGATTCTTGGCATTTGGTTTACTCTTTAGGTAGTGTCTCCCTATGCGGACTAGGCTGGTCTTGAACTTGTGAGCTTGTGGTCCTCTTGCATTGACACCCAATGAATGTGATACAGATATGCACTACGGCGCTTAGCCACCTACATCTGTTTTAGATGCAGGGTTTTAATTTGTTATCCCTAAATATCATAACTGTGTATATCACTCATCTGTGTGCAGAGAGTTAGTTGTGGATATTTGATGGTTGGGCCAATTAACCAGCAAGCTTTAACTGCGTAGCTCCCCCTATGTTTGCTGTGGCAACCACAAAGTTCTTACATAAATTTATTTCCACATCTATTATCACTCCTCCTTCCAGGAAGCATTTGGAATATGTCTCCTAGTTCCTTCACCATTTTTTTGATTATTTGTTTCCATAACTACTTGAGCTAATAATTTCATAATTTTGTTTTTGAAAATATGTTTACAATCATAGACTTAACTTAGTTCTGTATATTCCACTACTTCTTACATTTATTTCAGTCTCTTCACCCTTTCTCATACCCCATTCTATTAACTAGAAGCATTTTGATGGGCTGTTGTTGCGTCTGTAGCTGGTTCTGCTCATGATAAATTCACTCCATGTTTTCTTTGGCTTTGTTTTCCCTGAAGCCATCTTTATTCAGACTTCATCTTCAAATGATGTTTTTTGTAGTACACGGAACTGCAAGATATCAATTCTCCCTCCAGCGCTTGAAACTTTCCATTCATTATTGGTTAGTTTCCATTGATCGTTTGAAAATGCAGTTATCCTTGATGGTCAGAACACTCTCTTCTTTTGTCCGTCTGGCTTATTACAGGAAAAAAGGCATACATTAAAAAATCCTCAAATATGATTGCAACTACTGAGGGACTCCAGTCAGACTGGTTAAGACATTTTCTGGGGAGGAAATGTTTAGCCAGGCTTATTCCCAGGTGTGGTAAGATGGAGTCCAAAAGCTTGTCAGGAACACATGTGGCAAGAGTAAAAATCTGTGAACTGCTAATGAGGTGAGGGATTCAGAGTCTACCAGACACCACAGCTGTCAGTGATGACATTACTATGTAACTGATTCTGTTAGCTTCCTCATCAGGACCGCGGTCTGCCTGACTCCAGGCAGCACATCATGCATGTTTTACTTTTGGAACCAAGTACCCAGCTCCTTTACCTATACCTTAAACAAGATCTCACCCCCACCACATTTGCTTTCTAGATTGAAAATCCATCAATCTCGAGACTCCAGCACAAAATTATATCCGTGTTCCCCTCTCAGCCGTACACCGCTGTACCTCACTCTCTCCGTCTGCCACTCTGCACCAGGGGCAAGGCCATCAAATATAAATAAGATTATTTAGGGCGGCATTAAATATGTTCATTTTTATTCTAATGGCGACAAGAAGCCAGCGAAATGCTTTAATTATCCATGCTGCTTTTGTCATGGGTCTCTCACGCTTCCTAATTAATACATAAGGCAGAGAGCTTCTGTGGCCGGGTGCAGCTGCATCCCTGATCAGTACCCCATCCCAGAGCAAAAGATGCTCAGCGCATATCCTGTGGGTAGATGGCTGAACGAGTTTAGTTAGACACTCTTGTCTTCGCAACAGACGCTTTAAATAAGATGACAAAATTTTGGGGTTGGTTTCTCATAGTTTGCATGGTTACACTTGCTCGCCAGAACTATGCTGGGTGCTGTCATCAGCATTGTATCACCATCTGCTATGATCATCATCCTAGGCCTCCTCTTCCTTGCCACCTCATCTGTCGGCTCACCCCAAGGTGCACTTTACTCACACTTGTTGTATTCTATTTACATAGCTTGATTTGATGAAAGGTTTATGGCTTCAAACGCTGGTTTACGGGGGGATGATGCTGCCACAAGGAGACCACTTACACCTTTGCAAATACCTGCAAAGCAGCCATATTATTATTTCCTCCTTTAATTTGAAACTTGATGGTAAAGTTTTGCTCCCTGGAAACTTGCAGGTGCTTCTGACCAAGTTTTTGAGGATTTCTCTTTGTCCGAGACTGGTCACTCATAATGATATCACTGAATTCAGAACACTAAGAAAAGGCTTTATCTTGTGAACTAGATTTGCTTATCTCAACATTGGTGCTTAAAATTAATTCTGTTCTCCCTGGGCATCATGCACACATGTTGGTGTATAGACATACATAAATGACAAATATCCATACAGATAAAATTTCAAAAAAATTAAAATTCTTTAGCCAGACCTAGATGGGAGGAAGAAGTGCATAAATCCTTTCATATCTTCATGGCATGTATAGTTTGTGGCTAGGGTACATTACTGAAATATGCAATAATGTGGACATTATGAATTCTCACATTACTGCCGATAAATACGTGAGTTGATATCAGATGTTGCCTTTCCATGCTATGAGCATGCTTCATATTATCATGTTGTACCTGACCAGATATATACAATATATCACATATATCTATATATCCACATATATCCACATATATACCACACACATATATATCACATATATCTATAATATATATAAGATTATTTACCTCTCTTCATATATGTATATGCTATTTAAGGATAGTATTGTGCGCTTACATATCTATATATCTAGATCTATCTATATCTTTATATTTGTCTCTCTCTATAAAACTATATAACATATATATCTATATTTATATTTATCTATCTATCTATCTATCTATCTATCTATCTATCTATCTATCTATCTATCTATCTAACTTGTCAGGAAAGGCTAACACATTAGTGTCTGCCTGACATACTTAAAAGGACGTGGGCAACTATCCCCATCACATCTGCCAGTGTACAGGTGAAACCAATGGTGAAGGGTGAGTATGGACCGCTCCATACCAATCCCAGACATTTTTAATTCTAATTATAGCTTCTGTGCACACATGAGGTCTTTGATGGAGTATGTCAGTATGGTCCTGGAGCAAACCGTGGGGTCTACTTGGGTCACGTGTTCTTTGCTGCAGAAAAAAAAGGATCTCAGAAACCATTAACTCTCTTGTGCTGTGGGCAAGGCAGTGTCCTTTGGTGTTCCTTGTGCTCCTCTATGTGTGGCCTGGCATTCTACTTTGGTTTCTGTTGCTGTGGTAAAATACTCACTAAATGCAAACTGGAGAAAAATGGCTTATTTGACTTCTAGATTATATAGTTCCTCACTGAGGAAAGCCAAGGCAGGAACTTGGAAGCAGAGACTGATGCACAAACCATGGTGGGATGCTACTAACTGAACTGCTACCTTGGCTTTCTCAGCTACCTTTCATCTATAGCCCAGGCTTGCCTGTCTAAGGATGCACCACCCATGGTGGGCTGGATCCCCAAGCATCAGATATCAAACAGGAAAATATCTGCATATATGTTCCCACAGGCCAATTCGATGGAGGAAAGTCCACAACTGAGTTTTCCTCTTCCCAAGTGTGTCAATTGACAACCAAGATGAACCTGGGTGGAAGAATGTCACCATTTGCAAATTAAACTCCTCTGGGAAGTCATGACCAATGACTGATTGTCATTAGATAGAAAGGGGCCAGCCTCTTATCCCTGATGCTGATGAAGGAGAAGCCAACAACTGAGATCCTCAAATATCAGGGCCTTGTAAACCTGCCTCCTCAATAATAATCTCCATCTGTATGCTGTAAATAACATTGGTTAATAAAGAATCAGCTTTGGGCCTATTGCAGCACAGAACAGGACAAGGCAGGAATTCCAAGCAGATAGAGGAGGAGAGAGTAGGCTGAGTCAGGAAGAAGCCATGTAGCTACCACAGGAGGCAGATGCCAGACACTGGGTGAAACTTACCAGTAGGCCACAACCATATGGTGATACACAGAAAAATAGAAATGGGTTAATTTAACATATAAGAGCTAGCCAATAAGAAATGTGAGCTAATAGGCCAAGCAGAGTTGTAATAATACAGTTTCTGTGTGGTTATTTTGGGACTGGGCGGCCGGGAAATGAACAAACAGCCTCTGTCAACACAAACGGACTTCAGTCGCTTCCCTTTCACTTCTCAATAAGTCTTCTACACCTTGCATAGACACGGGATCTGACTATGCCTTCCTGGTGCATCCAGCCTGCAGCAGAAGCCTGGTGGGATGCTGAAGATGGATCTGTGTGCCTACAACTGTTTTTATTCTCCTCAACTCAAGTAGACTACTATAAATTATTTCGCAGCAGTTCTGTCTCTAGGGAAAATAATAAAAGTGAGAATATTTATGCTCCCCTGTCCACAGTGAAACGCTGGGTCTATGGTTGCGTACCTGTTACCCGACAGCTTGTTGAGTGTGATGAGGATAAAATGGGGTAAACAATGTGGAGTTCTTCATGTGTATTTGACAAGAGGTGGGGTGGGGGCTGAGTTCCTGCAGAAGAAAGCTGTAGGAGTGTGCCCGTCACGTCGGTAGATAACCACAGTGCAGAAAACCACACCTGAAAACTTCACCCCCTCACAGGAAGTGTGGCCATCATGGGCTATTACATATTTTATGATCAACTCTAAATTGACTCAGGTTCCAAGTGAGATGAGCTGATACGATGTGACAGGAGCTATAATATAAATGACCAATCTCCTGTAGCTGTGATTTTGTTTCAAGTGTTTAAAATTTATATTTTTTTAACCCCAGACTCTATATTCACTTATAAGACTTTATTTTTCTAAACTGAGAGCCAAGGTAAAGAAATAGTTAATGAAATATGTGAAGCTCACATAATATCATATTGGCTGTGGCTGAGGATTCCTGTTGTATCATATCTTACTGGCATTAGGAGCGTAAACACACAAATAGCTTATTATTTTCGTTTCCATACAATTTAATTAAAGTTTCCCATTTTGCCTGGCTTACAAAACAAACACAGTTTGTGTTTTGTAATAAGAAAGTTATGGGCGTGGGGGAGATGATTCAGTGGGAAAGAGCGTTTTCTGTGCAAAAAAGAGGACCTGAGTCCAGATATGTGGGTGTGGCTCCCTGTGTCTACAGTGCCTGCACTGGTTGGAGGGATGCTGAGACAAGAGGATCATTGCAGCTTGGCTCCAACAACCTTGCTAAAACCTGGTGAGCTCTGGGCAAGGAAGAGACTCTGTCTAAGGGGGTATGACAAGCAGTGACATCCTCTCTGAATGGGATGTGACACACATGCACACATGGATGAACACGCGCGCGCGCACACACACACACACACACACACACACACACACACACACAGAGGCTGTATCATAGAGCATAGCAATCTAAACCTTCAAACTGCATCCCTGTTTATTCCCTAAGGCTCTGTGTGGATCCGATGTGTTTTCTTTCCTGCTTTAATTAAGTGATAACTTTTTTCCCCCTAAAATGAATTTCAAGACACCTGTTTATCCTTTAGGCAGGCAGCAGCTTCCAAAATCAGTGTTTTGTTTAGATCAAAGACTAGACTGTCAGGCTTAATCCCTCCCCCGTTAGCCATTGGTAACCCGTAGACAGGGCTCCTCTCCAAGTGTGCTGGGTGCCTTCCTTGGCTTCCCTAGAATTAACAGGATTCCAACCTGTGCTTTCTCTTGCATAGGAAATCTAACAGGTGGAGTGGGGTCACTGCTGCAGCTCTGAGTTTTAAGCTATTTCTTTACCCTTTGTGTTGAGGCTACGACATCTGTCTTGAATTGCATATGTCCTACATCTGTGAATCTATCATGGCTGTGTGAAACACAAAACTGCTGGACCATTCATGATCTTCATTTGCCCTAGTTAAAAAAGTTGTACTCATTGCATAGTTTATTAATTTTTTCCTACTGAATTAGAGCATGTCATAATTTCCATAAATGTGCTTGACCAGTGGGCATTTACAGAAAGGTGGCCCTAAGCATATTTGCTGAAATTGTTCCAAAAGAATACTCAGTTAAGGCTCTACATTAGACATCCTTGATGTAGCTGTGAGATAAGCTTCATTCAGGGGTTTGCCTTTCTGTCGGCCAGACAGGTATGCATATCCTTGCATGAGCTTCGCTTATACAAGCTAAGTCAAAGATGTATGTTTGGGTACTCTCTGCGTACAGATACAGCTATTAAAGTCATGAAACAGACTGGAAATTCAGAATGTTGCTAGAGATGTCTAAGCAAAGAAGCAGAGGGGAAACACGCTCACAAGTGAGACTGGCAGTGACCAGACTGGAAGACCTCGAGGGAAAGAGAAGGTAGATGTTGGAGATGCCAAAAGAATGAGAATTTTTGGCTGGGTGCTGAAGACAGAAGTGGAACCAAGAGGATAGACACACTGCAGACCAGCAACTGTCTGGGGCTTGGCAGGAGGAAAACGAATGAAGCCTCTCAGCATCGCTTCCCATGGGAGTTGGAGGTGAAGCGTCACTCAGACGGGTGGAGACATGGATGACTTAGACCTCCCCATGCACCTTGTCGTTGCTGTTTTACCAAGGGTGTGTGGAGCAAAGCGAGCTCTTGGGCTGGAGAGAAATCTAACTGAGCAACAGCAGAGGGTGTTAATCAGTTAGTTGACAGACAGGGGAATTCCCAGTGTGAAGTGCCGATGGGACAGTGGGAACAGAGGTCTGCCCTCAGGATGATAAGCAGGCACAGAGGCGCCATGTTTGCTATAAAGAGAAATTGAAAAACTTCTGCACCCGGGATGACACTGAGAGAGTATGTGGCTGGAGACCGACGTGTGAACATGTGGAAGGGCAACAAAGCCATCTACTGGATGTCAGGAATGGTCCTTGAGGCTGAAGTCATATGAATCGGGCACTGTGGTAGCTATTTTAGGAACAAGGAGGTGGCCAGGGAAGCAGTGAGTAGACAGAGCTCCCACTGAATCTGTTCTTCTCTCACCGCACATCTGTCTTGAAGGGAAACTGAAGCAGGGCTGCCAAAAAATACATGATTCCCTTCTCCCGGATCTCAGTGTGTCAGCTGAGGGGGCAGAGGGACATTAGAAGATGGGTGTAGCCGGTGACTAGGCAGCACAGACCATGGACAGTGCTCTAAGGAGCTCCAAAATGAGGATAAGAAGCACAGAGTTCTGCAAATGATCCTACAGGGAAACATGGAAAGAGGTAAGAGAAAGAGTCAGAGGCACAAATTCCAGAGATTGGCATGGGGGCGGGATGCTAGAGTGGACAGATGAAGGATCTGAGATGAAGTCTTGAGCCCACGCTGCGGCTGTCCACAGTTCACCAAGATCAGATCCCTCTCAACTTTTCTTATCTATAAAGGACTTAAGGCTCTCAAGCACTGTGGCATTTACCTTGATAGAAGAAAAATGTGAATCTAGAAACCTTGTTGTTAAAAAGTCCTTATTAATCACACAACCTTCTTTCACGTCAGTGTAGCTTCACTAACCCATTATGAAAGTCAGCCAATGATCACCGTTTCTGTCCAGAGCTTCTAACACCAGTCATCAACTACAAGGCCTTGTGTGTAGGGCATCCTCTCATGTAATGATATTTTGTTTGTAATCTAACAAATAAAGTTTGCTTGACAATCAAAATGCAGAGCTAAACCACTAGTTAGTCACAGAGGCCGGGCAGTCGTGGCACGCACCTTTAATCCCAGCACTTGGGATTACATGCCTTTAATCCCAGTGCTAGGCAGGTGGAGAGAGAAAGTGATATGGCTGGGTGGAGAAAGGAATACAAGGCGTGCGGAGACAGGAACTCAACGATTCGGTCTCAGTTTCGTAGAGACAGGATCTTGCTCCGTCAGTCTGAGAATTTGGAGAGGTAAAAACTCTAGTGACTGGATGCTCTTCCTTTCTGATCTTTCAGCTTTCACCCCCTAATATCTGACTCCGGGTTTTTATTTAATAAGACTGATTTGGATTGCATTACACGCTCTCGTCTATCAATTAATCCCTGGTACTTATAGATCAAGTAGTCCTAAGACTAATTTTATTTTTGCTGTTAATTTGAAAATTTCTCATTAAGTAATTATAATACCCATGATATACAAGAAGATGAAAGCTGTTTTCTTTATTATCGTGTTGAAATTTGAAACCATATTCAATATAAACATTAGTGTAAACATAGACACACAGGAACAGACACATATACACACATACGAACACAAACACACATAGATGCAAGCATGCATTTACACACATACCAATACAAACATACATACACAGAGACACAATGCACACACATACAAACATACATGAATACGCCAGCACAAAATGCACACACATACACACTCACAGAGAGCCCATTTACAAACTGGGAAGATCAATATTTAGAAACCCACCTTCCAGGGAACATACGTCTGTGAATCACCATGGCTGGCCTCTCAGACTTCCTAGCAGACCGAAGAGTTCTATGGTAGATATTGCAACTGTGGCAGCTCCTGTAATGAGTGTGGACTGAGCTGACAGAAGACACCCAGTCTTGACAACTGCCAATCTTCAAGCAGTTTCCCACGCAGTGCAAATAGACCTAGCTCAACATGCTGAGGCCAGATCCCTCCTTCTGAGGAGATCAAGTACGGGAAGGGAAGCTGCCACCGTCTCTGGATTCTACAATGTCACTGCAGTAAGATAAATGTGGGGAAATTCCTGAGAGCAGTGAATCGCGTGCATGTCTGTTTCATATGAGTGATAATGGAAGGTATTCGGTTTGCAAAGCAAAAGAACACTTTTGACTACATCATAAAAAACCATCCAGATTTCTGTTTTTGCCTTTATTTCCAGGAGTTTAATTTTGAAAACACTGGGAAGGACAGTCAGTAAATTCTAACTTAAGCAAATGTCAGAGGATAGTGACACTTCTCTCACAGTTATAGGGGAAACCGACACCTGCTCTCCTATCTTTTGGGATTCCGCAGATTACAGATCCGCGGTCACCAGGGAAGTCCTGTGGTCTTGGAGTGGTGCATTGCCACACTGACAAGAGTCCTTGCTGGAAGACACTTGCACCCTCTCTCAGAAGTCCATCACCGAGTGATAATGAGGTGTGAACACATTCCTCAGACACTACAGACATGCCAAAAGGGCAATTTAACACCTCTTCAAAAGATAGATGAGACATGAATTATTCATAATGAGCTCAGGCCGCACTCTGCAGGCAATAGCCTAGCTCAGAAGGTAGACTGGTGCAGAAGGGACATTCACCTGGGGCACGCAACTTTTCCCTAAGTTAAGGTCACAGGCTTTACTGAATTTTTCCATAGCAAGGAGCTTGAGAGATGGCTCTCAGGCTCAAGTTCACCTTTGAATTTCCTTTGTGGAATTTTTGTCTGCTTTACACTTCATGTGTGCTTTATAGAAATATGATTATCTTTATATAGATTTTTATCTGTTTGTAAGCCTATCATTCACCCCATTTTTATTTATATTTCCACATTGCGCCCTAAAGTTTAGAAACCACATTATATGGCTTCGGTCCTCAGGTTGGAGTGTTGCATGCTTTGAGGTCATAATTTCTCCATAGGGGTAGTGTGCTGCTAAGTGGAAATCACAGCACCGTTTTTGCTATCATGCATTGACATGCTACATTTTTTTGCTTTCATGCATTGACATGCTACATTCACCCTAAGAGTCCACAGAAGAACAGGTCGTTTATGCTAGGCAGATGGTTATTTGCAACTTTGCAGGGAACAGGTAATACTGTCATTGTTCTGAGCCAGTTTGTATGTAAAGATTCATGACCCAGATCCAATGGCTCCACCCTTGTTGATCAGGCAACTATTTGAAGCTCCAGTGGTCATCGTACAAATAAAGATGAGTTTTAGGTAATGATGTGAGGTTGTTCATTGGCTTCATTAACACATCGTGGAGGATCATTATTTGTAAGGTAAATTCTACCCCTTTTACCTCCAAGTCAAACACCTGTCTAACCCGAAACTTCTACCGTGGCATCAACAAACAGGCTAGGAAGGCACATTAAAGTCACCAAGATTTCGGAGAAGTACGTTCATGGCCCTTCTCTCACCAAGACCAAGCTGTGAGGACAAATTTTGGTAGAACAGGTTTCCTTCAAAAATCCACGAAACCAAAATGTCGTTCCTTCCCTTAAAACCCTATTATGATTTTAATGGCGTCATACAAAACTTGTGTCCAAAGATGTTCAAAATTTAAATTCTTTGACAGCTTGGATAGAAGTGAGTAGATGAAGGGGACATATCAGTGACAGAATCCCTGGGCTTCGGCAGGGAGGGCACACGTGGAGGGTGCCACAGTCACAACTTTTTCCTCCCTTGGCATATTGCATCCTTTGCTTTCTGTCTCCCTCATAACAGCCGCAGAAACCTTGCTGTGTCGTGACACTGACAGCCTGGATAGCCAGTGTCTTTCTTGCATTCACATATGGGGTAAAACTGGTCCTGTTTTCCTCAAGCCCAACTATTGCTTGTATATATGTTTCTGAATTATATCGACCTGCTCACTTGAAGTCCCCGTTAATGAAAGGTCCAGTATAATTTAAATATTATGTTGATGAAGTAAGATATGATACCACCTATTAAATATTCACATAATTATACAAAACACCAAGCTTTGCAAAAAGAATTCTTAGAGGGAAAACACACGTCTTCACACCCGAATAGAGACACCATGTTGGAGGTCTGATTGCCTGAGTCGGTTCTCATCTTAAAGCATATAGATTTTGTGATAAATTTTGAAGCTCTTAGCTTAGTTTCATAGCTCACTTGTCAGTCTTCTCTTTGTCTTCTTGCACATTAGATAACGTGTGTATAGTGTTCACAGAAGCCAGAGGAGACCGTTGAATCTGAGCTGACATGCAGTTGCTGGGAACCCAACCTAGGTCCTCTGCAAACGCGGCAGGTGCTTTTAGCTGTTGAGTCATCACTGCAGCCCAAACCAGGCTCGGTTACAGACAGGATCATCTCCAAGGAAGCTCTGATGCATGGAAGGGTCTTCTTAGTCACCTCTGACCCTTGTTCCCTGTTGGATTCTGTGGTCAATGTTTCTAGCTATTGACGCTGTGAATGAAAACACTGGCTTCTCCATGCTATGCACAGTCAAGGTCATTGCTGGGTCAGATTATTCCCCAAGATGAATCTTTAAGCTCTATTCAGTTTTTATGCACTGTTTGTTTGGGGAAGCCTGCTCTAACTCCTCAAAAACTTCAGTTGGCTTATCTTAGGGAGGTACCTCAGATCCATTGCTGGAACACCAAGCGGAAACAGGAGTCTCTTGTCTTCCCATACCTCCTCATTGCCATAGAAATGGCCCCTATCCGTACGTAAAAAGATAATGAATGTGTGCGAGCATGCACATGTGTGTATGAAAACTGTACATCAAGCCTGTGTCCACATGTATCTTTTTTCTTATTAATTTATTTATTTTACATTCTGGCCAGAGTTTCTTCCCCTCCCCTCCTCCTAACCCCCTCCCATCCCCTCTACCCCATCCATTCCTTCTCCATTTCTCTTCAGAAAAGGGCAGGACTCCCATAGATATCAAAAAATTTAAAAAAAAAACATGGCATATCAAGTTGCAGTAAGACTAAGCACCTCCCCTTATATTAAGGCTGAGCAAGGCTGCCCAGTATGAGGAATTGGGCTCTAAAAGTCAGTAAAAGAGTCAGAGACAGTCCTACTCCAACTGTTAGGAGTTCCTCTAGAAGACCAAGCTACATGACTGGTGTGGGAGGTCCTTCTGTCAAGTTGTTGCTTTTATTGGTTAATGAATAAATTTGTTTCCATCAGTGACTTGACAGAATAGGACAAGATGGGAGCACCAAGAGAAGGAGAGATTAGGTGGAGTTAGTGAGAAGCCTTGCAGCAACTGCAGGCAAGGGACAGATGCCTCCACTGGAGTCTGCCAAAACTTTGCCGGTAGGCCACGGCCTTGTGATGATGAACAGATGAATGGTGAAGGGTTAGTTTAGGATATAACAGCTAGCTAGAAATATGCTTAAGCTATTGGCCAAACAGTACCGCAAATAATATGGATTCTGAGTGGTTATTTCAGTCTGGGCAGCTGGGAACGAACAAGCAGCCTTCAACAACACACAATATATACATATATACATATATACAGAGGTTTCTAGGTCAGTCCCATGAAGGTTCCTGGGTTGTCTGTTCAGTCTCTGTGAGCTCCTAGTAGCCCATGTTGGTTGGTTGGTTCTGTGGGTTTTCAGATTAACCCAGAGCCAGAAAGACAAATATGGTATATACTCATTTATAAGTGGGTATTGGCAGTAAAGTAAAGATAACCAGACTACAATCCACAGATCTGGAGAGGCTAGGTAACAAGGAGAACTCAAGGGGATACTTGGATCTCCCTGAGAAGAGATTTTTGTGGGTGAACTGGGGGCAGGTGGGTAGGGAAACATGAGGGATTAAGTTGGGTGAGGTGGGGGAGAGTACTTAAAGAGCCGACCGGAAAAGGGGGGCATTTAGAGTCAGGTGGAAACCTGGTTCTTGAGAAACTCTCAGGAATTTACAAGGATGACCCTATCTAAGACTCCTAACAATAGTGGATATGTAGCCCAAACTGGCCATCTTCTGTGACCAGGCAAGACTATCAGTGGAGGGACTGGGGCATCAACCCAGCCACATAACCTTTGACCTATAGTCTGTTGGACCTATGGGATATAGCAGGGTAAAGATAACACAAAGATTGTGGACATGACCAACCAATGACTGGTCTAGCCTGAGATTGGTTCAGACCCATGTCATGAGAGTGAGCCGACCACTGGCACTGTTTAGAGCACCAGGACTTAGATACTATAGGGTCCAGAACCCTGGGATAGAACCAAACTTAAGTGGAGAAAAAAAAGTCAATGTAATGATGCCTAATGATATTCTGCTGTACTCAAATGGGTGGCTAGTCCAATAGTCATCAGAGAGGCTTCCTCAAGAACTGGTAGAAACATATACAAGTCCCACAATCAACATTAGACTGAGCTCAGGGAATCCTGTTGAAGAATGAGGGAGGAAGGATTGTAGGAGTGTCCACAAATACCTACCAAAGAACTCTCCTATGCAGTTTGACCATTGACCTTAATTGTCATTTCAACAACATTTTGCATTTGCATGCCGCTTTACTGCGGGCTTTTCTCTAGCATAGTAAAAATATCTTAGAGTTTAATTTTTATTCGTAAATATATGGAAAATATATTTAACATGAAACATTTAAATCCTCTAAAACTACTGACTTTTTGGTCAAAGTAATAAGGAAATAATAGACTAATACAGATTGGATAAAAAATAGACCCTTTTTGTATTGTTTAATTTCTCTATTCATATAAAACATACCTCTCAGTTTACTGTCATTTTAAAGCTAAATTTCACTTCTCTAAATATAAATTCTCTATTCATATCCTACAGATCTGTGGCTTTCATTTTGCCTGAGTGGGCTGTTGTGAAGTAGACAGCCACCACTAAATACTACAAAGAGATCATGTGTGCAGTGCTCCAGAGAGGCTCGTGCTGTTCACAGGGACTTCACCTGATCAATTTTTCTGTAGATAACTAGCCACTGGCAAATAGATCTACCCTTCCTTCTCTTGGAGCTCATATATTTGCTTCATCATACTGACTGGGCCTTCAGTTTACTTTGAAAACTAACATGGGCGTTCTATACACTTAGATCCTGTCCTCCAAAGTCAAGCTTGACTGCTTGGTTTATATGAAGATTTCATTTGTAACTTCTGTTTTATAGTTTTCATCAAGTAAGTTTTCCTACTATTCATATTTTATGAGCTTTAAGAATAAAAACTGTTGAATTTATCAGGTGCTTTCCTATGTCAATTGAGGTAGTCATGTAATTTATTAAATCATTAATATTTTAAATTTCATTGACAGATTTTTCTGATATTAAACTACTCTTGCATTTTTAAAAATAAACTTAACCATCTACTTCATCACCTATTCTCTGGTAAAAATACACTCTATAAAATATTTGCAATCTAATTTCAAATTAGGTCATGAAATGGTCCCATGGTTTTCTTCCTTGTTCTTTTAAACTCACTTGAAACTAAGTACAAAGAAACAGAACAAATCCACAGTAATTGTTCCTTTTTAAAATATATTAAAAATTTTTAGATACTATAATTTATTACTTTTGTAACAAGTTCTCTATTACAGGGGTTAATTGTTCTTTGTAAACTTGATAGCAGTGACCTTTAGAAGACTGTGTGAAATCTTCATGAAATGAAGAACCTCAGCATATCCATTACTTTGGGATTTTTCTATTGAGATGATTCGAAACATTTGTTTGTAGGTTCATTTTCTCACTTCCTCCGTTTTCAAAGTTTAATGTTCTGTTATGTGTTTTTTGATTTTTTTCTGGCCAGACGGTGTCTTTCTTCTTACTACTTAGGATAAAAGTATTCTTTTTAAAAAGTTCTATCTATTGTGCCATCAACTGGATCAATACGGTATGCCTTGCATTGTTCTTTTTTATTTTCCATGTAGCTTTGCTTTATCTTTGGGATGGCCATGAAGTTTCTATTCTAATTCAGACATTCTAGTGGAAGGCTTACAGGAGTTGATCCTCTCTTTACACCATATGAGTTTGGGGTTTAAATTCAGGTTGGCATATGAACCTGAACTTGGTGACAGTGTCTATACACATACCTAGCCATTTCACCAGCCCTGTTGGAATGCTGTGTCTTTTGTGCACTTTTTTGTCTTTTGTTACTAGGTGTTTTTCCAGGTTCTAAGGATAACCTACTCTGTTTTTAACTGAAAATTGGTCCTTTCCACATACAATCATCCCAACCACACCTTCACCTTCTTCCATTCCTGCTAGCTCCCCTAAACCTTCCCTCTCCCCCACTGCCTCTGTGTTTCCTCTTCAGAAAGAGCAGGCCTCCAAGACATGATAGTTAAACAGAACAAAAAAGATACAATAAGACAAGGCAAAAGTGTTCATATCAAGCCTGACAAAGAAACCCAATAGGAAGAAAGGAGTGCCAAGAGCAGGCAAAAGTGTTTGAGATACTCCCACTATGAGGAGTTCATAAGAACACGGAGCTAAGAGCCGTAACATACATGAAGAGGACCTGGTGCAGACCCATGCGGGCCCTGTGCTTGCCCTTTCTGTCTCTGGGAGTCCATGTGAGCCCTGCTTATTTACTTCTGTGGGCTATGTTCTTTGTCCTCTTTAACACAGGGGTTAAGCAGTAGTATATCGATAGCCCCACAATAGTAATATGATAGTATTTCACTCACTTTATGGGTTCATGGATTTTCACAGCTTGCCCTTATCACTGACTTCACCCATGAGATTGTAGTCTATGTGACAATGACCCTGTTGAACTGTAGAAGTTTCTTACTGCTCAGAGTATTATGATGCTTGTCAATCCTTTATGAATAGTTAAAACAAATGAACTGAGTGTTATCTGTGTTCCTATATACATATATGTGCATATGAATGTGTATATAGCCATATAATGTGCATGCATTATATAACTAACATGTTACTCAAATTTCTGTATTTATGTTTAGTATTTTATCTGCTCAGCTGTTCTTAGAGAATATTTTAGTGATCTTTACTGATTATTGCTAACTCCTTTGTAGTCATATATCCTGAAAATGAAGGGACAGTCCTGCCAACATACAGCCTGGTTTCTGGTTTGCTATGGTGGGGCATCTGCCATCACCTTGAGACTCAGGTTGCCTGGGAGCCTTGCAGACCCTTCTGCATGTGTTGTGAATTCATCAGCTCCCTTTTCACCAAGCCTTCAATGACATTTCACAAACCTTCCAGATGTGCTGTGTTCTCCCGACTTAAATGTCACTTTGCATTCTTCATAGCCTCAATATTCCAATCTTTAGTTTTAGTTTTGTGAAATTAAAGATCCTTTAAAATCCTTTTATTCTTGTATTGGTAATATTAACACAATTGCTGGCTACTTTCTACCTAAAATATGTCCATTGATTGCTTCATAGACAACAAATGCTTATGTAGCCACACACATGAAGAGAATTGGGGTTTTTCCCTATTTTCCACAACTTTACTCTAAAATCTTTCCTTAAGAACTCCCCCTTGTTGCTATCATGGAAAAGGCTCAACCTTCTGATTTCTGTGTCCATCTTGGGTAGCATTTGACTAGTGACTTCATGTTTTAACCACATTGGAATTTTTCTTTAAGTGTTATTCTAGTGTCTAATTGCTTTTTTCCTTATGTCTTATATTTGTAACAGTTTGAACCATCCCAGGAGTGATCCCTTGTGACAGCTCTTCCCTGGCCTTAATGACATCTATCCTATTGTTTTAAGCTTCTTAGATATACAGCGAGCAGATGGTAGGCAAGTGGGTGTCAACTCTCAACACAAGCCTTCCCTAGGCAATGGCTCTTAATACTTCCACCTCCAGGCTTTGCTAGTTTTCCATGCAAATTTCTGCGTTGCACTGCAGATGCTCTTGGCTTCAGTGTCGGCCCCTTTTAGTGCTGCAGGACATTTGCAGCCAGGAGAAACAGCCATGTGTATTTTAACAGTAGACACCACAGATGCAAAAGACGTGTAATGCATGAACTTTGTGTTTGGCGCCGAGCCTAAGATTCCCCTGGTGGGACACATACGAAGGTAGAGAAGAAAGGGTTCTTCAGGGTTCTTTTCCTTCCTGTCACCTGTAATCCTAAGAAAAATCATTCTTTGCACATTTTTGAATAATTCTTAGTATGTGCATCAGGGTGTTCTGTCCAGAATTCTGTGGGTTACATGAGCATCTCAATGGGCAGTTATATAAAACTGTACATATCATTTGAACGGGAAACTGTATCCATCATTCTACATCCTCAAGAACAGACGCTGTTATCATATAACTTTACAGAGAGCAGAGTTATCTAAATTGATGGATGTCTTGAAGACTGGTCACTACACAGAACATCTGTTTCAATGGTGGATTTTGCCAGTACTAGGTGCTACATTGGATTGTCCTGGGCATTCAGGTATCCAAGACATTTAAGAAGGATGCAGACCTAATCCAGATCAGCAGGCCATGGAACTGGTGGAGGCACCCTCCTGACATTGTCTGTGAGGAATTAATGACAACCTGTTGTGTCCTTCTCATGTTCTTCTATGAGGTGAGACTTAGTTTTTACTTTTATATTCTCTACCTGCCCTTCCCATCATGACTGGGTTTTTCCTCAGTTTCCCCGTTCTATGCTCACAAATACCACTGTATATCAAAGTGCAGAATAGCATAAAGAAAATATCAAAAATATATTAAATCCCAGAGGATACAAGGCTCTGAGTGAAAGGCACAGGTTTATCTTGCATGAAATAGTCAGTTATAATCAGTATTGACGTAATCAATGCCGCTCATGGAGTATTGTCATCAGAAAGAGCAGGGCATATCATCACTTCACGCTTCCAGTTAGTTTCTGTTCATGGAAACTGGGTTACAACTCAATGTTACCGTAATATCAAATTCACAGGGAGGCAGCCCTGGATGTCAGTATTCTCGGCACCTTAGAGCAAGAGGAGGAAGAAAGTGAGGTGAAACTGAAAGAGGAAGAAAAGGAGGTGGAAGAACAGGAGGAAGAAGAGGAGAAATTGAACTCCACAGAAAAATGCATGGGGTCATTTCCCACAGTGTCAGGAGTCACTGTGACTTATTTCTATTTTATTTTGCTTTTTAAATCGGAGCAAATCTGTGTGAAAATGCTAGTGAAAAACCATTGACAGTGGACTTGGCATTTTGCCACCTGTGAAATCATGGGCCCATGACTTTAATTAATCTTTATGGATCCACCCAAAGTCTCTCTTTCACCTTTTTCACTAGAATAAGACATCATAAGGGATTTATTTTATAACAAAATCTCCACTGAGATCAAATTTGGGCAGATATATAATGTTTTGAAACACTGAACAAAGTTATTTTTCATTGCAGACCCAAGACACGGATGACTGGTTATTCTAAATAAATGCAGAATGATGAACGAATGAACAATACAGAACCCGTAGAGAAAGCAATTATTGCAGAAATGTGTTTGGAGGAATGTGATGATTTCCCTTTTATTTATCTTCATTTAAAAATTGTGGGGGTATATATTACTATCCATTTGTTATTTAGGGATAGCCTTCATTGAAAAAAAAATAATGACATCAGCTGTCAGAGACCAGCTCTGACAAAAATACCACTTACCAGGGTAGGAGCATGGGGATTAGAACATAGATAAAGAGAGCTAAGACGTGAGTGAAACTAATAAGACAGAAAACATAGGACAGTACTGGGAGGGGCTCCAGTAAATACTGAGATTGTCTGTGTTTAACTTCCATTTGCTCAAAATACCCCTAACTCCACAAGGTAGGAGTAAGATAAAAAAAATATCTGCAGTAACATGATACAAGGAAATGAACAACCAGTTGAAGGTTGTGGGCTACATTCCTAGTTTAACATTGTGTTGCTAGAACAAGAGAAATAATGTTCACAGAACCATAGACCATAACATTCTGTAGACAAATCACTCCCTGGATGGAAACCATTGTCATCTCTAAGGGAATAGGAACTTAGTTGGATCCTTAGACTTTTGTTTGAGGTAGAAACAGATCTCCTTCTCTGTGCTTGAAATACAAGGTCTGGATATTAGCCACACCTGTTGACAATAACCTTGAGCGAGCAGAACTCTCTGACCTAAATCTAGGTGGGACCTTTGTTTGAGGTAGAAACAGACAATAACCTTGAAGGAACTGAAGTAACCTCCAACTCTCTGACCTTTGGTCAGGGTGGTGTGGCAACAGCTTTGAGAAAGCTGAAACTCCCTGACCTTCAGACAACATGGAATCAGGCTCACATTTTTGGACCTCCATAATCAGCAACATTGTAAATAGGTTGAAAGTGTGAGATTTCTCTCTCTGAAGGCACAGGAGTTAAAAATAATAATATGCATATAGATTAAGGAACCTTTCTCTAGGAGTTCTACAGGAAGCTTAAGTTCTTTTAAACAATTTAGCATTGCCACTCCACTGTGCTGTTTATTTCTCATCAGAAATTTATTTCTTTCTTTCTTTCTTTCTTTCTTTCTTTCTTTCTTTCTTTCTTTCTTCTTCCTTTCTTTTTTCTTCCTTTTCTGGGGCTTCTGACTAATTATAGATTGGGGGAACTTGAAGCTTATATTTGGTGATGATGCTTCCAATTCAAGATTTTATATCTAGCTTTTTTTTCAGTTCTAAGAGAAAGCTTAGATCTAAGAGATCTTGTGTGCATTTCATCACAGGGTTTCTTAGAATTTGATAAAGAATTGCACTATAATTTTCTATGCAACATTGAAACAAAACATGAGTGAAAAAGGACTCATGCATTTCAAAAAGCCCCATTCAGTTAGCAGTGAAAATCCTGCTGTGAGCTGTATCCAGTCACACAGGAAGTGCTGTGGAGATGAAGGGCTGAACTCAAGTGCTAAGGGACATCTACAGGTGGCAAGGAGCATGGAACCCAGGTGTAGAGAGTACCTAGGGATAATTGGGAGAACTGGGTCTCCTGGAAGACACAACTTTTCATGGCTTGGTAAGGTTGTCATTTGGAACCTGAGTGTAGACCATGGCACAGTGGAGGTCAATGGGTGGATTCCAAGTGTTTTTTTCCTCACTCCCCCATCCCCAGTTTTGAGCTTTTATTTAATATTCACTAAACTCCTAGTTATTCAAGTGTAGAGTTAGTAGCTGGAATTAAGTGCATCAGAAATTTGAACGAATCTCCAAATGAAGATGAGGTGAACAGATATGCTGGTTTCTAGGAACAAAGTACAGCTAACAAAACCCACAGACCTAGGTTTTACCCAATTAGACATACCAGTGAGATTTCCTTTACTATATCTGGAGTGATTCTGTTTGATGTTAAGAAGAGGAAATGAACTAAAAGTGGTGTTGGCATTAGCTCAGGAACTGGACATATATTTTTTTTTTTTGGTCACAGAGAATTCAATTAACTTGAGGTGAAGAAATATGAAAGGCAGTTCAGATCATCCATGTGCAAGAAGAGACAGGAACCCAAAATGTGCATTTGAGTTCAGAGATGGGCATGGAAAACTCACTATATATAAATATACACAATATGGCTTATTATGTGATCATTAGAAGAGAAAGGGATAAGTGTCTCCTGCTATGGAAAATCCCTGACACTCCCTGGCAGTCTTCCTTGACTCAGAATGGAGACTTCTATTGATCTTCTGTGTTTCTGGAAGGAACACAGTAGATCTGTCTCCACCAATCCATTAGGTCTCAATAGTGTGTTCAGACTGTCCCAAGCATATGGCTTAATGGGGAAGCAATCTGAAAGAGTAAATAGGGAAATTGAATGAATGCATTGCAACTGCTTTATGGGCGAGATAAGACAATCAGAGTCCATCATGATGGGTAAGTACGCTTTCAGCACTAAAAAGCTGTGGATCTTCTAAATAATTTAAGCTGTTTGTTTTTAATTTAGCATCTCTCCTGTAATGCAACAGTCAGGTAGCTCCTTAGGTCCATAATAATTAGTTAGAAACAAAAATCAAATCCTAACTCCTTCAGGTACTTTGATTTTTCTTCTTAATAAAATCACTGCTCTGAGCCTCATGGAACCTCAGCTGAATTTACTAATTGGGAGGTGAAGAGCCTGCTTTCAGGTCTCTGCTGAGTGCTGGGCTCCCAGCACTCTCTGTAGGATAGGGCAGGAGTTGTCAGCACACATGGGAAGCAGGGTAAGCATTGGTAGAGGCTGGGGGGTGGTAGCTCCAAAATAGTAATGATTTCAGGGAAAGTGAGGATTTTTGAGTATGATGAAAATCAATCTGCTGTTTATGCTGCTTCTCTAAGTCAAATGAAGGTGCTATTGAGCTTCCTCACACATTTTGCAGTCTCCATTTTGAAACTCTTTATGAAATACCAAAATCGGTATTCTAGGCCCTCTGCTTCTCACTGGGCACCAATGATACCCACTTTTGATTCTCTCACCTGAGAAACTGTGGGTGGAGTGTGGGACATGGGAAGAGGAGGAGATGAGGGTGAAGCAGCACAGAGGTGGAATGAATGTTCTACTAATTCTCTTCAGAGTTTCTGAGGAGCACTGAGACCCTGCAGGACTAACAGACATAAGGAAGATGAATGAAGCGTGGTGGTGGTGGCGCAAATCCCAGCACTCAGGAGGCAGAGGCAGGTGGGTCTCTGTGAGTTTGAGGCCACCTTGGGCTACAAGAGCTACTTCTAGAACAGGCTCCAAAGGTACGGAGAGACCTGTCTTGAAAATCCAAAAGAAAGAAAGGAAGGAAGGAAGGAAGAAAGAAAGAAAGAGAGGAAGGAAAGAAGAGAGGAAGGAAGGAAGGAAGGAAGGAAGATAAATGAGTGTTTTGTGCTAGCCTCTGATGCCCATACTTATTCTGAACCAATATTTTGACATGAGTTACATTTAAAAAATCCCAGTTACAATGGAAGCAGATACAGTGACCCACAGCCAAGCAATGGGCTGAGCTCCTAGAATTCAGTTGAAGAAAGGGAGGAGGAATCACATGAGCAGGTTGGAGGCCAGGCCATGATGGGGAGAATCACAGAGACAGCTAACCCAAAGTAAGTGGCAGCTCACTGTCTCTGGGGTGACAGCTGAGGAGCCTGCATGGTACCAAACTAGACCCTCTGAATGTGGTTTGATCTGTTGTGGGGGAACCCCTGGCAGTGCAATCAAGACTTATCCTGGATGCATGAACTGGCTTCTTGGAGCCCATTCCCTATGGTGGGATACCTTGCTCAGCATTGATACAAGTTGGGGGAGGATTGATCTTGCCTCAACTTGGTATGCCAGACTTTGTTGATGCCCCAAGAGGGAGGCCTTACCTGCTCTGAGGAGTGGAGGCGGGTGGGAGGAGAAGGGGAAGAAGAATTGGAGGGAGGGTCAACTGGGGTTGGTTTATAAAGTGAAAAAAATAATTAAATTAAGACAGAGAGAGAGAGAGAGAGAGAGAGAGAGAGAGAGGGAGAGAGAGAGAGAGAGAAAGGAAAAAGAAATACACTGGCTGTGGGGCTAGCTTTGAGAGAGAGAGAGAGAGAGAGAGAGAGAGAGAGAGAGAGAGAGAGAGAGAAAGGAAAAAGAAATACACTGGCTGTGGGGCTAGCTTTGCCTGGCTGAAGTAAACCCTTCTTCCTGCCACAGGATGAGGGGTTCCTGTACAGCTGCCTGTCACCCCTGTCTGTGTGGATGTCCCTCATGGATGCAGTCTCATGGGCTTTTGTCTGCTCGGGGCAGAATTCACTCCTATAACCGGTTGTCATGCCCTGAGTTTTTCCGGAACATGGTCATATATGCTTTGTAGTTTAGTTTCTTATCATCTACAGGACAACACTTCCTCTAGATGCATGAACCACAGCCTATAGAGCTGTGATTACCTCTAGACGTCTGTGAATGAGTTCAAGGTTGAAGTTATAGCCTCCATCTTCTCGATGATTAGCTGAGTTTACATTGTGAATGAACAAGAAGTTCAGGAAAGTGCTCAGGTCTGCTCACTTCAACATTTACACCGGTCTCAAGAGCCTCCGGGTATACCCGTGGAGAGTGGTGGACCAGGGGGTGGCTTTTATGACAAAGTTCAACAACTGTTAAAGGCGGGGTGTGGTAGTCTATGCTGGTTTACTAATGGAAATGGCCGAATAAAGAGGAAGAAATGATGATGTAAGAGATAAGAGGAGAAAATTGCTGGAGTGAATTACTTGAGGAAGGATTTTATCCAGAACAATAAGTGGAAGCATTGACATTAGATACAATTTGCAGAGTAATGTACCAGACCCGGGGGGATCGTGGTACTTAACATAAGTGAGTTCTGTCAAGAACTGCAGGCCAGCTCTCCACCTCACAGTAACTGTAAGACTTTGTCATTAGATCCTGATGAAAGTGAATGGGCAGCCTATGGTTCATCTTATTTTTGCTCTTTAATGATTCAGGATGCCTAATATGAATATAATATAATGTCAAGTACATAATGCATAGACCAATGAGTGACTTCTTCTGTTATCTAAGTGACAGTATTAGTCACATGTTTTCTCCTTACAGATAGAAAAGACTTCCACCTTATATTTATATATAAATAAATTTATTTACTATATATGTGTCATCTTGACTGATCCACAGACTCCTAACTGGGATCCCCCGACTGGAATCCCCAAATACTGGTCTGAGATGGCAGTAGGAATGGTGGGCTGGAGCATTCCACTAAAGCATTAGAGAGCCGCGTCTAATTTGATTGATACAATGGGTTGAGATGATCAGAGGGAAACACCTGCTGAAATAACTGAGGCAGAAATTGTCAAATAGGTAGCCAAAGCTAGAGAAATTGCTTGGATGAGAAGACCATCGACCAGGACTGAATGGCAAGTGCCACTGAGCCTCCAACAGCAGAGACATTGTAATGGTGTTGGGGAAGCTTTCAGAGAAGCCGCACTCAGCCACCAATGTCCTCTCTCACCTAATGACCACAGTGACCAAGGAGAATACCATGAGCACACAGAACTGGGAGCTGCCTCTCACTGAATGACTAGCTTGGGACTGCATCGGCTTCAAAAACTTTCCCTAATATACTGTGCTCTCGATGTAGAGTTTCAAGTTGATATTAAACTCTTCTGTTCAATAGATACTTTGTAAGTATTTTTCAGTAGTATTTTAAGCAAAGAGCATTGAAAATGTCTCAGAGCTACCCTCAGTGCAAATTACAGTTTGCCTTAGTAAACTCCTTTATGTTACGTTGTCAAAGAGTTTTGCACAGGCAGGGTGTTGAGACAAACTTCTCCAGCAATAAGATTTCCTTAATGATTTTAGTGTTCATCTTCACCAGGTTTAAGAAGCTCTATTATCAGCAGTGTTAGTCATCTCCAGGAAACCTGGGCACATATGTGGAAGGCCTTCCAGGCAGTACGTGTTATTGTGTAGATAAAAGAAATGAGTTTCAGGCCCCATATCTGCTCTTTTCTTCACTGAGGTGGACTTACAGAAGAAAATCATAAACATATTCAATCAACTGCATGACAAACTGATGACAAGTGGAGCACCGAATATAGTGGCAGAATTTATCAGGAGCTATGTCCGGACTGATGGAGTGCTCCCAGCAGAACGTGCCTGGAATCGCTAGGATTGTTCAGGGGAAGAAGCAAAGCTGAAGTCCTCGGTCTTTACTTCAAGGAAAAGTTCCACATATCCTCCACGGTATAACAGGCAGATGATTGAAGGGTTAAAGTAACTTCCCTCTGTTCGATAGTGACGTTCTTGCTTCTGTGGGGTGCTAGATTTAACTGTGGTCAATGTCATGTTATGTCTTGAATATTTAATACTCGATAAGCAATCCCCTGATTTGGAATAGGTGCTGATAATTGCTTTCCCGTGTTTTTACTCAGCGTCATCAAGGCGGCTCTTCAATAGATGGTAGAACTTCTAATCCTCCTGCGAACCTTGCTAACCCTCAGCATTGACTAGAGCTACAAAATCATGAAGAAATAAAATCATAAAGAAGATTTTTTTCATTGTTTTCATTACCTTATATAAGATCACATTTGGGCCCACAGGATTATGGTCATTGGATGAGTCTTAAGTACTCCTTTTACAAAAGCAGCTGGGATGCCTTGGGAGGGAAATCACTATTAGTAGGATATGAATGGGCCATCACTAAATCCATCCCAGAAATACCCTGATGGGTTAATCTGTGTTTTTTGTAATTACTTCCCACAAGTTACAAACTACACAATATTTTCAGTTGTTCTAAGAAGTTCCATTTTCTTCTTGTTTGCCACAAGTGCAGCATACTCTACATGCACACACACAGACACACACACACATTGGTCTCCTCTGTGCATGCATTTTCTCTGTTTCATTTTGGCTGTAGCTAAGCATTTCAAATTTAGTTTGGAGAAATCCATGACCTTTGCATGTCAAGACCGCAATTGACGCAGCTCCCCAGCAAGCTAGGTCATGAGGAGATCACTGGCTCCTTTCAATACTTTATCTTATTGCCACGGAAGAGTAGTAAGAGCATGGATTTATGAGAAACATGGGAACATTTTGATGTGTATATTCACACAAACTCTGAGAATAAGTAAATCAGGTTAAGTATCACATTTATCACTCTATACACTTATCATTTCCTTCATGGCAAGAATGTCCAAAACTCTTTCTGTCATAGATTTTGAGACATGAGGCATGTTATTAGTAATGTGAATTAGTACTCACGTTGAAAATTCTCAACAAATAAAAGATTATATTAAAAATCACAATCATGTTTGCCATGCCAGGCAGCCGTCCCCTGGTATTTAACATTCTGATCAAACTGGAAATTTGGCCAAGATCTTCCCTGTTCCTGACTGCCAGCCTCAAGTTCCTGCTGAGATGAGCTCAGGCTCAGTCTCCTTTTTTTGCGCTTAGCTTATTTTATTCTGTACTGTCATCCTCTGGGTTCATCAATCTTTCAGGTGACAGCATTCTCTGCTTCAGATGCTGAGGAGTGTCCCACTGTGTAGTTCCGACAGGAGCTCTCAACTGTTATGCGTTGGGGATATTTTGTGGTGGGTCGAGTGGAATCAAATATTTAGAAGTGGCACTCGCAGAAACCAGAGTCAAAAAGCAGCCCATGCTTTTCTTACATGCCACTGATGACAATTGATACTAGAAATGGAAGGCTGGGCCTGGAGACTCAACTTCAAATCCAAAATAATAATCGCTTCACTCATTCACATGCATTTCCAAACATCAGCGACTCCTTTACCAACCCCAATGGCCTATGAGATTAACATGTAGATATGGTGGCATATGAGGATGTTATTTCTATAATCATAAGACTGGGATAGCAAAGACAGAAATTCACGTTATGAACATAATGTCCTACAAAGGGTAAAAATGTGGCTGTGCTAATTAACGTGAAAGAGTTACATATTGAGTAAACATGAAATTAATGCAATTAATTAAGGAAATAAATAAGTTAAGGAAATTCTGATTGACTGTGTGAAATCTGAGTTTCATTTAAACATGTTAAGATTGTTAGAATTATTGCTGGAGAGATGACTCTACTCATTGAGAATTATTTAAAATCGAGAGTGTGTAGCTTACTTTTGGAATTGGCAAAATATAACCATGGTTCAGTGGGGAGAGAAGAAAGTGGGTTGGAGGGGACTGGGAAGGAAAGAAGGGGGAGAGAATAAGAAGGCTGTGACGGACAGTTCAGCTTGGAGCAGAAGGCAGAGGGCCTTGCAGACTGTGGCTACAATGTATTCAGGATGAGTATACAAAGGACAAGAAATCTTTGTGATGCCTAACATATTTCTGCAAATGTGCAGGATGCTGTGTGTTTAAAACCCTTGATATACCAAAGTAGAGGTGGTAAGAGGTTTTCTTAGTTATGTTTCTGTTGCTGTGATAAAATACTAGGTTTTTCTGTATTGTGATAAGTTGACAGTTAAACTAACCATTACAGTGTGTTTATTACCAGCAGTTAATAATAGAAGAGGAACAGGGTCTTATTACCCTTCCTCTTCCAGCATCTAGGATATCTGGCATGTATTAAGCACTCAGTGTAGGAGCCCTGAATTAGACAGACACTTTGTAAATTAATTCTAAGTGGTGATTCTAGCCGTGGCACTAATGCATGTACCAGGAAGAAGATGGTAGATTATTCTTAAGCATGGAACTTGGAATGAGCCTTGAAAAACCTATTATTTAATAACTTGTGAAAGAGGATAGACTTCAAAAGGGCAAGGATGCGTGGCAAAAGAGAAAGAGAACGGTGGACTAGCTGTGCTATGAGTCATGAACAATAGAATCTGGCCTCAAGACATAAAACCTTCTTGATGTGGGATTCTCTTCTGTATGCTGTGAATACCATTGGTTAATAAAGAAACAGGCTTGACCTGATAGGGTAGAACAGATCTAGGGGGTGGGGAAACTAAACTGAACGGTGGGAGAAAGAAGGGCAGAGTCAGAGGAGAAATCATGTAGCCTGCGAATACAGACACCAGAACTTTCCCCAGTAAGCCACAGCCTCACGGTGATACACAGATTAATGGAAATGGGTTAAATTAAGATGCAAAAGCTAGCCAATAAGAAGTTAGTGCTAATAGGCCAAGCAGTGATTTTATTAATATAGTTTCTGTGTGGTCATTTCAGTAGTCTGGGCGGCCAGGAAATAACCATACAGAAACGTCTTAGGTTCTTTATTGGAGCAAACACAGTATCAGATAATTAGACACAGAAATCAGACAAGGAGGACTGAGCAGTAAGTAGGGATGTGGTAACTGAGAGTTTGGAGAGGAACCAGGGTGAGAGGGTAGAAGGATGTTGGCTGAGCAATGAGAGACAAGTGAGGCCAAGAAAGAAATAAATACACATGAAAATAACTGGAGGCCACAGATGTAAAAGATCACAAAAAAGTTTGCAAATAGTTTATGAAAAACAAAGGCGGATTGATAAGGTAGAAAACAGACAACAGGGAAGAGAATGTTCCAGGAATGTATAGAAATCCTTTATCTTATAAGCTTATTATTAATGTGACTCGTGAGTACCCAGTAATATGAAGACACTCTTGTGTATTTGTTGCTCTATTGACTGCATGCTTCCATGAACATGCATATGTCATTCTGTGAAAATTCTCAGTATCTACATGGATGCAACAATACCTTGGGGCAGGCTTTTTTGTTCCCAAATTGACACAAGATAGAATTGTCTGGGAAGGTGAACCTTAATTAAGAAAGCAAATCCATTCATATGGTCTGTGGACAGGTCTGTAGAGCCTTTTATTGATTAATGATTGATGTGGGAAGGCCCAGCTCTCTGGGGGTGGTTCCATTCCTGGATATGTGCTCTTGAGTTGCATAAGAAAACAGGATGAATGACCAGAGAAGAGGATGGGGGGCTCCAAAATGCACCCTATAACTCATTATAGAAAGTGAATGGGCAGTTCCAGAATTATTTTAATGACTAACTGTAGCAAGTGAGTAGAGGGTTACAAAATACATCTCCCTGTAGGAAGAAGGTGAGTCATTCCATAGTGCATCCTAATAATAGCCATAATAATAAAAAAATAATTATAACCATAGATAGAGGATGAGTGGTTCTAGAATGTATCCCATGACCGACCAGAGAAAAGAGGGATGATTCTAGAATGTATCCCATGACTAACTGTAGAAAGATGATGGATGGTTCCAGAATATATTCTGTGAATAACTGTATAAAGAATACAGTTGATCCCAGAATATGTCCAATGACTGAATAGACCCATAACTAAGAAATAAAATGGCCCCGTCCAGAATATGTCCTGTGAAAAGAAAGACTGTGGAAAGATAGTGAGTGTCCCCCTGGTCCGTCAGCTCTATGCTATACTTCACCAGCATAATGCAGTGTAATAAGAGGAGTGGGCTCTTCGGTATCCGAGCTGTGGTCTTTTCAGGATAGAAAAGAAAATGCCCGTGATTGGAGTTAAATTGGTTATTATATGCTGTTACAGTCATGAAGTTATGAAGTGTAAAGTTATTATTTATGAAGTGAGAAGTTCATGCCCATACTTTCATTGTATGTTGAAGTGAAGTTTGTGAAAAATGATTTTTACTGATAAATCTTTGGAAACTATTAATTAAAAGTTAGCAAGACAAGGTAGGCAACATGACTCAGTGTGTAAAGTACTGCCCACACAGCCCTAACGGTCTGAGTTCAGGGAGTTCATGGGAGAAGAGAGCTGACTCCTTTAGGACGTTCTTTGGTCTCCACATGCACAGCTCAGCATGGTTAGCCACCCATTTTCCATATAAAGTAGTAATAAATCAGTTTTATGGATTAGCTAGATGAAAAAAAAACCATCATGGAGCTAAGAATAAATCTTAAACCCCTGTTTGGCAGGAATATCTTCCAGGCAAAACTGAAGAGTTTGATTTAAAACATACATTCTGCAATTGACCTCATTTTAAAACTAGTTTGAAATAAGTTTAGAATCAGAAAAATCCCAAAGGCAATTTAGAATCCATGTATAATTCTCGCTTAGCTTTTGCCAATGGTCAACACCTTGATTGTTTTCTTTTTTTGTTTGTTTTGTTCTGTGGGATTTTTATAATCTACCTATTTTATCCCCAAATCCAACTTATAGTCCCACATAAGAAATATATGTCACAGCTCCTCTTCTGTCTTCATGGTGACATCATCTTTTTCCATAATTTCTACCTCCTTCCCCTGGCCTTTTCTTGTGGGTGGTTGGGTTTCAAGCAGGAAACTCCTCTATGGTCTTGACATTTTGAAGAACATCTTTTACGCATTCTGTGGAATGATCTTGTCTAGTGATAGTTCATTTGTACTTTAATAAATAAAGCTTGCCTGAAGATCAGAGAGTCAAACAGTCACAATGGTTAGTATTACAGACTAGGCTGTGGTGACAAACACCTTTAATCCCACCACACTAGTCTGCCTTAGACACTGGGAGGTAGTTGTGCACACCTTTAATCCCAGCTCTACAGAGGAATATAAAATAGGAGGAGACAGCTCTCAGTCACAGTCTTATTCTGAGATTCCTGGAGGCAGGATTCTCATTTCAGACTGAGATAGAGGTAAGAGCCAGTGACTGGATGTTTTGCTTTTCTGACTTTCAGATTGATCCCCAACATCTGTCTCTGGGTTTTATTGATCATGTTACATTATTTTGGATTCGGTTTTGTCTGGTGTTTGCTAATGGCTCTGCTGCTTAGCATCTTTGACAGATTGACAAACTGAGGTGTGACCTTTTTGGCACTTTATCTTGAGTTCTGTAACATGAGAAGGTCTTATCAGTAGCAATAAAATAATTCAAAATCTATTGTTAGTCATACTGTAGAGTTATAATTTTCTTTGAATTATGTATTTGAACATAGCTTATGCATACCTTTTTCTATACTCTAAATCATCTCCATATGACATTTAACACCTAGTACAAAGTAAATAGGATATAAATAGTCCATGTATCACCTAGGCAATGCTTAGGAACAACTCATTTTCCTGTTAGTACAGACATCATTTCTTTCAATCACTTTCCAAACACAGTTGTTTGGATATGTTTTATAGCAGATAGAGCTGGTGAATAACAGTAACCACGTACTTTAACTTCAAAATATGCCATTTCCAAATCCTGTCTCCCAGGTGTAGCTTGCCTTTCTTTTAAGAGTTTAGGTGGTTTGCTAAGTTCATGCAAATAATCTCCATACCTCTCTCAAAAAGTTAAGAAACATAATAACAACAGGATGCCTAGCTAACAGCACATCCAGCCCACACATAAAGTGTAAACCTGCTCAATTACATGGTTAGGGTGAAATGGACCACCTCCTTGGAAATTTCAATGCCAGTGAATGCCAACAGTTGACATGTGAATTGGTAATAAGGGGCTTGGGTTCACTTTCTGATGCTTGAATTGATCACGCTGACTCTAAAAGTCATTCATAGTGTCTGCTACTAGGAGTTAAGGTGAGGTGACCCTAACTTTGATCTGAAGTTAGCAGGAATGCTCTCTTCATTGGCTTGCCTGGGCTGTCTGAGGTCTTCTGTATAGAAACATAGTTGGGAGTTTAGAGAGAATTTATAGAAGACAAATGCTGGAGAACTTTCCAGAACATTAAAATAAATGACACGTATGGAACTCTCCATGGAGGACTCAGCATCTACATGAACACCCAGAGAGAGAGGGACCTGATATGTCACTCAAGGTGGCAGACTCAACTGCCAAAGAAGGGCAGATAGTGGCATCAAACAGGGGTGAGGAGGAAAAGAATGATGTGAATGAAATCTCAGTGAAATGATGGTGTTGGGGAATATTATTTAAGGCATGTTACTGTTCTTTTATGCTCTGGGACATTTGTTTAATGATGTAAAGGTGTGTTACTTTTGTTTATGCTGCATTTGTTTAACTCTGTGAAGCTGTGATTCTTTGCCTGCCTAAGACACCTGATTGCTAAAGTGTTGAATGGCCAATAGCAAGGCAGAAGCAAGGCCAGGCAGGGCCGGTATGCAGAGAGTATAAATAGGAGGAGAAATCTGGGAAGAGGGAGCGGGCAAGCAACAAGAGAACAATGAGAGGAGAATATCAGCGGCCAGCCACCCAGTCACCCAGCCACCCAGCCACCCAGTCACCCAGCCACCCAGCCACCCAGCCACCCAGCCACCCAGCCACCCAGCCACCCAGCCCCAGCTACAGAGTACGAGTGAAAGTAAGGTCCACAGAAGAAAAGAAAAATGTCCAGAGGCAAAAGGTAGTCGGGATAATTTAAGATAAGCTGGTAAGAAACAAGCCGAGCTAAGGCCAGGTGATTATAAGTAAAACTAAGCCTCCTTGTGATGTATTTGAGAGCTGGATGATCCTCCGCCACCTCTACATAAAAAGGGCAAAAAACAACCAACAGCATAATGGATTGACTTTGGCTATACTTTATCTAAATCTTGGATAGAAACTCTTGATTACGGTGAGGATCGGTGTACCACATATGGGAACAGACACCTGCAGTGAGGAAAATGTCTGACACACAGATCCCAGGGTGTCAGGCCCAGGCATGTAGGTGCTTGTTGTTGGGAAAATGAATAGAAATTAAAGAGACAAACATCACCTTTGTGGAAATTAAGAAATGGTGCTATGCCATCTTGTAACTCTCTTTGGCAGCTATACCCAGGATGATGCAGACTGTGCAATGTTCTCTACAGGAGACAAGATGTCTGGAAGAAAATATGACAGAGATTTTGGGAAGGTCTAAATTTGTCATGAGTATTATAGCCATAACATGTAGGGTTCCCTTTTACCCTTGTACTCTGGAGACGTGCGTGGTAGTGCAAAGGGAGATAGCTGACAATCAAATTCAACAGGGCCAGGGACTGTCTAAACATGGGCAGCTAGTTTCTAAATTTGGGAAATAATTAGAATTCTTTTCTTGTTGAAAGTCAGAAATATGAACCTTGTGAGTGTGCAGACTCTCAGCTTTTAGCTGTACAGTACTGTAGTGATGTTTCTTACTCTCCCAAAGTTGGAGTATGCCCCCTAGAATTGCTACTGAAATCCATATGTCACTGAATGACTATTAATTCAAGCCATGCTACATACTGGGGACTACCTTTGAAGTGTTGTATTTTGAATCTAACAAAGCAAGGATGGTCAGTGGACTTCTTTATAGTATTTCCTAGTTAAGAATTCTGCAGAAAAGCAGAACCCGGAGGCTATAACACACAGCCAGCCCTCGGCACTGTTAAAAACAGGCTCTGTGGTTTCCATTTGTGGGTTCAGCTGAAACAGCAGAATGTTTGAAAAATGTTTAGAAAATCACGAAGTAGATGACTTTGTGTTTCTTATTCCCTAAATGACACAGTACCACAAATGTTTATGTAGTATTTATATTGAATTAAATATTTGAAACAATCTAGTCATGATTTAAAGAATGGTGATGAGGCTGCATGGTAATACACTATTTTATATGAGAAAATGTTGTAACAATGGGAGGTCTTGAATGTACCTTCTCTGAGGCCAAGGCATGATCTTCTTATCTATCTATCTATCTATCTATCTATCTATCTATCTCTCTATCTATCCATTACTCCACCCACCCACCCACACACCACCCATCTATTGTCTGTCTATCTATCTATCTATCTATCTATCCATCCATCCATCCATCCATCTATCTATCTATCTATCTATCTATCTATCTATCTATCTATCTATCTATCTATCTATCTATCTATCTATCATCTATCATCTATCTACTTATCTACCTGTCTGTCAACTATGGCTATGAATGTATGCATGTGTTATCTACCATATTCCTCTAAACTAAGGCTATTTCTTTACCTATAAACTATGTTTGTACATGTATGAATCTACCGATTTTTCTATCTATGAACTATGTCTATATTTTTATAATTTGTTATATATTCATATACAATATATGCTTATGTATCAGATAATATGTATTTTTATTCTATACTATACTACAAATATGAATAAAATATAATATATATGCACAAACAATATAAGATAGAAAAATACATATACAACACATAAAATATATCACATAAAATATTATATTAGCATAATCAATTATTATATTATAATTAAAATATTATTAATATATAAATATTATAAATATTTAAGTTAATATGTAAATATAATATATTTATATTTTGTATGATGTTCTATGTATTATATTATATCTTATATGTGTATATTTTATATTATATATTGTGTGTAATATTTTTATATTTTATATTGTATATTTTATACATATTATACTTTTCTATCTATAAATTATATTTGTATATATGTATGTACCTGTCATCTATCTTTGTATATCTGTCTGTTCATTACCTCTCTATCATCTACATATCAATCATTAATTCTCCTTATTTCATGTTGCTAAAATAAAAATTATTCTGACATAAGCAACTTGAAGTAGAAATGGCTTATTCAGCTCATGGTTTCAGGTTCCAGTCCATCAGAGCAGGGAGGTCACAGTGGCAGGAGAATGAGGGCACTGGTGACTTGTCCCCACATTCAAGAGCACCGAGTTAATGCATGTTGGTGCTCAGCTGGCTTTCTCTTTTTTATTCATTCTAGGACTCCACACTCAAGAATGGGGCCACCAAGAATGGATGGATATTCCCATATCTGTTAAAAGAATTGCGATAACTTTTCACAGACATTCTCAAAGGTCAACCACGCAAGTGATCCTAGATTGTGTTGAGCTGTCAATTATCACCGACTGTTGCATGTCTACTAACCATCTACATGTAGAAATAGGGATTTTCAAAGGACTAGAAAGTCACCAACATGAAATCTGGCAAGCATGAAATCCATGGGGCGAGAAAACATCAAAGTAATGATAGTGTTGCATAAGTCACCATTGTGTACATGCACTGAATTTTCTTCATACATCCATCTGCTGTTGGATGCACATGCTGCTCCCTTTTCTTAGCTGCTGCAAACAGCAGAACAATGACAGCGAAGGTGCGAAATTTCTGTAGAGCACTGTTCCAGTTCCTTTGTGTATACACTTAGGAGTGCCAGAGCTGGGGCATATTAGTTCTTGTTTTACTGTTTTGAGGAAACACCTATACAAATTTCCAGAGTGGTCATGCCACTTTACTGTCCTCCTAATGATGGATAAGGTTTCTGTCCCACTGTGTCCTTGACAGTGTTTTGTTAGGCTGCAAAGAAAACGTTTATGTTTATACCTGAAGATTAGTGCTTCTCTGGATCTAGGTATGAGAAACTTTCGTGCAGTGGGCAGTGCTTTAAGATGTTGAGACTCATATTAACAATACTTACAATGTCACAATTAAATGATTGCTGAGCACTTAGCCTTAAGTGGGGCATCTCTTTTACCCTGTCCAAGGCTCAGGAAATAGCACAGAAGAAGAGGCCTAAAGGATGTAAGGGGATGGAATGAGTGCCCTGACAAGCAGTCGTCTGGGCTTGCCTTGTCCATTGTTACCTGAACTCATAGCAGCTGTGAGAGCCTGCATAACAACATTCCACCATGGATGGGGAGATGCTCATGAGGCCCCAAGAACGGGTTGCTGGGTAGAGAGTAATTTTCCTCAAAGTTATAGGCAATGACAAGTGGCCATTCTCTACTAAAATCCCCATCTCCTATATCCATGCAACCAATCCTAATTAAACTCAGTGGGTCATAGGAAAGGAGCTAGCTGGGGAATAATAAGAGATTCAACAGAAAATGCAAAGGACAAGACAATGGAAGTGGATCAGATCCAAACATATTTTATGCATATATAAAATGGTCATTTAAAAGAATCAAGGTGAAGCAGGCTGCTGTCAGCAGCTAGCACTGTTGTAAATTCCATACACCTGCCCATCCAGAAATAAAGCTTGCTCATTCTCAAGACACTGTGGGAAATTTTACAACTCTAACCCTGATAATATCAGTGTTAATAAAATTAAAGCAACACCTATTTTGGGACTTCAAGTCCAAAGCAAAGCCTTCCTGAGACAGTCCCTTTTCTACTTCTGTGGCTATTTATCATGCTTTATATGTTTTTATCAGCATAAAGCTGAAACAATGGTTTGCTAGATTAGTAAAAATCCCCATTTAACCACTGTTCCCTTCACAAGTATGAAAACAAACTATGCTTTATATGCTGATCGATATTTCATTCTGAACCTCAGGCCAGTGCGAGCTTGGTCAGGTGTGCTAATATGTTTTATACATACACGATCTTTTGTTAGCAGTGAATCGATGTGGTTTTGAGCCTGTTCGTTATCTTAGGGAGCAAAGACTGGGTTAGCACTGTAGCTACTTCCTATAGATGTAATCGATGCATTTCTATTGCTTTTATTCCGATATTTTATGTCTGAGTTTTTAACTGAAGCAAGAAGACTGAGTGGACTGAGAATAGAAAGATGTGTCTATTATAAGGCAGAATCCAGATATACATGGCTATAGCATTTCCCCTATCAATTCCCTAGTCTAATAAAGGATCTTAGAAACAGTATATGTTAGGTGATCACCAACTTTCAAATACTATTGAATATATTGATAGATATTTTAACTAATTTCATTATTATACACTGAGATTAGCTTCCCAAAGTCATGTGCTTTTATACACAACGTAGTTCTTGATCTGTAACCCTTGTTCTTTAAAGGAGTGACTGCATTTCTCCTGGTGTCCTCAGGAGAATTGGGCAAAGAATGCACACAGGCTTAGAAGAATGGCCTCATCCTGACCAAGGAAGATGGCCAGCTTTAGTTGGGGAGAAAAGTTTGAAAAGGAACTTTGTTGCCTGAAGGCTTTTCTCTGTCTCTCCCCATGCCACTGAAGCAGTTTCTCTCCACCCACTGGGTCCTGCTTGCTAGCTACTGCAGTCACTTACGAAATAACCACTGTGAGGCTCATTATCAGTTACAATTGTTTGACTAATGTCTTAGGCTTCTAACTATTAAATTAACCCATTTCTATTCATCTGTGCATTGTCATGAGGCTTTGGCTTACCAGTGTGGCATGTTACTTCTTTGGCAGCTACATGGCATCTCCTCAACTCTGACTATTCTCTCTCTCTCTCTGTCTCTTTGTTTAAATTCCTGCTTAGCATTACTCTACAAAGCAATTGGCTAAAATAGCTTTATTCATCAGCCAATAAAGGCAACACAAATACAGAAGGACATTTCACATCAAAACTGATCCTGCTGACAGCCCAGTCTGGCCTGATAATCTGTGCTTTGAAGTTTCCAGATGATAAGGGGGGTACTGATCCAGAGACTACACTGGGAACCCCTGTATTTGTCTCCTTTTATTTACATTAGGCACAATCGTCCATTCTTGATTATTTACTAATAAACTCCACCATAATTGTCTAACAAAAACTTCATAGGTACTAACACTTGTAACTGGCCGTCAGGTGGTAGGAAATCTCTGTTGCTCTGCTGACGTCCCAACAGCAACGGATGCATTGACTTCCTACCCCAGATAAACTGTCAAGGTCTCCTCAACTGTGAGTAGTTTTTTGCCACTCAATCATCTGTTGATCATCAATCAACATGTTCAACCTTCTGACATTGCAACATGGTGTTGTCATCTACAAAGGAGTTAGGATGCACTCGTGGCCAACCCAAAATAAAAATAGCCTATGAATTACAGGTTGGACATGCCTAAAATTCTCATTTTTACCACTGTATGGAATGAAATGGGTATAAATCATGCAAGATGCTAATTGTCACAGGATGATCTGATACTGCTGGATTAGCCAGGGAGGTAAAGTGACTCATAGAACATGACATCAGGTCTAAAGGGGGAAGAATTAGGGAGGTGTTGGAGGTTGACAAATTGAGGAGGACACTAATAATACCATATTCATTCATTTCCTCAGCAATTAATCCGATAAACCTGTGGGTCCCTTGGGCAGTCATTAGGAAGTAAAAGGTAGGTGTTGGGAAGTAATCCAACCATTCCACTCCCAGTCAACATTCAGACTGCCAGCAGATGGAGAACATAGACAGCCAAGCAAATTCTTTTGTCTTGGTTTTCTCAAGATTTCTAGTAGCACCTTTTGAAAAAAAGAATGGCCAATTCACCCTGAGGTGAATCTGCAAGTTTGTATATGAGAACCAAGTAAGCCCTTTGGATGTAGGTAAGCTGGTAGAATAATTACCAAACACACATGTGGCCATGGTTTAGAATCCCAGCATCATATACCCTATGCATGGTGATGCATACTTGTGATCCCAACACTTAGGATGTGGAAGCAGAAAGATCAGTCCCCCTCAGAAAACCACACTATATAGTTTGAGACCAGTCTTGGCAGCTTGTTCTGTTTCATTGATAAATAGTAATTTATTCAATAAGTCTCCAGGACTTGCTTACTCTTTCACTTACAATGTGGCTCATTGGATCCTTGCATTTTGGAACAAACACATATAAAACAATTTCCAGGTCCTGTGCTGGTTTGCTCTGAGTATGAACACATAAAACACTCCATCATGTTCCTTAGAACTAAACCACTGGTTTGTGTGCCTAAAGAATGCCCAGCTTTTTAAGATGCTTTCAACTTGGGTCCCTCTGTGGCTGCACCATTTGGCATTGTTAAGAGTAAAGAAGAGAGTCCCCATGGATCAACAGCCTCACCAGCATCAGCTGGATCTTCAGGATTTTCGTAGCTGCAGAACCATATGATTGCATTTTCTTTATAACAAACGTTGTTGAGTGTCTTGTCTGCTATTTTGCCATCTGTCAATGTGGCAGTTTTCTCTTTTGTTTGTTTGTCCACTTTACATTGGATTTATTTTCTTCTTAAGGCTTCTTTGCTATTTAAGAAACATTTTTTTTTCCATGTTTGAGAAACATCTCTGCCATTTGGTGTCTTGTCTTTTGATTTCATGACATGGCTTTTACAAATCAAAAAATTTTTATTTAAATAAAATTGAACTCATCTATGTTTTCTTTCATTGCTTATTGTATTTTGGGTGTGTCTTCTAAAAATCAATCATCAGCTTCAAGACTGATTATATTTCTCCTATTTTATTTAAAAGGTTTTATGACTTTACCTTTTGGGATAGGTCTAATTGATATGCATAGTTAATTTTCTGAACTGCTCAAAGTCTCTGCTGAAGCTCATTTTTAAGCTATAGGTATCCCTTTTTCTAGTGCCTTTTATTGAAAAGACTTTTCTTACTTGATCGACTCCTTTGTGCTCCTGTGCAAAGATTAGCTGTGATATTTCACTGGTCTATTTTCAGATTGTCTTTTGTGTCCCATTGATCTGTGTATCCATTCTTTCACCAACACCCCACTGCCTTGATTAATGTAGCTGTGTAACGTGTCTTCAAATTCAGTCGTGTCAGTCCTTCAGCATTTCTTCTTCAGCTTTGTGCTCGTTATTCTGGACTTCAGCCTTTCTGGGCAAACTTTAGTGCCAATGTGCCAATATCTACAAAATGCTACAAGTGCTTCAAAACAGCAGGCTGAGCCTTTATTGGAAATTACATTGGATCTATATATTAATTTTAGGAATCCTAACATCGATTGAGTGTTGAATTATAATTTGAGATTAGGAAACTATCTCTCCATTTACTTAGATGGACTTTGATTTTTACATTGCTGTTCCTATTGTTTCCTTTAAAATTTACAATCTCTCATTAATCAGCTAAATTTTGAATAAATTTTAAAGACTTTCCTAAAATACACGGCATCTTTGTCAAGGTAATGTGAAATCACCACACCGGCAGTGTGTTACTAGGTCGGTCTTCAATTATATATTTTTAAATATCATCCTGATGTTGATTTATTACACATTTTTACTTAATTCAGGAAATTGGAATGATGAAAAATTCCAGAGAATAGGTGGAAGATTCCAGTTAATTCAGCCTGTCTCAGACAAGGTGTTGCTCCAAACAATCCTCAAGCAGTCAGAATTGGTCCTGGTCTGTGTACAAGGACAAGAAGGTCCCTGCCCTGTGATGGCACACAGTGGAGCATAGCCAGGGGGTTGCCTAAGGGTATCCTGTGGCCTGGTTCTCCCTAGTAACCCATGGGACATAAACCTGAGTGCACTCTTGCCTGTCACCAACTTCCCAGGAATTCAAATGACACTTGTGCAGTTCTTACCCCCCATTTGCTATGTAACTGGGTTGACCTTGAACCTCTGATCCTCCTGAGGTTATAGACATGTACCACCATCCCGACTTCCATAACCATATTCTATTTGTTTTCAATATGGTCTTATGAGGTCTATCTGGCCTTAAATTAGTGATTTTGGTAGAGATGACAATACAATTCTTATTCTTTTCTCCACTTACCCAGTGTAAAGATTTCACACATGTGTAACATTGCCCTGTGCGTTGCTTGGGTGGACCCCAGGGTTCTGTTCATGCTACGCAAGCAGTCTATCAACTAAACTCCATCCAGAGCATGCGTTCTTTTTCTCACTTCTGAGAGGAGGGTACTCTGCAATTGTGATGATCAGACATTGACCATACAGAGCTCTGGAGGGCAGCAGAGTCAGAGGTAACACATAGGGCAAGACACTGGTATGGTACCTGGAAGCAAGGACATAGAAAATACACTTTTGGGATTGAAGGTTGCTTTGCAAATTCCTCGGGAGCAATGCTTTATTTTTAATTTTTTTTATTTTTATTTTTTATTTATCTTTTATTTTTTTTTATTTTTCCATTCAAAAATTTACACTTCCTCTCCTCGTCCCATTCCCCTCTCGCTCCCCCACTCAACCCTCCTCCCTCTCCCTCCCTGCTTGAGAGAGGGCAGGGAACCCTGCCCTGTGGGAAGTCCAAGGCCATCCCCCCTATATCCAGGCCCTAGGGAGCTGTGCATCCATATAGACTAGGGTCCCCAAAAGCCCAAACATGCCTTAAAAACAAGTCCCATTGCCTTTATCAATGGCTTCTCAGTCAGCTACCAATGTCAGCCACAATCAGAGAGTCTGGTTGGGAGCAATGTTTTTTTCTCAGTGGTGTGTTCTTTCTGGGAGACCAGCAGTGTCCCATTTGCTTTTGTTTTCATTCCCTCCTATGATGTGGGAGGTGACGTGTGCTGTGAATATGTCTTATCGCCATTGGTTAGTAAAGAAGCATTTAGCCAATGGCTTAACAGAGGAAAGCCAGGTGGGAAATATGAACAGAAATTATAACCCAATTACATAGAAATGTAGAGAGGGAGGGAGGGAGGGAGGGAGGGAGAGAGAGAGAGAGAGAGAGAGAGAGAGTAGGCAGGTTCAGGGAGACACCATGTAGCCACCGAAGGAGACAGACATCCTGAACCTTACCGGTTCAAATCAAAACAACTCTGAGATTCCATCTTATACCTGTAAGAATGGTCAAGTTAAAAACACTGATGACAACTTATGCTGGAGAGGTTGTGGGGAAAAGGGAACACTCCTGCATTGCTGGAGGGAATACAAGCTGGTACAGTCCCTTTGGATGCCAGTGTGGTGAATTTTCAGAAAATTAGGAAACAACCTTCCTCAAGACCTAGTAATATCACTTTTGGGTATATATCCAAAGGATGCTCAATCGTGCCTCATGGACATGTGTTCAACTATGTTCATAGCAGTTTTGTTTGTCAGCCAGAACCTGGAAACAACCTAAATGCCTCTTGACTAAAGAATAGATAAAGAAAATATGGTACATTTACATAATGGAGTACTACACAGCAGAAAAAAATAACAACATCTTGAATTTTGCAGGCAATTGGATGGAGCTAGAAACATCATTTTGAGTGAGATAACCCAGACCAAGAAAGACAACTATCACGTGTACTCATTCATAAGTGGTTTTTAAACATAAAGCAAAGAAAACCAGCCTAAAAATCACAATCCCAGAGAACCTAGTCAACAATGAGACTCCTAAGAGAGATATACATGGATCTAATCTACATCGGAAGTAGAAAAAGAGGTCTCCTGAGTAAATTGGGAGCATGGGGACCTTAAGAGAGGGTTGAAGGAGAGGGGAGAACCAGGGAGGAGAGCAGAGAAAAATGTAGAGCTCAATAAAAATCAATTAAAAATGAAAAATTGAGTTATCAATAAAAAGCTAGAGCTAATGGGCCAAGCAGTGTTTTATATAATATAGTTTCTGTGTGATTATTTCGGATCTAAGCTAGCCAGGTGGCTGGCAACCAGGTAGCAACTTCCTTTCAACAGTAAACAACAAACGAGCCTTGTGGTAAAATACAAAATAATAAGAATGGGTTAATTTAAGATGTAAGAGCTAGCTAGGAATATGCTAGAATCATTTGGTGCGGGAGAATTGTCTGTAATCTGTCAATCATGTTTTAAATAAATGTTGATTGGCCAGGCAGGAGGTGTAGGCAGGAAAATCAGACAGGAAGTGGAAATGATACAAGGAGAGCAGGAGAGTTTTGGGGAGGAGGAAGTTGATTCCTCCCACTCCTGCCCAGATCACCGAAGCAGCAGGATGTGATCTGCCAGCTGAAAAAGGTACTGAGCCATATGGCTAAAATAGATCAGAAAAATGGGGTAATCAAGATGTGAGAGTTAGCCAGTAAGAAGCCTGACCTAATGGGCCAATCAGCATTATAACTTATAGAGATCTCTGTGTGGTTGATTTTCTCTGGTGCCTGCTGGTTGTGGGGTACCAGGCGGGGACAGAAAACACAAACAAGCAGGCCCGGCCCTCATGTTACAGAATGGCGCCCATGTGGATAACTGCATCCACAGAAAGCCTGAAAAAACTTGGGAAAGACTAGACTAAAGCATTTTGGTTTTCATCCATAGCAGGAAAAAAAGCTGCACTGTTTTAAAATGTCGGCTTTCTGGGCCTCCTGCCAGGGAAAACTCTGACTGTTTCAAGCAAGCCTTCCTGACTATGGAAACATTGTTGCAGCTTGCTTCCTGGCAAGGACCTTGAAACGGCCATAGGAGCTTTTCAGTGTTGTCTTCTCCATATTCCCTAGCAAATTAAAGACCCATATGGTCAAAAAGAGAGAGATACACAGTAAAGAGAGATTCAAAGAGTAAGAAAACCTCTAAATGGTTTACAGTGTGTTAAAAATATATGCAGACTTTAAAAAAAATCTTTAAAGCCTTAAAATAAAAAACCAAGAAAGAGAGTAGTTGGGTGTGGTGGAACATACCTTTAATCCCAGCACTGGGGAGGCAGAGACAGATGGATCTCTGGGAGTTCAAGGATAACCTGGTCTACAGAGGGAGTTCCAGGACAAAGATATGCAGAGAACCTGTCTCAAAAAGCCAAAAGTTAAAAGTAAAAATAAAAGAAATAGAGGTTAAAATAAAGCCACATAAAGATGGAAAATACACAGAGAATCTTGATACTGTATGCTATTATGCTTTCTTTGAATTGTTTAAATGCTGAGGAAGGAGCAACAGCTGCTAAAAGATATTTGCTTATAAATGCTGCAGAATCAATCCAAGAAGTATTTTGAAAATACCTTGGCTTCAAAACTGAAGTGAAAAGGTATGTTACTTTGGAGAAGAGATTTTGCTTTTGTTTCCACAGAAAACGAGAGGCTCTGGATTTATCAGAGTTAAGAAAAATCATCTTTGATCAAGGAAGGCCACCTGAAAAATCTCTGGTAGGAACAGATGGCCCAATATCAGAGTTCTTCATCCAGAACAGGTTCAAGACTGCTGCCTGAGATGATCAAGACTCACAGGATACTTCAATCAGGACTTGATCATAACTCTAAATTTTCTTTAGGTCCCCAGAAGATTATCAGTGCCCCCAATCAGCTGGAAGTAGCCTGGAATACTATGCCCACATTCCCAAAAAATGGACTATGAATATTTTCCTTTGTTTGTTAAAAAAAGGAGGGGGAAGTAGTGTGGGAGAATTGTCAGTAATCTGTCAATCATGTTTTAAATAAATGCTGATTGGCCAGGCAGGAGGTGTAGGCAGGAAAACCAGACAGGAAGTGGAAATGATGCAAGGAGAGCAGGAGAATTCTGGGGAGGAGGAAGCTGATTCCTCCCACTCCTGCCCAGATCACCAAAGCAGCAGGATGTGATCTGCCAGCTGAAAAAGGTACTGAGTCATATGGCTAAAATAGATCAGAAAAATGGGGTAATCAAGATGTGAGAATTAGCTAATAAGTAGCCAGACCTAATGGGCCAATCAGCATTATAACTTACAGAGTCCTGTGTGTGATTTTTCTCTGGGACTAAACAGCTGGGAAACTGGGCAGGACAAAAAAGAGCCCCAACAAACAGGCCCAGCCTTCTCATGTTACAGTCATTGGCCAAGCAGTGTTGCAATTAATATAGTTTCTTTGTTATTATTTTGGATCTGGGTGGTCAGGATATGAATGAGTGGGTTCTGTCAACGCTCCTAGGTCCACATGCACTAACTGAGCCCTTGCTTGCATCCTGAGGACTGACACCCACTATTTTGTTTTCTCAATTACGGGAATGTAATTTTTCATTTTACTATAGATAATAATTTTTTTTTAAACAACAAACAACCACACACACACACACATGCAAAACAAGACATGAGCCTTAGGTCAAATTAAATTGGATACGATTTGAATCTTATTAAAAAGGATCATGGTCTAAAACTGAAGGTTTAACAGTCACTGCATATCTTGGGAAAGTGGGTAACTTATTTCAAATTAAATAGAAAATGAATGGTATGCTATAGTAAAGAGATACCTTCCATTTTTTAGATAAACATAATTTTATCATAGGAAGGTTTGGAAAAATATGAATGGACATGAGGCTAGAAGGAAGGGACTGGAGATGTGCTGATGCCGAGTCCTTTTCCCTTTTCCTTCCTAATCTCCTATTGCTTCATCCCTTCATTCTTTTTTTTTTTGATGAGAAAATAATTTTATTAAATTATAAAAGTTTCCATTTCCGCCCCTCCTCCCAACACCCTCCCACTCCCCCTACTCCCTCTCCACCTCCCTCTCCATCCCTAAGAGCAGTCAGGGTTTCCTGCCCTGTGGGAAGTTCAAGTTCCTCCCCCGTCCCTCCAGGTCCAGGAAGGTGAGTATCCAAACAGACTGGATCCCCAAAATCCAGTATATGCAGAGGAAACAAGTCCCAGTGTCATTGTCAATGGCTTTTCAGAAAGACTCCGGGCCAGCCACATTCAGAGAATGTGGTTGGATCACGTCCTTGTTTAGTCCCAGTCCAACTGGCCTTGGTGAACTCTGATTAGATCAGTCCCCTTATATCAGTGGGTGATCGCATCCCTCGCAGTCCTGATTTCCTTTTTCATTTTCTTCCTCCTTCTGCTCTTCATTTGGACCTTGGGGGGCTCAGTCTGGTGCTCCAACGTGGGTCTCCGTCTGTAACGCCATCCATCGTCGGATGAAGGTTCCCTCTGGTCTTGCCTTCTTTGCTCACGTTCTCTTTCCTTCTGCTTCTCATTTCTGTGAACCTGATGAAAATCATGTAGCTATCCTCCTGGAGACAGGAAATAGACAAGAGTTCCAGGTAACCTCGAGTGCATGGGGGGGGGGGTGGGAGGGTTGTTGGAAGGGGAGAGGATTATAGAGGAGGGAGTAGGGGAGGAATGGGGAAAGCTAGGTGGACTGGGATGGGGGGAGGGAGGAAGGGTGGATATGGGATCAGGGAAGAATATATTTTAACTAAGGGAGTCATTTTAGGGTTTACAGGAGACTTGATTATAAATGGGATCCCAGGTCCAAGGAGAGATCCCCAGATTGTTCTATGGGCAGAGGAGAGGGTGCCTGAACCGGCCTTGGCCCATAACCATACTGATGAATATTTTGCTTATCACCATAGAACCTTCATCTTGCGATGGATGGAGATAGAGACAGAGACCCACGGTGGAACACTGGACTTACATCCCTTCATTCTTAATCTGCTTTCTTTCAACTTTTACTTTTTCCCCACTGATGTTACATTCTGGAGCTTTCTTTTCATTAAATATATACCAAAGTAACAAAGTTGTGTTGAATAAAATCTCCAAGAATTACGCATTTTGGGTGATTAAAGATGGTTTATGGGAACTGGCAACAGTCATTGTTTCTACTAGATTTTATTGCCCATGGGACCATGAAAGCATATACATCATTGGTTCAAGTCAATAGGAGTGACATTCTGCCCCCTCTACACCCCAGTGGTTTGCACCATTCTTGCATTGCTTAAACATCTCATAAGGTCCACACCAAATATGATGCCATTTGTGCAATCCACAAAAATTGCATATTCTATAGTATTTTAACTTGAAATTGGAAAATGGTACCACTATAAAAAATATTATGCTCTGAAGATTCCATTATGCTCAAGGAAACACTTTGAATTTAGGAGGGAAATTGTGCAATTGAACTATCTAGGTGAGGAAATTCATATCAGCAGTTATGCTGATGTAGTTTACTCAGAGATAGAAGACTCACAGTGATGAGAAACTTGCATCTAAATAAAAAAATCTGTAGAGCATTAGAGCAATAAAAGTACTCAAGTACTGAGTTTGAAATGAGGTGTATCCTACTATTCAACTCCTAAAGAAAGACCTTCAGTATGGTAACTGAAGTTTATACAATAGAAAAAATTTTAAGCCAGATTAAAATTTCTTCTGTAATATGAACTTAGCATGGTCAACACACCTTCTTTGGGCTAAAATCTGTTTTAAAACACAACAGGTGGAGGCGAAAGAGATAGTTCAATGCTTAAAAGTACTTGCTGCTCTTTCAGAGGACCGGGTTCACTTCCCAGTACCCACATTGTGACTCACAACTGTCTGTAACTCAAGTTACAGGGATCCAATGCCCTTTCCTGGCCTCCACAAGCATGCCACATACATGATGCACATACATATATGCATGCAAAGTACCCATACACATAAAATAAAAATAAAAATAAATTAACAAAGCATCAGAGGTAGAAAAATTAATTTATTTTCTAAATTAAAAAATAATTATAGAACACAAAAAGGGGCGCTGGTTGTATTTTCATAAAAACCGACAGGAAACCTGAGTTCCCTTTGTGCTCTGGCTGTTTTAATTCTTTCTTTCCATCTCCATCTCTTCCCTCTCCTCTTCCTTCTCCTTTTCTGTTACTTGGCATCTAAATTGCCTTTTCCCATTGCTCGGTCATTTTTAGGCAGGACATTTTTCTTGACAAGTGTGTCAAGAAAATATATATATATTTTCTTTTATATATATAATATATATATATATATATATATAGAATATATATATATTTCTTTTAGAATAGTATATCTAGTCTGATATACTACCTTTGCCATTCCTGTCATCTGTGGTCACCAGTAAAGTAAGAAGATAAAAACAGACATGGTCAAACAGTGTTCTCCAACCTTCACCTAAGTTAACATCTGAGGACCCAAATACATACACAGATACACACATGGTGTTAAGCCAGACTCACTATCACGACATCAGTAAAATTATTTCCCAGAAGTTCTTTTGTTTTTTGCTTTGTTTTGTTTTATAAAATGAGTTGTTACGTAATGCAGTCAATTACGTTTCTATAGTCTGGGCCATTTTCTACTCTTTTAATGACTTTGATTCAGCTAATCACAAGACTTTTGATTCTGTATTCCCATAGTTTTTATTCTCCCAATGTCTCATCTATGATTGGCTCATTTTCTTGATAACTGGAACAAATACATCAACATTCAATTCAAATAGAGACTCAGAATGGAACCAGTTCGGGTGCTATTGTCATTTCAGAAATAAACAAGAGATCCTGACTTAGCAGGGGACGTTTGTCCTGTGTTCTACTTTGCCATTCTGGGAATGGTGACTTCATGAATAAAGCCTCAGTCCTGCACAGTGATTGCAGGGTGAGAGACACTGAGACACAACACTACATCCCCACGCCCTACGAGAAGAGCTTTTAGGTGATTTGAACTGTGTTCACGTTGTCTACTGCTCTAACCATGGTCCATGTCTCTGTGGATGCTGTCATGAGCAGGAACCCTTTTCTGGGGTGAGAGCAATGGCTCTCATCATGGATTGCTGGGCCAGTCTTTCAGTGCCCTCTTCTAAGCATGCCATCCTGACTTCACCCCCATCTTCTCTGCTATAAATGTGATATATATGACTATAAATGTGACTCTGGGCAATATCTCCCTGGACATAATTACTGTGGAATGCAGAGGTCCTGTGTAGGCTTGGGTTGACAAATTTTATGGGGATAATACCTATATCATGCCACTGTGCCTAAAGGACCTCCCCGAGCGATACCATTCTGTTGGGATTTGATGTGAGTGACTGCGGTTTTATTAACGAATCAATCCCACACCAGTTATGTTTTAAGGGGTTATTTATTTGGCGGGGGGTAAAACTTACATACACCATAAACCGTCAGGAAGGGAGCCTAGTCGCTGGAGCAGGAGCCGGGAGCAGCAGCCGAGACCGAGCACCGGAACCAAGAGCCGGAACCAAGAGAGACCTTATCCGGAACTGCTTCTCTTTTTAAAAGAGAAATATACCACGCCCCAGTGGGCTGGTATTTCAGCAGCTATTGGCTGACGGAGCGGAAGTCGCTCCCCGCTGCACTGTGGGCTCCTGCTTCAGTGATTATTGGTTGAGGCAGCGGAAGTTACTCCCACAACACGGTTTGACTTGGAAAATGCTCACACTTCAATGCTCACAGTGTCGTGTTCCAACCCACACAGGGCATGACTAGTATTCTTCTTGAGTTCATGCTCTAAAAACCAATTGCTATTAATTTCTTTCTGTTTCTCTATGGTCAGCATATTTTCTGATACCTGCCAAATAGTACAGATAAAGATGATGTGTAGAATAAATAACGTTAAAAATCTGACCAACAAGAGGTGTTGGTAAATTGCATGTGGACTTCTGTATATTTGCCTTTTCATACTATAGCTCTATGCAAACTCAAGAACACTGCAGAAAATGACAGTGGTCTGTTTGTGCCATGGGTAGGGCCTGGGAATAGAGGAAAACTGGGGGCAACACTTCCTCTAATGGCACAAAACTGAAAAGGATAAAACCACTAATTTGAAAGTTGGTGACTTGAGACAGGTTTCTGAAGCGATGCTCCCCCCCCCACTCATTTACCTGAGAGTTTTAGCAACAAAAGATATATGCATTTTCAGTTGGAAAGCTGCTTTAATCAAATCAATTCTTGTCATTAACATTTGTGTGAATGAGTGTCAGGGTTCTCTTTGAGTAATGCCTAACTTAAAGAGTTGGTTTTCAGACTACAATGAAGAGCTGATTAGTCCTAGTCTTGAAAGCAGAAGAGTCTGTCACATAGAGCGAGGAGAACCTGAAGTCATGCATAAGCAGAACAAATCAACTGCTGAAGAAATGTAAGGAGTGAGTCTGTGAACAGCCATGGGGATTGGTAGAGGAAATCTCTTAGCCCTGGCCATCTACTTCCAGGTAACTGAAAACATCGCCATCCTCACGTGGGAAGAAGCGGATCCTGCTGAAGTAATTATCATGTGAAAGTGGAACTTTCACAATTGTAGCCCCTCAAGACAGAGCAGAGACATCAGCTGCACTGGTAATGGCTGCTCTGTCAGGTGTGAAAAAAGAAAATAAGATTCTAACACTTCTACAAAGACTCCTGAGGTCAGCTCTTCGTTTCCTCTGTCCGTTAAAAACACAACTTCACATAGCGAGGCCAACATCTCCTAAGAGAAGAATCCACAATCAAATGTAATTATTTAAAGCAGTGTCTGGTCTCGAGTCTGCAGATTTATCGAATGCTGTTATTAAACATGACCTGGGCTAAAGTGATAGATAGGACTGCCATGGATGGCTACTCTTTCCGCACACATAAGATGCTCAGTCAAACATATAACATCTGACTCCCAGGGAAGAAAAAATAATCATACAAGTGCGTTTTCAAGTGTATATTCAAAAGGAGAAAAAAGTAAGTATTTCATGAAGAATCTTCTAGATTTATAGGCAAAAAATGGGTTGAAAGGTGTTGACAGAGGTTTCTGTCCCACCCAGTCCTGTAGCCATTCAATCCCAAAGAAACACACAGAGAATTACTTTAATTATAAACTAGTTGGCCTATTAGCTCAGGCTTCTTGTTAACTCTTATCTCTTACATTAACCCATAATTCTTGTCTGTATTAGCCACGTGGCTTGGTACATTTTATCAGCGAGGCATTCTCATCTTGTATCCTCTGCATCTGGGTAACAACTGCAGACTGAGCCTTTCCTCTTCTCAGAATTCTCCTATTCTGGTCTCCCTGCCTACACTTCCTGCCTGAGTACTGACCTATCAATGTTTCATTAAACAAATATAAGTGACAAATCTTTACAGGGTACAAGGCCATTGTCCCACAACATTTGGGGTTTGCAGTAGAAATTATATAGGCTTAGGGATCTCTTTGAAAAAAATGAAAATTGGATGTGATAATAGGTATATCAGTGTGAGCTTACTCATGCAAATAATAATAGTGAGTAAGAGTGTGAATACTTGTGAACTATTATTTATAGAAAATTTACATTGGCATAGATTTTTGTATATTGAAACAAATTCAAATTTGTTTGGCAAAGTTATTTTGTCATATTGTATGCATGTATGTTTCAACCTCTGCTTAAGACTTTTTATACATTGATACAATTTTAGGATATATTTTTCATATTACACTATTCAATTATACCTCTAATCAAGATACTTTCACATTGTTTACATTTTGAGGTTATTGTCCTCATTTGATGTACAGTTGTTTAAAGATTGTTTAATATTCTAATATGAAGTCTTAGTCTTTAAGCTATATAGTAGGTATTAAGTATTATAGGTCTCTAGTCATCCATGTTTGTTAAACTAATCAGGTTCTTTAGATACATGCAGATCACAGAGGTGCTATGAGAACTCTTTCAGCCAGTAACCTTTAAGATACCAGTCCACTTGGTATCTTACTATACTATAAATGCTGGCATAAAGCTCCCTCGTGCTCTCCCAGCTTCTGGATTTGGTTCCTGTTCTCCATTCATGCAGACGACTGTAATCTGTGTGCCTATCCCTAAATAAATAACCCTTTATTATACTCAATTCTGAGTTAGTGTGGGATATAACAACCATCATCAGAAAGGGCCTTATCAATACCCAAATGGGAAGAGAAAAATGCAGGTTTGTGTGAAGCTGGGAAAGCAGCAGATGAATGGCATAAAGTATGAAACCTGCAGAAAATGTACCACGAGCAAAACTATAGATTGAGAAATGTGATGACTTTTCACAGCCTAGCAAGAGCCACAGATGGGAATAGAAGTAGGAATGAAAAGGTAGACACCGGAGGAAGGACCTCAGTCTAAGCCTTCATGTGGCATCACTGCTACCCAACTCCACCCCTGGCTGAACAGCAAAGTATCCATAATTGCTAAAATCATGAGACTTTATCAGAGGAAAATCCAAACCTACACATGTAGACTGTCTCCCATAATCTATGAAATTCCATTAAAATCAAAATGGTGATGCTGAAGAGCTATGATCCTCATAGAGAGAACCTGTTTCATTTTTCCCTCTGAGGCCACTTCACTGAATACAATGTTAAAGCAAGACCACAGGGACCACACATTCTTCAGACTTTAGTCAAGAGTGAAATGGGCGGGAAGATAGAACGAGGGCAATGAGTTTCGACTCTGACAGATGACAATACAATGGGTCTGTATCTAAATCATTAAAAAAACAAAACAAAACAAACAAACAAACAAAAAACCCAAAACTGAATCCTCCAGACAGCAAGGTAAGCTGGAAGAAGGAAGAGTAAAAATTTGCTTCTGTTTTTCTTTGCTTTTCTCTTATTCAGATCATTCTAGAACTTTTTCCACCTTGCCCCATGCCTTCTCCCCCAGATTCCAAGAGATAAGTATACACACTGCAGTTGTTTGGCTGCCTGTCATAAGGCTCCTGTCTGGTGTATGTAGAAACCTAGGGAAGAAGAGTGAACTAGTTGCAACTGACTACTCATGAAGAAGATGAAGTTAGACACCAGAGATCCCACTAAAAACATTAGAGAATTTCAGGACTCCAGAGGAGAACTCAAGTAAGACGTGTATTTACAACTGAAATGTCACTTGAGGCTAAACATAAGAAAAGAAAGAAATAAACAAAAAATCCCACAAGATGTTTACTTAGAAGTGTTAATGCCTTTGGAAGACTCATGAGCAATGTAGAAGTGCAAATGGGAAAAAGACGTTAAAATGTGAGGCTAATGTCGAGACTCCTTGTATTGCTTTAGGAATGTGACAACAATAGACTCCGGTTTGAAGTCATGTAAATATTTTAAGTTTTAATAATGAAAATAGAATTATATTCTTAACCAATAAAGTATCTGAGGGGATACCATCTTTTTAACAGAGAAAGATCTGGGAATAAAACATGGAGAAGTCGTGATTTTTACACCTGTGTGACCCTTCTTTCTGAGTACTGGTAAGGGCAAGCTTTTCAGGGTAGTTTATTTCCAGAGAAGGCAGCTTTGTCCCTTTTCTGCCATCTAGATTCTGTCCCTATTCAAGTCTACTTTGTCACACTCAGGATTGTTATAGAGGTTAGCCATTGAGTCCAGGAGAGATCTGGTCACCTTTAGGACGAAGAAGGCCCCAAGCTGGCTCTCAGCTTTCAGCCAAGAAGGTCTAAGCATTGTCTGATAATTCTTACCATGTTTAGGGCAAGATTCTCAGTGCTGAAAGAAATTTAAAAACCGAGGCCTGTGTATATAAGGCAAGGGCACATGGTTACTATGTGGGATCCAACCAGAGATCTGAGGTACATTTATGGAGTTTCATAGTTGTGTAATTCTGAAGCTCACTCTGCAAGATGCTTATAACTTCACCTCTGTAAATCTGCCCTTTGCCCTTTCTGCCAATGAAAATGTAAAACAAATTTCCACTTTTCGGAAAAATTGTAAGACTATCCCAAAAAGAACTGCATCCTAGATAAGAAAGCAAGAGAAGACAGTTTACCTAATTTCAATATATTCAAAATGAAATTGACCATGTCTTATCTTTCAAATATTGTAGTTTTGTCTTAGCACATTAGAATTTTAAAAAAGATTTTCTTTTATAACCTTTAGCTTATTTCTTCATATGATGAAATTATATACTAGCTGACTTTAAATAATGGCATTCTAGTAAGATAGAATATGGGGCAGAAACTTCTAAGAAATGTTTTATTTCAAGTGTTTATTTTTATTATGTTTATGAGTATACTTGTTTGTGTGGCATATGTACATGTGTGTGGATATACATGGGGACCAGAAGACATTATTAGATCTTCTGGAGCAGGAGTTTCAGATGGTTGTGAGTCACCTGACCCTGGTGCTGGGAGCCGAACTCTAGAAACTCAGCAAAGACCCTTCCCTGTGGAGTCAACTCTCCAGCCCTATGAAACTCTTAGAAGTCTGCAACATACTTATGAAATTAATATATCGTCCTGTTCACTTGGCAGGATTTGTTAGCTTCCCTGAGAGTTGTTTAAGATTTACCCCAGAGGAGAACATTTTCAATGAAAATGCAGTGTGCTGATTTAGATTCTGGCATGGTCCCTTACCATAGTGAGCGCACCAGCACTGTACGAGGTTTAGATGGCATTCATCCTTGAACAACAATCATTGTGGCACCTGGTCCTGGGCTGGCTTTCTGGCTTTGCTCTTCAATTCTAAAATCTGCAGCTGAAGAATTCTCACATTCTTCATCAGATTTAAATCCCACGAGGACGAAAGCAGGCGGTTTGTAATAACGTTGTCCTTTCTGATTTGAGACAGTAATAAGCTATGCACTGTGGCTTGCATCTGTAATCTAACCTCTTACAAGGGAGGTGGAGGCGGGAACTCCGAAGTTCAAGGTCATCTCTGGCTACCTAACAAGTAGGTAGCACCTGACAACTGGGGATACATGCGATGCTCTCAAGAATGTCAAAGAAGAGAGGAGAAGAAAATAAAATATAAAAAGAGAAGTAAATAAGGAAAGAGAGGGTTGTTTAAATTGTTTGATGTCTTTTTATATTTTATAAAAATAATATGTGAATCACAGTGTCATGAACAAACAATTTACAAATACAAAGTATTTTGCTGTGTATCAGTCAGTCCTTCATTTACAATCATCTTTGACTTTGATGCAGACCCTCAGAAATGCTTTACAATTGTTTATTGCTTCTCATTCTTAGCAAATTAAAGTGATACTTCACCAGAACCATGAATGCAGCAGTGTAAAACCAAATCTCTGCCTGTGTCAGGATTTAATTAAACATTTTTCCATGAATGCTTTTGGTTAAGAAATTATTTGTGTGGTTTTAAAAGTATTTTTGGTTTTGTTGCTTCATTATCCAGTGAGTCTTTAAAATCACAGAATAATTTTAGCACATATTATTAGTTAGGGTCATAAAACTGAACTTAGTAAATGTCACTGATTATAAATTTTAATACAACTAGAACATAGATTTGTTCAGAGTACTTCTATAATATAATTTGTGACTATTGTTCATTTTAAAAAGAAATGTCTTTGCTTAATACAAATTCCAGTGAGGTGTGTTTTTTTTTATCTGTGTAATAGAATTGAGAAAGAAATTGTTTTGTGTACTGTTGTTAAATAATGGTATTTAGTTATAAACTAATCAGGGATGGACAGTTAAATTAAAAAATAATAGTAAATGACTTTTGAGACCCTCCTTCTCATACTGTGTCACCTTGCCCAGCCTTAATACATGGGGCGGTGCTTAGTTTTTCTCAACTTAATAGACCATGTTTTGTTGGCACTCATGGGAGGCCTAACTGTTCCTAAATAAAAATGGAGGAGAAGTGGATTGGAGGGGTGGGATCAGAAGATGTATGTGGGTGGGGAGACCTGGGGGAATGGGAGCAGAAGAGGTATGTGTGTGTGGGGGGACTGAGAGGAGAGGAAGAAGGAGAAATTGCAGCTTGGATGTAACATTCATGCATACATACATGCATACATACATGCATGCACACATACAGAACATGAGTACATGAGTGAGTAGTTATTCCAGATGTTCATATCTGATATATTTGAAGATGGCTGACAGTCAGTTGTCGCCCCATAGGACTTGCTGGAGTGTCTGGATGATCTCTGAATTCATTTATATCTTCATTTGTAACTTGATTAATGAAACAGGCTGATTGTTTGTGCATTGAGATGATACAGAAATTTCAGACTGCTCTAACATTTTCTCTGTATACCCTCTGAATGTCCTTTTGCTCTGTGAATCACACAGCCTGCAGCCCCTGGAGAAGAACCAGATGTGTAACCATGTCTTGGCCATCAGAGTCCCCATGTCCAAGAGGAGCAGTACCAGGAAACAGGAAGGAAGGAGGATGAACTCATGAGAAGGACAGCCTTGGAAGCTAATAGATCTTTAGCTCATATCAGCAGGGAGCTGGGACCTCAGAGAGTGAAAGAAGGGACTTACGGGTTTTAGGAGGTTTTGGAGGTCCAAAGTGCTTGAGCTGTAAGTGAAGAAACGCAATGGCTAAAGGGTTTTTTTTAAAAAAAAAAAAATTCGTCACAGTCAGCATTTTTACAATTTTGCCCATATATTTCACACCGGACAATCTCACCTGCAATGTCTCTATCACTCCAGTCCGCCCTCCCATCCCTTGCAAACTACTCTCTAATGTTTAGCTCTGTTTCTTTTGTTTGTGACCCACAAAGAATAACTAGAACTGTTTGACCTTGGCTTTGGAGCTCTCTGTTGGAGCCACTGAGCTATATCCCCAGCCCCAGCTACAGAGCTGTGATGACTCCTAAGCCTGATCCACTGCGCTGATGCTGAGCTTGAATAGGCGCTGCTAACTGGAGGCAGCAGAGGTAAAGGAACAAAGTTGGCTGCGATTCTTGTTCAGTTCTGTTTGCTAGATTGAACATGTGCTTTAATATACAAAATTAAACAAGCATGATATATAACATGTATGTATCATCCATAAAAGTAAAAGGCATACAGACAAAAGCAGCAAAAAAAAACCCTTTTTTTTCTGAATCCAGAAAATTAACTAAAGTATAGAAATGATCACCACTTTTTTAAAAAATGGCTCAATATCTCTAATATTAGTTTCATGGCATTTTGACTTTCCCCAATATTTCTTTCCCCATTCCCCAACTTTTATGGTTGTTGTCATTCCAACAACCCCAACCAACATGATGCTAAAATATTTTAATTGTAAGTTAAATTCCAGAAGACTGATTTGTAGGCATGTAAAATGCACAGAAGCTTTTCTTTTAAATCCCTGTACCTATCAGGAAGTTTGGTATTGAAACGCTTTGTTTTCAGAGATCTATACAAACAGGCGTGCCGTGTATATGACTGCACAGGTGACCACATACAGCAACGTCTTGAAGGTTTCAGACAATAGTGCGAACATGCAAAAGAGGAAACCACAGAACTTCACACATCAGTCAATATTAAAAAAAAGTAGAGCGGACTTTTTTTTAAGCCATCAACAAGATCCTTCCTTCTTTACTGGGAATTAGAATGCTTACTACCATGATTTTGATGCAGCGTTAATAATCCTAATAGGCATTAGCATAACCTCAAACAATTAACATATTTCGACAACGTTTACTTTGTGTTTTAGCATATTCTTGCAATTAACCTTTAACTTCCTTAATAAAACCATGAGATGCATTTTAATTTATAACAAGGCTGAATCTACATATCATTGTGCATAACCTAATCACACTAAATACACAAATAGGGTCTACTAGCTAGGTCAGGCTTCCTAAGATATTCATCAAGGGGTACTTACAAGGACTAAGATCTAGGACGAATGTCTTCTGTGTAAAGCCAAGAATGAACACACGTTACATCCCTAGACTCTGCATTATACCAGTGTAAAACAAAATGACAGTGAACCATAAGCACTGAAAGCCCCAGGGTTGCACTATTTGGACTGGACTTGAATTCTCTGGGAAGTGAATGTCAGACGGCGGCTCTGCTCACTGATTGAATGAAGTCAAACCCTGCCTTGAAGACACACTTGGACTGAGTTTTAACAGCCTCCATTGTAAAGAAGTAGTCAATGAGTGGAAATATGGCTAACAGACTCAACAAACTGTCTGGTGCAAGCAAACAGCATGGGACACAGCCTAGTCAGGGAATCATGAAGTAAGACTTTCAGAACAAAAAAAAAAATTGAGAAGTAGACAGTATAAGATATCAGATTTCATAAAGGTACATCAGATCATATTTATCTGTATTGTTGATTTCAATGTATTTAAATGAGAAGAAAAATGCCAAATAAAGACTTACTTAAAAATTAGTTTCCCTTATTATAATAATTTCATATTTATTATGCATTTTAAATGATTAAGACTTAAATTTAAAAATTAAATAAAATCACCTATAATCTAAGTACTATGATATATATATATTTTCAACTTGGCCATCTATCTATCTATCTATCTATCTATCTATCTATCTATCTATGAATGATATATATGTGCATTATAAACATATGAATGATTCATATATATATGAATGATATTTTATTTATTTACTTTGTTTGACTGGCTTAAATGTGATCTATGTTTTTACTAGTTTCTTTGTTCAAGAAGTTCTTTTATATGTGAACTTATTCATATAATTATTTGTATTTTTCAATTTTACACTTTTTTCATTTACTTATTCTTATCAGAGTATACTTATTGATCTGTGTAATGAAAGAATCTGTTTCTCTCTATCCATATAGTAAGTAGCCATTTGTGGTAACTCAACCATTGACTTTGGATAGCTGCCCCACCTCTATCCTTACAAGCTTCATTCATGAAATAGTCTACAAGATTCCTTCATGTCCTTCTAGGTGATTTAATAAGCTGACTCACTTCCTTTGAAGAATATTTGTGTGATGGCCACAACTACGTAGGATTCGTATCTAAAGAAGAGATTCATTGTCTCATTCTTTCCCTACATAATGTATTGATTCTTCTTGAAAAGAGTGTTCAGAACTAGATGGATTGCCTCAGCAAATGTGACAGGGTTACTCATGCTATTAATGTCGATCTTCACCAGGAAGTCAACTGTAACCTGCAAGTCTGCAAATAAGCTTCATGACAGACAAGGATGTTTCAATTCACACGCTATTGCAGTTGTATCAGGAATATGAATGAGACCAACATGACCTATATTTAGGGATTTTCCTAGGTCTGAGTTTTTGGTGTGTAAAAAATGCACACTCCACTTGAGCCACAAAACACCTCATTTTCCATGATGCTGAGCGTGGTGAGCAATCAATCACTCTGACCTTCTTTAGACCAATGTCAAATCAGCTTACTCTGATGCCTTCCTTCCTACATGTCCAAGGAGGTCATTCTTGGTTAGCCTTGACTTTGCGGGGCTTGCGCGCTAGACAGCCTCTGGGGATTTTAGAATTCCTGATACCTAGACCATGTCTTGGGCCAGTTAGTGTAATCTAAGATGGAACCTTGACATGGGCATCTCTGGTTTTAGTTTCTGGATGATCACAGTGCGCAGACACTTTGTGAGCTTCGTCTTCTTCTTCTTCTTCTTCTTCTTCTCCTTCTCCTTCTCCTCCTTCTCCTTCTCCTTCTCCTTCTCCTTCTCCTTCTCCTTCTCCTTCTCCTTCTTCTTCTTCTTCTTCTTCTTCTTCTTCTTCTTCTTCTCCTCCTCCTCCTCCTCCTCCTCCTCCTCCTCCTCCTCCTCCTCCTCCATCAAGTAGGCTCTGCTTGGTTCAGAATGACAACTACATGCAGGAGCCATCCAGAGGCCTAAGCAGACAAGTGGGCAGTGTCAGGAGCCAAACCCTCCAGGCATAGAACTCAAATGACAGCCCACCAAAAGGGGTGTCCACTATGCTATTGGATAGAGTTGACCTTGAATGTCATGTTGTATGGGGTAGGAGTTCTGAAATGTGTTTCCGGTTGAAGGAACTATGCAAGACAGGGTGGTTTGATTTGACTTCTGCCACCTAGCATCCTAGGTGAGGAGGCTGCTGTGTGCTGAGAGACACTGAGCTTCTTCCATGCTGCTGTTCTGAGGGTTCCCTCATTTGTGTTCTGGCCACCAAAGAGTAGAGATGAGCAACACATGCTTTCCATTTTACTCCTGTCAGCCTGGGTAGAAGTCAGCCAGGATACCTTTGCCTATGTGCAAGAGTCCTGGAAAGCATAGTGAGGGTGCCTGCATGCATGGTCAAAGGAAAAGTACAAAATGGGCATTGGGAGCCAACCCTCGCTCAGCACAGCAATCACCACAGGGATCCCTCAAATGCACATCTCCGTGAAGTTTGATACAATGGTTGCCTCTGTTGCTAACTTCTTAGTGCGAGGATGGAGAAATGTCTCAAATGACACTCCAGAAGGAACAGTATTACTTGGTCATTTTCCCCTTCAATATTGTGACTATATAGTTGAAAAGTGTTTTTATCTCCCCTTGCTCGACTTTCTTCTAGAGGAATGAGCAGTTGGGAGACTAAGGCAAACAATATAAACGGGTAGCCCATAGCACCCGATGTCTCTGAATGTTGTGCTAAATCATGCACAGGGAAACTGAGGCATATGGATGATGGAGTCCTGCTGAAGGGATATGGAGGCTAACCTACATCCAGTTGGCTAGGACTCAATGCTAGAAGCACAGAGATAATAACAGAAGGTATAAGGTAAATATTGATAACTTTAAACTGATGCAACTTAATGAAAATGAAGTGGGGCGTACAAAAGACAAAGCCTATGTGCAGAATTTAAAGTAATTATTTTAAGTATTCTTTTCTGGGGTGGACAGTTACTCTATGAACTTTAATTTTGAGGTGTCCTTAGTAACTATCTTCTAACATTTACTAAATATAAGTGGAATGATGTTGCTTCACAGCGGGGAAACTTAATAGAGGGATCTGCAGTTAAAGCAACATCAAGGACAAAGACTCATACTGAAAACAATGCATCACCACGTGGTGGTGGACCACGCCTTTAATCGCAGCACTTGGGAGGCAGAGGCAGGTGAATCTTTGTGAGTTCAAGGCCAGCCTGATCTACAAGAGCTAGTTCCAGGACAGGCTCCAAAGCTACAGAAAAATCATGTCTCAAAAAAAAAAAAAAAGAAAGAAAGAAAGACGGAAAGAAAGACAGAAAGACAGAAAGACAGAAAGGTGGACAGACAGAAAGAAAGAAGGAAAGAAAGAAAGAAAGAAAGAAAGAAAGGAGAAACAGAAAGAAAGAAAGAATTAAAGAAAGAAAAGAGAGAGAGAGAAAGGAAGGAAGGAAAGAAGAAAGAAAGAAAGAAAGAAAGAAAGAAAGAAAGAAAGAAAGAAAGAAAGAAAACAATGCACCAAGCTGGCCCCTTTCTAATATGAATATTCTGTTCTAGCATGCTTCTCATTAACTGATCCAACTGCAAGGAATTAAAATGGTAGTTTGACTGTGTCAATACTTTTATGCAATGTGATCAATATTTTTATGTAATGTGGTGAGAACAGTATTTTATTTCTATGTCTTCTTCTCCCAAACCCTGACATGAAGAAAGAAAAAAAATAGCGATAGACTAATCATATAAAAAATACGCAATTCTCGAAATTTTAAAAAGGTAACTGAACAGTGTTTCTCAAGACTTCTGGGATAAACTCCTGGAAACTTTCAGAAGTCATTAGGGGGGCCCAAGTAGACAAAGACACTCGAATAGTGTCTTAGTAACTTTCAGTGGGGGAAAAAAAGGCAATAGCTGAAAATTGAGGAAGTAACAATTATGTATTTTATAATAAAAATTAAAATGCTGTGTGACAAACTAGAATGAGTCATGTGTGCACAACAAAAATCATGAAATCTAAAGGAAGGAGGAGACATATTTGTGAGTATGATGTCCATGCCTGCCAGGAGAAAGGAAAAGAAAGCATATAGTAGCCCTCCCTTTGCTTAAAGTGGAGAATGTTTTGAAGTATCTAAGTTCTACTTCCTCAACGCCCAGGAATGGGCACTCTTACATAGGAGATGTCCATACTAGTCTGGGTGTAAAAAGTGCTGCAAGGGATCCAGGCAAAATGAAGCACACTTGTCCTTCAGGCACTTGGGAGAAACAGGAGGATCAGGATTTCAAGGCCATCCTTGCCTACATAACAAGCTTGGGCAAGCCTAGGCTACATGAGATGCCTTCTGGGAAAACCAAAGTAATTAAATGAATAACAGTGAAATGTTCTACAACAAATTAACGGGAATACCCACACAAAAGTATTTGTAATTTTGTATAAATTTTAGCGACTCTCCTTTCTTCTCTCGTCTTTCCAAGAATATTACACAGATGAGTCTATACAAGTGGACTCCCCCACCCCCATTATTTGAAGTATATTGATAGCTATTGTCAAACTCCCTGAGATAAATTCCATTTTAAGAGGTAAAAGGACAGCACTTCACTCTAGTCTCTCAGCCTCCCAGAAAAAAGTACCAAGGAGTAGGGTCCTCCAATCTCAGCCTGGGTTTAATGGCTGCATTCATCAAAATGCTAATTTATGTTGATTTATCAAGACATGATGATTGTGGTGATAAGGCTTCCTGATTTGTACTTCCAAAGCAGAAGTGTGCCGCGATGATGGATGTGCCTCCTCCGTTGCAGAAATGGATCTTGTTCTGCTGTTAATGTTTTATAGAACTAACTTCATTAGGCAGAACTTGCCTAATGACATCATGAATTTGTTTCATTTTATCAAATTGCATTAATTAGGGAAATGTGCTAAATGTGAATGGTGAAGAAACATGCTTTTTTTCCCTTGAAATGATGGAGGAAAGCACAAGGTAGTTGGATTAATTGGCCCTTCTTTTGTTTCTTTTTTTAAACCGTCATTAACTGGAGACATGAAGATATTTTCTCAACATGTAAGCGTAAGCGAGTTTGTGTTAACATGATTCTTATTAGTCAATTTAATTGCAGGGTTTTTAAGTGAGAGCTGGACTGGACTTGTGCCAGGGTCGGAGATATTTGATCATAAAATTCTAAGGTTTCCTATAATGGTTTTTAAAAGCCTGAGTAATCTCCACGTTCCTTTTCATGGTTCTCTAAGTCACTTATCTTTGATGCGTTTGTCATCCTGCTCCCAGCCTGACAATAGCATCATTCATAACCCAAGAGTTTTGTTGAGGATAATGGTGCACCACAAGCATGTGCCCACTTCACCATGATCTGCATAGGTCATGTAGCACATTGCTGTATCGTACCTGGTTACAGGAAGAGATTGCCCAATGTCTGAAAGCTGCATCATTTGCCTGTGATTATAGATATTCTCTAGACTGGAGGGAAATGGGGAACTTTTCTTCATGAGAAAACACAGTTTTAAATCTTTCCTTTATGGAAGACTTCCATTCTAGAGCAGCTGGAGACACATGCCCTGATACTGCTGTGGAGCCTCTCTGTAGCAACCTTCTCCTCATGAGCACATCCCCAGGTACATGGCACAAATCACATGGATCACAGTGGGTCACTGCTGTGACTCAGGGTGAGGTCCTCTTCATGCTCAGCACTGAGCAACTAGGACTGTGTTTGTAGCGGAGGGTGCATGGTGCAGACAGATGCCAACATCAAAGTCAGATGAAAAGGCAAATGGTGCTTTGTTTCATTTTTCTCTTTTGAAAAAGAACTTTGTTAGTGGGGTTAAGAATAAAATCTTGTGTTTTAAAGCATGGAGCAAAAGGCTAATATTGGGGCCATCTTTTATAGAAATAGGATGTACAGCAATTAGAGACTATGAGATAGTACAGGTGGCAGAGGAGCTCACCACGCAGTACTAGAGACCTGAGTTTGATGCCCAGACCCCACGTAAAGGTGGTGTAAGGAAAGAACTGACTTCTATAAATCGTCCTTTGTCCTCCACACAAGTGCTGTGGCTTGCACCCTACCCTGGGACACAATTCACTCACACGATAACAAATAAGCACTGTTCAGAAGTGTACACACTTGCTCGTGAACACACGCATGCACATCAAAATGGAAAGACTCACTAGTCTCCTCTCTCTCTCTCTTCCCCTCTCCTTCTCCCTCCCTTTCTGCTCCCCCTCTTTTTTCTCCCTCCCTCCAGGTTATAGCTTACTACATACATGATTAAAGAAATTTCACAGCTTTATTTTTCAGTCTAAATCTGGAGTGTGTATTGTGGAAAACACCAATCTTCCTTCTTCCTAGACCTCAGTCTGGGCACCTCTTAAACAGGAATTTCACCAACTTTCTGTTTTCTGATGATCTAAAAAAATCATAAAAAGAAGACATTAAGGTAGAGGATGGACTTGCTAGAAAGAATCGATTCAATAAGAAAGGGTGATTGAAAGTCAGGAATGGGAATGAAAGTGAAAATGTAATTCATCGTGTAAATTCATGAAATTGACAAACATAAGTCTTCTTCCAAAGTCTCTTAGCTGTGCTAGATCAGTTGCATTTTATTATATTAATACGGTCAGTTAATGAGATATTTAAATAAATGTGTTAAGATCCCCATCCTAATTTAAGTATTAATTGAAATAATTAATACGAAAGAGGTATGTAAATGAACATTTTTCTCTTTTATTAAAAATAGACTCCTTTCTCACATAATGCATTCTAATGAGTTTTCCCCTCCTCTACTCCTCTAAGTTTGTTCTCCCCTCCCCTCCCATCAGGATTCACCCCATTTTTGTCTCTTACTAGAAAAAAACAGGCCTCTAAGAGAGAACAACAAAAGGTAACAAAATAAAATGTAATAAGATCAACAAGAAACATCACATTGATATTTGATAAGGCAAATCAACCAAAGAAAAAGATCCTAAGAGGAGGCCCAAGAAGCAGAATCAGAGATCCAATCATTCACATACTCAGGAGTCCCATAAAAACACTAATCTGAAAGATAGCTATCTACATACATATATATACATACATACACACATATATATGTGTGTATATCTATCTATGTTTCTATGTATCCATCTTTGTATGCATGCATGTATGTATGTATGTATGTATGTATGTATCTATCTATCTATCTATCTATCCATCCACCCATCCATCCATCCATCCATCCACCCACCCATCCATCCATCCATCCACCCATCCATCCATTATGTGATCTGAACGATTGCTGTCACCACCTGTCTTGGTCTGTCTATAATAGTCACAATTCTCTACTAGTCCAAATTCACTGATTTTCCTCATCTTCTCCTCCCCAACCTGGCATTTCATTCCAGAAGCATTTAGCCATATTTAGCTCAGAGGATGGTTGTGAATGTATCTCTGTTCTCTTAGCGCTCCCTGAAGAGTTTAACTACTGAGTATAAATAATTTAACCAGTGCATTGGGCAACAAAGACTTGCCATCCGTTAAAGATTAAATAAATGAGACTCTTGTAATCCTCGCATCTCTTTAATCTCTGTTCTGTAAGAGATTCTAAGACTTGATGCCTATAAAGAAATAACGGGGAGATATGCAAGCCACGGACCGAAGCTGGATTTCAGAGACGGCATTTATTGATTTATGTTGATTATTAAAATTTCTAATCGTGTATATGTATCTGTGGGTGGGGGTATGTGCACATTAGAACAGCAGGTGCCTATGAAGGCCAGAGGCAGCAGATCTCCCAGGATGTGGAAATAACAGGTGGGTATCAGCTGCCTGATCTTACGCCTCTGACGGAACAGTGTTATTAACTGCTGAGCTATCTGGAAACTTTTCTCATCTCATAAAAATCTTAATTTAGAACTTGCTTGAAATCAAGGCCTGTCTTAAGGAGCTATTGTCACAAAAGTTTATCTGGGGGAGGCATACACTGGAGACCGATGTCAACTCCAGCCAAATAGAACAGTCGATTTCTCCAGCTTTCTGTAGAACTGGGCAGCAGTAGGCTTCTCAGTCTTTTTGTTTGCGACCTCAAAATAGCCTGCCCCCAAGGAAAGCATCTTATAGGAGAGGCCATGGAACAGCCCCCTCACTCTCCTGACCATGTGCAGAGCTGCTTTTGGGACATCAGGGCAGTGAGTCAGTCACTTTGCCCAGCTATAAATCTCAGAGGAATCTCTACAGCACTTCAATTTCTCCATAGGGAGATTTGGTGCCACCAGGGAAGAACTCAGGCAAAGCAAAGCCGAGTAGTTAACATGTGGGCCTGCAAGTCAGAGCTCCCCAAGAGAACAGTGATCCCTGCCTGTAAAGTTCACTGGCCATTAGCGCCACTATTCTTAAAGCTCTGTAGTGCCTGGATGTATTTTATCAGGCTGTCCAGCTAATCCATGGACAAAGTGGAGAGGCTGTCAAAATTACTGGTTGCTGCCTGGCTGAGGCTATAAACTCTACGTGGAAGCACTTGTAAATGGGTAGTGTATAAATTATGCATTCTGGTAATTAAATTAAAGGCTACAAAGGAAAAAAATCTGGCTTGGGTCTTTTCAGTAATGTAGACTCTTTGCTGAGGGCTTAGGCAAACCTTCCTAGTATTTTTGGATTTTTATAAATTTATTATTATATCGTGAGGGTTGGGCAAAATCCATTTTCCCCTCTGTGCAGGGAACAAAGCGCAATGGTAAAACGAATCACACAAATCCTAATTTGTGGGAACAAGTCCGCTTTTGAGTATTACGATGACTTCAAAGCACTTTTGGATGCACAGGAGAGGAAGCTGAAAGGCAGCCTGTTTATGAGGTTTTTGAAAGAACTTTAAAAGTTGCTCAAATTTTGGGTTGCTGAAGAACTTTAACCAAAAGTCAGCAATATTTGATAGAACTGGCACACATTAAGATAATTATAAATATTGGTACCAAAGGATGTCTTTGACTTGAGCATTGAGAGACATGGTTTAAACCGAGGATATTCTTAACTACTGGTATGAAACTAAACTAACTAATATTTATCTTTAAAATGTGCGTGTGGGGGGCTGTGTACATTTGTGTATGTGAATATATGTAAGTACTGTAACATGTGTGGAGGTCAGAGGCCACCCTTAGATGTCCATTCTTGACTTTCATCTTTTTGAGGCAGGCACTGTAGCATGAATAATAAAAATCCAGAGACAGAAATTGGGGTTCAACCCCAAAAAACAGAAAAGCAAGGCAGCCAAGTCACTAGAGAAGTCTTACCTCTACCAAGGCTGGGGACCTCCACCTAAACAGACTAAGCCTCTCTCTTCTCCCAGTTTATATTCCTTCTAGTGCTGGGATTAAGGGCATAGGACTCCCAACGCTTGGGATTAAAGGTGTGAGGCACCACCACTTGGATTGGTTTCTGCATTGATTTTGTATAGCCCAGGATAACCTTGAAATGGTTACTCCATCTGCCTCTTGTCTCCCAAATCCTGGGATTAAAGGTGTGTGTCACCATTGCCTGACCTCTCTCGTGGCTTTAGTTTTGCTTCTAGTCTTCATGCAAGATTTATTTATCAACACACAAATAATATACCACTACAAGACTCCCTTGTGGAATACAGCTTTCCATGCCCCACTAGCTGACCTGGGAATGACTAAGGGCTTTCCTCTTTCTGCCTCCAACTCCACAGCAGGTGCCCTTAGGTTGGCATGCTACTGCCTCAATCTTTGAATGAATTTTAGGAACCTTCACTCTAGTTCTCATCCTGGCTTGGCAAGTACTCTGTGCACTGAGCCCTTTTCCTAGACCATAACTTAACTTCAAACTGAAGGATAGACTTTCCATCAGAGATCTTATTATTTTGGGTCTGTAGGTTAATTATATATATATAAATCAGCTTACGATAAAATTCTATATATAGTGATATTTAAATTAGTGTATTGATAAGTTTCACATAGCTTCTAATTGGCATACACTATGAGTTATTTATGTCCAAACAGTAGCTCGGTGATGCAAACCTATAGCTTACTGATACACAAACTACAAATCGTGAGTGTACCAACAAAAATGAATATCTTTCAAAGATAAGATACATTTTAGGGCCAGGTATTTCAATGCCAGAGCTCCATGGAGTTGTTCTATTGTAACATAAGGTGACCTTACCTTGATGTGGGACTTAAAACAGAGTCAACTGAATCTGGATGTTTAAAGGACTGTTCAATGAGTTATTTCACGGGTGCAGGTTAGTGTTGTCAGAGAAACACAAAACATATACCCTGTGGTGTCTATCAGTGAAAATGAAGATATTCTGAATCTTAGAATGTGCTATTCTCTGTTTCCTATCAAAGTCTAATCTTTAAAGTAACCACACATGACTGGCCTACTACTCCCTACCATATCAACTTATGGTTTGAGCAGCGAGACACAGAAGTCTACACAGTTGCAAATTATGCAAAATTAATCATGAAATGAAAACAATGATAAAGATTCACCATAAACCAAGATGCTTCCAGGTAACACTTACATTATAATAGATTTAATGTAATTATTGCTACATAAGTGGACATCAGTGTAAATAATACAAGGTGTGGACTAATTAAGCATTTGGGAACATGACACTTGAGCTTCAATCCATATGGTAGACTTACAGGTTGAGAAAAGATCTTCTGATGCATTTAAAACTGCGTATTAGCCTAGATAGGAAATGTACACATTTAAGCTCATGTGTGTGCTGAGTAAAATACAAGTCGAACTAGTATTCTCCTAGTAGGCAGTGCCTCCAGCTGGAAGGCACGCAAATCAAACTTTCTTGGGGGAATGTTGAGTTACTCTGTGAGGAATCGGTTGTTGCTCCCTTGGGTTTCAGGGTGGTGGAGGTGGAGGGAATAGCATGTGAGGATTCACCATGAAGGGGCAGGAAGAGCTAATAGACACATCAGAGCTGTCAGAAGGGAGAGGGTGGGGGCAGGGATGAGCTCTTCCTGCTGCTGAAAACCAGCCACTTTGGAGAGAAGAGACTAGATTGGGCATACAACCGGGGCAAATACTTCACTTCTACCTAAATTTATATTATTTGGATGATGTTGCATTGTGTAAGATGTACTGACACTAAGAGCCTCTCTGTGCTGAGTCCCATAGAGCCCAATGTTTACTAAATCTAAGTTCCTGTTCCAGTAAGGTTTTATGTCTTCTTAAATAGATTTGCAAACTTAAAAAAATGTTATAAAATAGTTTTATACAAAGGACTTCATTCTTTAGTATGTCCACCTAGAATCAATCACATCACCATAGAAAGGGATTTTAATCAAAAAAATATTTGGCCAATTGCAGAATTAGCAGTGTAAACTGCCAGTACTTAAAGGATTCTAACCCAACCCATGAGTCTGCAAGAAAGTTGGAGCGATTAATTCATTCACTTTAAAAGTGCATTGAAATCATTTAAAAATTATATATTTTGTTTTCCAACACCATGAGTAAAATAGGAAGTCTGGGAAATTGCCTGAGTTTCAAAACGAACACAGAAAACTTAGATGTCATAAGATTCTGAAGTGCTCTCCCACGGTTTAATAAAAACATTTAAGGAGGAAATGTACTTATCATTATTTTACACTTAAATTTCGTTTAGCAAATGGAAACCACCAAGATAGTCAAATTGGTGGAGTTGCTGTGAAGGTTAAGTATGTAGTCAATGAGAAATTCATAACACAGAGCATGGGGAAAAGAGATGAGAGTTTAGAGATTGGCTAACATTTTCTCCTTCCTCTACTGCTTCAGTCTCTCTCTCTCCCTCTTGCTCACCTTCTCCGTCCCCCCTCTCTCTCCATGTGTGTGTGTTGTGTGTGAGGGTGCAAGGTTTTTTTGATGACTAACATGATCAAGTTCATCTATTGCAAATCGTTTTTTTTTTTCAGCAATACTTGGTTTTCATAGTTGATAAAACCTACATACTATCACAGTTTTAATCTTATAGCTTCCATCAAGCTAAGACTAACGGTCCTTGTCTTAGAGACTCAAGAATTGACTGAAAGCAACGGATGAGCTGAAGTACCCATGTCAGTGAGAATGTGATGGTTTACCATGACAGCATGCTCACTTTGTATGAGAGGGTGTGAACAGAGCCCATGAAGCTCAAGGGAGAAATGACTCCTTTTGGCTGCTGGTAGCTTCAGTCTCCATGCAAGTCAGAACAGAGGCTTTGGGTAAAAGTGCAACCAGAGCACAGAACTAACAAGCTGGAGGCGTCTCGAAGCAGGTGGAAGATGTATCTTGAGGAGTCATTCCTGATTTCAAACAGGCTTGTTTCCAAGGTCTCCTTTAACTCAATCTCAGCTGGCTCAAGCATGATTTCAGTTAACCTATTAATTTTCTAAGATGAACAGCAGTATATATAAGAAGACTAAAGAAGGATTTTTTAAGTAAATTTTATTAAATTATAAAAGTTTCCATTTCCGCCCCCCCTCCCAATACCCTCCCACTCCTCCCACTCCCCCTCCTCCTCCCTCTTCGTCCCCCAGGGCAGTCAGGGTTTCCTGCCCTGTGGGAAGTTCCAGTTCCTTCCCCCTCCCTCCAGGTCCAGGAAGGTGAGTGTCCAAACAGACTGGATCCCCAAAATCCAGTATATGTAGAGGAAACAGGTCCCAGTGTCATAGTCAATGGCTTTTCAGAAAGACTTCGGGTCGATGGAAGGGGAGAGGGTTAGAGAGAAGGGAGTAGGGGAGGAACAGGGAAAGCTTGGTTGCCTGGGATGGGGCGGGGGAGGAAGGATGAATATGGGATCAGGGAAGAATATATTTCAACTAAGGGAGCCATTTTAGGGTTTACAGGAGACTTGATTATATATGGGATCCCAGGTCCAAGGAGAGATCCCCCAAATTGCTCTCTGGACAGAGGAGAGGGTGCCTGAATCGGCTGTGGCCCATGACCATACTGATGTATATTTTGCTTATCACCATAGATCCTTCATCTGGCGAAGGACGGCGATACAGTCGGAGACCCACATTGGAGCACCGGACTGAGCCCCCCCGAGGTCCAAATGAGGAGCAGAAGGAGGAAGAGCATGAAAAACGAACAGTACTGCGAGGGATGCTATCACCCACTGATACAAGGGAACGGATCTAACGAGAGTTTACCAAGGCCAGTTGGACTGGGACTGAACGAGGACGTGATCTAACCAGATTCTCGGAATTTGGCCGGATTCTATGACTGTGGCTGGCCCGAAGTCTTTCTAAAGAAGGATTTTTTATTACAGATTTGAAGTTCAGTGAGTTAGTCTAATCTCCACTTTCATATAGCACATAATTGACAATATATTTCCTTACCTTAGGAACCATGGAAGACCTCTAACACGCACAGCATTCTGCAATCTTTTGTTAACAATCTGGCTTTTGAAGCTATTTATTTTCCATTGTAAATAAACTGAACAAGTGACATGACTTCCTCTGATCCTCATGTTTAGGCGAGGAATAAACACTAATACACAAATTTAGCATAATTACAGCAAACTATATGAATGAATGATATCCCTGAATTTAGAGCCATTTTAATGTCTATCAGAAAAAATAAATAGCATGGCTTCGTGCTCATCATATCTCCACGTCTTCTAATTTTTAATTTTGTTCAAGATGATTTGTAAGCTGCTGTGGGAAATTATAAAAACAAGCAAATACGAAATCTTGCTTCCTATTTTCCATATTGTGTATTTGTGCCTTGTGTAAATAGTGTTCTGAGCTGCAAGGGGAAAACGGTGTGTGTTGTAAGTATTTACTACAGGGAAGGTTACAGCAGGCACCAATGATGAGGTTGCCTAGGAGGCCAGCAGGCTGATGACACTAGGGCAGGGTTTTATCAGGGAAGGAAGAATAAAATGAAAATTCAGAAAATAAGAACAAGGAGTTGTTTGGGAGGAAGAATTCCATTGGCTGAACAATGGGGCACATGTGTTACGTAAGTGTACTAGGAGAGCTAGAGCCAGAAAGTAGTGTTTCCTGAAAAGCATATAGTGCTTCTCTGAGGAGGGGGATTTATTTAGAGGTGCCAGGTTCCAGCTCTAGTCCTGCTGTGCTTTCCCCTCCTACTGTGTGTCTTCCCTCCGTCCTTACCCAGAGTCCCCACTTTAACTATTATTCTGGTTTGAAAGAAAATGCCCCCATAGGGAGTGGACTATTAGGAGGTGTGACCTTGTTGGAGTAGGAATGGCTTGTGGAGGAAGGGTATCACTGTGGGGAGGGCTTTGAGGTCCCCTTTGCTCAAGCTATGCTCAATGTGACACAAGGTTGCTTCTTTAGCCTGTGAAACAAGAGAAAACTCTGGGCTCTTGTAAGAGTCTGCACTTTCCAATGGATACCCACGCCCGACCCAGGCTGAATTCGGGCCGACGAGAAGGGATGATTGTCCTGAGGGTTGAAAAAGGAGACACACACACAAAAGAAACCTGGCTCATCTACAAGAGTAAATGGCCACTTTATTAAGCATAAGTCGGGTATATATACTGTGGGGCAGAAAGACACCAGCCCCCCATCAGGAACAAGGAAAGAGAAAACTCAGGGGGCCGCACCCAAGGTCGGAGAGCAGCTGAACAGAGAAAAGAGGAAGCCAGGTGGGCGTGCTCATGCTCAGAGAAAAGCTGACCCGGGAACCTTGCCTGCAGCGAGAACCTTGCTTGCAGGTGGAATTACCATAACAGTAAAGGGAGAGTTCTCTCTAAGCTACACCCTTGGGCCGCAGGTGAAATTAACATAACAGGAGAGGGCAGTTCTATGCTACACCCTCAAGCTGATGCAGTGGAACCAGGAAGCAGAACAGCCCTGCAAAGCGCCTCGGGAAAAATGGGGAACCTGTGTACCTACAGGCTTTCTCCAGCACCATGTGTGCCAGCCTGCTGCCATGTTCCATCATGATGGTAATGGACTAACCCTTTGAGCCTATAAGCCAGCCACAGTTAAATGTTTTCCTTTATAAGAGTTTCTGTGGTCATGGCTTCTCTTCACAGCAATAGAGACCATAACCAACACAGCCATCTTGACCAGTTCAGTTCTCTTTCTCTGCTGTAAGTCTTGGGCCTCAAGCTCGTATTTTAATAAGAGTGTGCTCATGCCAGGAGTGGAAGGCAGAAGATGAATCTCGATGCTCCATGTTCCTGTTAAACCTTGAAGGTTATTGCATTTGTCACCTTAAAGCCCTGTGGAGTAAAGCAGTCTTGATAGGACATTGTCAGCATTGACCGAGGGAAAGGAAGAATTTCGAAACCTACTTGGTGTCCTCTTCTGGCTGACTCTCTCCACAGGCTGTCACTCAGAGGATGGAGAACAGAGAGGAGAGATCCCACGTACAGAATGGAATCTCTGAGCTCAACAGTCCTAAGCGTGCATATCTTACACAAGAATCCCCAAACATGATGTCTGACGTGAAAAATGAAGATCTAAATTTTGCTTTGATTTGAGATATCAGCGTGGCTCTCTGTGTTTCTTTGGAGGTTTCATTGTAGAGTGCTGATTCATTTTCATTTTCCCGAATTCTACTAAGATATATAAGATTTCTGAAATATCAATAGTCAAGAGTATACATGAGGATGATTTCCTGTAAGACATGCATGGTAGAACTGATAGTTTTCTAAATAATGTATCTTATACTCTGCATATTCTATATTAACAGTAGACACTCAGAGTTACATTTATTACTCAGAAAAGGGCACAACTTCCAATGGTTTAATGACAATAAAGAAGTGACAGCTTGCCCATCTGTAACTTATGAAGTGATTCCCATATTTGAGATGGGAACAGATGTTTCACTAATTCTCTGAAAATACCAATTCCTAGATCATCTTTGCATTATATGTTATATTACACAGCCTGGTACGTAGTTTAACATAAATGATGAGAGATGCATTTCCTGCAGAGTAATCAATCAGACCTAGATAAAATCACTTTTGAGCAGGGGAAAAGTGAGGAGACAAATCCATTGAACAGTTGAAAAGAAAAAGAGACTCCAAATGGAAAAGGAGAAAAATGAAGAGGGAGAGGAGGCAAAAAAATAGAAGGAGCAATGGAATGGAAGAAGGGAAAGAAGGGGGAGGGAACAAGGAAGCGAGGATCATTAAAGGAAGGAAGAAATTACGTTTAGTTTGCAGGATCCACTGCAGCTCAGGGATGTGTCTGCTCTGCACCTGCAGGCCATGGGGATGTGACATTTGGACCAAAGACAGACAGAAATTTGTAAGCATCCATAGCAGGTGCAGGGTTACCTTTGGAAACAGATAAACCACACACACACACACACACACACACACACACACACACACACACACACGAGAGAGAGAGAGAGAGAGAGAGACAGAGACAGAGACAGAGACAGAGAGAGATATCTGCTCATTTAATTATTGGTGCTGAAAGGAGGTGAAGGCGTGTCTTCTAAGGGGTTGCAGCAGCAGCTGGCATTTCTCAGTAATACCCATGTTTCCTGAGGTGGTGCAGCTTGGTACTTCAGAACAGCATGTGGACCTCTGTCCACATTGTCTCCCTATCATGCCTACAGACAATGCCCCATGAAACAGCAGCTCAAAGTAACAATCTCAGAACACATCAACCAAGATACGATGGCAATAATAGATCACACTATAGGTCCTGGACGGAATCCGCCATGCATAATTTGAGCCAATCATTTCATAAATAAATTTTAAAGAGTAAAGAAAAGCATCACTATCATAACAATATGGAGAAGTGAAACTTCTAGGATAAAGATACACAAGAATATGATTATAGTAAAACATCCTGCGAGATGATTGGTTACCGTTGGGAGAAGCTGAACAGTGAGGCCCGCGTCTATCAGTGGGTGGGCAATGTGATCAGAAAAAGCAGAGTTAGGGCAGAACTTGAGGTCATTGCCATGTTCCAATTTGCACAGGGAAGGAGACTGGAGACCTGCAACCCCGCAGTAAGAGGAGGGACACAACCATTAAACGACAAGGGGTAATGTGGGGACATCAGAGTAGACAAATTCGGAACATGGCCATTCCAGCTTTGTTTCCGTTGCTGTGGTGAAGAAGCCTGCCACAGCAGCCAGGGAGAGAAAGGGTACATTGGGCTGAAATTACAGGCCACAATCCATCACTGGTGTGAAGTTCAATTAAGATCGTAGGGTTTCATGTAAGTGGTCAAGAGCAGAGAGAGAAGAAATTTGTAGATCCTTGCTATTTACTTCCTTTGCACTTACACACTGCAGAGCACAAGGGAGCACCTACATTCAAGATGCGTCTTTTACCCCAAATAATAAAACAGTCCCTCACAAAAAATGACACCCACCAACATGATCTAGATAATGCCTCTGTTTTGGCACTCTCAGGTGGTTCAAGATCGTAGAGAACTGGTGATTTAAAGGTAACATCCTAGCAGCCTAGCCAAGCTTGGCCACGCTATCACTCACAGCCTAGCACTGCTCACAGCCCAGTCTAGACAGGACACAGCTCCGACCTCAGCAAAGAAGATGAGATGCGCAAAGTAGGCCCCCTTTGTAGAACCAGCAAACGGAAAGACTGGTTTCCTTGTGGCAATTGGTTTCTCAGCAGGGCAAATACATTATTTTTTTTTTATTGTGTTGAGGGAGAAAAGACATCTGGCATCATGGAAAAAGCTAAACTTAGAACAGCTTTTTATGTTCAAAACAAGACAACATAAAGCTGTTTTCTTATTAGAAAAACTGTACAGGCAGTTAATGCATTCTGCTTTTGAAGGAGACATGAACAGATTCACTAGCAGGAAGCCTCACTGAAGGAAAACATAAAGAAAGGAATTAGGCAAAAGAAAGGTCATCAACAAATATTTACACAGAAATAGGAGCAGCTGGGATGGATTGATTGTGGTCAAATTTAAAGACATCTTGGTGTAGGATGGGGAAAAAAGAACCCTATAATTTAGAGGTTGCTGATCACCCTTGTAAGGTTTTGTGCAATTGGATGGAAATTTAGTGTAAAGAAAGATTGAAGCATTATTACACTAATGCATCTCCAAGTTTCAAGGTTAACCACTAAGTAAGCAGAAATAAAATGTATAAATGTCAGAGAAGGAAAAATCATGGCCAGGGAAAAAGAAGAGGTTAATCAGAAGATATTCAGGAAATAGCTACTGGTTGATTTTAAAAAATACTCAACAATAAGTTAACAAAACAATCAAAAACTAGGTAGAAAAAGAAAAAAGTTGAAATGTTTTTAGTCAACCCACCTTATCATATATGTGTTATACATCCACCTATCCATCTATACAATGCTACCGAGAGAGAAGTGGACGTATCTAATTAATATCAGAATTAATGGACACTCAGAAAAAAATCTGTCAGTGTATAAACTAGGGATGTCCAAATGTTGGGGATTTAACTATCCTAGAAATTTTATGAGGCTCATAACACGGCCATTGAAGTTAGGAAGCAGCAAGAAAATTGACAGGACAATGAAGCAAAAAAGACAGACCAACTTTTGAGTGAATATTTTTGAAATGCCTGTCTCATGATAGAAATATTAAGCAGACTGAAAAATCAATAAGGGTATACAGAGCCAGAAAAGGAGATTTGAACTAAGGGTCATTAGGTAAACACTGATTCTAGTATTTGAAAAATACTTTTATTTCCTGAATACATTAAAATACTTTATAAAATGTTCAAAGTGGAAATTAAAGTCAGATTTTTTTCATAGCACGTCTTAATGGACATGCTTTATTAATGACACTTAGCAAGATAGTAATAATATAAGATAAAATCTGTTTATTGATGAGTGCACAATTTTCTAAATAATAAATATGTCAGGAAGTATTTAATTTCTCTTCCTCTATAACAATCCGTAATGAATTATTTATATCCAAGTAAAGGAATCAATACATAATACACCCGAAGCAGATGTGGGAAGAAGCTGTGTCAGGATCTTTTTAAAAACCTAGACTTCAATAATACATATGGAGAGAAACATAATTAGAAAATTCATGTGATGTTCACCAAATTAATTTCACAGTGTAGTAAGTTGAGGTGAAGTACCTTGTGGAACAGCACTACTGGATAGTCTTCACTGGACTCTGCAGAGTGGTCTGAGTTGTAAATATAGTCTTGTAGATGTCAGGAAAATAGCTGATTCTACTGTGGTCTAAATCACATCTCCTGACGTCATGGGAGATACAGAAACAGAGACACAGAGGAGGCAAGTGTGTGGAGGCAAAAGCAGAAACTAGAGTGACTCCCACAGGAACCAGAATGCATCCTGTATTGCTACAGTCCACCCTTGGCCAGGAAGACCTTGGCAGAAACCATAGCTGTGCCATGGCCTACTGTAGGCTGCCAGCATCCTGAACTGGGATATGATCAACTTAGGACAGTTTGCGACAGTGTGTGATGCTTATTACAGCAACCCCAAGTAACCACGATTGTTAGCTACTCTTCTGGTATTGATCTTCAGATTCAAAATATTTTAACCACAGGTCCTCCAATATGGCATCTGTATCTCCCTCTCACTCTAATCCTCCTTCCCTTTTTTCCCTTCCCTTCCTCCCTCCCTTCCTCTCCTTTCCTTTACTCCCCTTTCTCTCTCCTCTCTCTCTCTCTCCTCTCTCTCTCTCTCTCTCTCTCTCTCTCTCTCTCTCTCTGTGTGTGTGTGTGTGTGTGTGTGTGTGTGTGTGTGTGTGTGTGTGTGTTAGAACCACATGCAAGACTCCAAACTTCATGAGAATGCTGAGCGGTCCAAGGACCAGCAAGACACTGACAGCATTGATCAAAATGATGCATTGCATTTGTTTAAATTGTTATGATTTATTGCAGGAGCAGGATTCTAACCAGTGAAGCTGACTGATAGCCAATTATCACAGGTGGATGAAGGTGCATTTTCCCAGCAGAGAGAAAAGAAAGGGTCCTTTATAAACAGCCCAGTAACAAGTACGTGCCCAGTATGGACTGGAGGGTGGAGAGGCAGATGTGGAATCTTAAGTATATCACACGTGCTTTCCTTGCTATCATGAAGTCAAGATTTAGTAAACGTTTTGTGCATAGAGAGTATAGATTTGTTAAAGAAAAGTTGGGAAAAATCTCCTGAGGATGGAACTGGCTTCAAGGGAGGATTAGCCAGGAAGTCAATTTAAAGCCAAAACAAACAAGCAAAAGACAAACTACTTCAAGGTGAAAGTTTACATCAAAGAATTTCGTAGTGTAGTGCAAATTGTGTTGATAATCTCATATGGGGAAATAAATATGTTAATTCAGACATAAAAATTCCAAGCTATGAGTAAAAAAGACTTGTAAATTCAACCGCATTACACCTAAGAGCTTCCTTTCACTATAATTGTTGATAAATTCTATAATAAAGTTGCACCCTGGGAACAATTATTCATAGAATGTAAGATTTATAAGTAAGTTTATAGAAAGTGTATTTTTAAAGGATAGCAAATGAGAAAGTAGTAAAAAATTCATTAGGAAAAAACTTGAAGGAGATCACATGGGAAGATTTGAAATCCAATTAATTCTTGGCCAATTACAAAATTAACATAAAATAAATACCCTTTAATATGGATTAACATTAAAATGTTTTAAATTGGAGAGTTTTAAGCTTTGGTAGTGATCTAGAACTGTTGTATACTCCCAACTTGAAAAAAAATGTGACCTAGTCACTTTGTATAGGAACTTGGCATTGTCTGATGGGCATGCAGGTAGAGGGGTGCTGTAACTCACCCCCTTAGCAATGCAACCCAGGAAATCATGCAGACGACCTGCTCCAGAGCACATGGGTGAGCAAACCCTCAGCTATGAACTGTGTGATATACACAGGTGTCATGGTCACAGTGTGAAAGGGCACAGAAAGTTACTTATGAAGTATTGCACATAAGAAAATAGTGATGTAAGTTGTACAATTCTAGTAGGTAGTAACAATGAGTTAAAAGTGTTTATGGGGTCCTTGACTCCTGCTAAGCTGTCAGGGGTTAGGTCTGGAATGGAAAGCAGGCTCTTTGTCCTCTGCACACAGGGATGACTATATACCTTAGTTGTCTATAAGAACACAGGGTCCTTTCCCACTGTACCGGAACAATGACTTGGGATGTTCCATAGAGAGCAGCAGAGACTGGGAGAAACAAGATGGCATAGTGGTACTGATATCCATCTGTGCAGAAGTGGTTGCCACTGTGCTTATGTGCAAAGGGGAGAGAACAGGGCAGATGCTGGATCTGGAAGAAAAGAGAGACACACAGGGAGGCAGGGTTGCGATTGGGTCAGAAACACAGGCAGGAGCTGAGTGAAGAAGGGTCTTAGATTGCCCCCCTCTCAGTGGGCTGGACAGAGAACTACAGTAGAGCAGAAAGGAGGTGGAAACCTTTGGGATCGAAGGTGCTAGAGCTAGGCTCAGCGAAGGTCAGTTTGCTGAAGTACAAGGTTTGGGAAACACAGAGAGGGATGATGGGAGCTGTTGAGCTCAGTTGTTTATAAACTCAAAATACGACATGTTATCTCCCTACGAAGGATGAAGGAAAGCAGTTTTGTGTGCATTTGAATATTAAATAGGCAATTTCAGTGAAGAAAAATCTAGAAGAAGCATCATTAGGGTTGAGGAGGTCACAGAGTTAAGAGGGTGTCAAGAATGATGTTTTCTGAAGAGCTAATTACAAGCATTTAGCTCCAGGTCCCCTCTGTCAATTCCAGAAAGGGCTCACACTTTTCGGTAACATTTTATCCGTGGTAATGTTCATTTCAGACTGTTTTATTAGAACAGTTTTTTGATGGCTTATTTATTTTTTTAAAAAATGAAAACTATCTGTTTTCATTATACATACCAATCCCCAGTTCACCACTCCCTCTCCTCCTCCCATTCCCTCCACATACCCCTCTACCCCACCCCTATCCACTCTTTAGAGAGGGTAAGGCACATTACTCTGAGGAAGGTCCAAGGCCCTCCATACCATATCTATTCAAGCAATGAATTCCTACAAAGAGAGTAGGTTCCCAAAAAGTCAGTACAAGCAGTAGGGATAATCCCAGGCATACAATTGTCAACCACATTCAAAGAGACTAGTTTGGTCCTATGCTTGTTCCTGCCCAGTCCGGCTGGTGTTGGTGAGCTCCCATTAGTTCAGGTAAGCTGTTTCAGTGGGTGAACACATCATAGTCTTGACCTCTTTGCTGATATTTTTATTCTTCCCCTTATTCAACTGGACTTTAGGAGCTCAGTTCAGTGCTCTAATGCGGTTCTCTGTCTGTTTCCATCAGTTGCTGGACAGATTTACTTTAAGAACAAAAACTCAAAAACTTTGACATATTTCTCCTTTCCAGCCACATTTGCTTCCTGCAGGGCATCAGAAGCAGGACTAACAACATATTTCTTTTAGCAATAGTCCGTGGTACTTTTGTGCCCAATCAGTTGAACAAACTATATTTGTGGCATTTAGTGTGAAATTTAGTCAGCACAGCCGTCCTCTGACATAGCAATGCAAGTTAGCATCCTTCCACACTGGAAGACGAAGGGAGCATGAAGAAATATCTTCCTTCAAAGTTTGTAATAGCTTACTGTTTTGTTTTGTTGAAGTTATTTTTATAGAAAAATTTTGTGAGATACCAGGATTGATTGCCTGGATTTCCTGTCCTACCTCAGGACTGCCTTGTCACTGTTCACTGTCAGTATCACCATCAAAGTTCACCTTCATTACACCAAGGAACTAGTGCTGACACATCATTGTCACCCAGAGTCGTTCATTTGCAATGAGACTTACTTCTTGGTGTTGAGTGTGAACAGTTAAGTTAGGACATGTCATACAGAGCAGGGTTGGTGGCCCGAATTCCTTTGCCTGACCTAGGCTTCTTCATCTTTCTGTAGCCATGGAAACCCACTGGTGTGTTCATTGCCCATAGATTTGCTTTCCCAGAATGCCATAGAATTTGAATCCTACGTGTGTAGTGCTTCAGATGAGCTTCTTTCTGGCGAGAATTTGCATGTGAACTTCCTCTTAATGTGTTCTTTTTATTTTTGGCACTGGGCAATATCCCATTTTTCACCACAATCTATCTACCCACTGACTAATGGTGAATACTGAATAAGATATCATAATAAGAAGTGGGGATTCAAAAGAGCTCTAGTTTATAATTTGGACTCTATCTTAATTGTAAATTTATTTTAGTTCAAAATTATTTTTAAGCATAAACTGTGTTTCTATGACTGGAATTAGCTACTGAAGAGGAAAACATTTCAAAGTCATGTAACCAATGGCACTACAATGAAGCCTGAAACTCGAGAATCTAAATTTAAATTGTTGTTTACCACAAAGAAAAGAAGACAAATACAGAAACATATACTCCCAACAGGAAGAAAAATGCCGAAGGTGTCACACAGACATTTATTCAATACTTTCTAAATGCTATCTCAGAAGTATTATAATTATATATTTTTATTTTATGTAACTTTAAATCATAATAATTGCCCACTATGAGCTAAACGTGACATATCAATATATTTATTCATTTTATAATGATAAAATCATTATAGCTGACACATCCATAGCCTCAAATGTTCATCATGTCTTGGCAGTGAATTCTTCAGAACACCTCACGCAACTATTGTGAAATATGCAAGTGTGATTGTTAACTATAGTTGTTTTGTGCCCATATACTATGAGAAGAGGAACTCCCCCTGTCACACTATGGCACAGGTTTTCACTAACCTCTCCCCCCCCCATTGTTTCTTCCCCCTAAGACTCCCTGTCTCTGGCCATCACTGTCCTACTTGTTTTGATTCCCCCTTGTGAGTGAAGTCATGAAACATTTGTACTTCTGTGTCTGTCTTCCTCTAGCATAATGTTATCAAGGTCAACCCAAGATAAATCTGACCCCTTTATTGCTGACCGTTAGTCCCTTGAATATGTGCATGTTTTTATTATCCACTTCTCAGGCAATGAATTGGTGGACTGGGCTTCTCGGTTCTTCTTTACAGTACTGAAGTGATCATGGGTGAGCAAGTCTCTCTTCAGCATGCTTGCATTTGAGTTCAAACAGAAACTTCATTAGATGGATAACATGTACTGCAACACACTCAAGTTTTTGCATATTTATTTTCCAATCCATTCACCTAGAGTTCAAATATTCTTCCATGTGTGGGTCACATGTTTCTTCCCCTTACGCTAACCAATTCTTGCTGTGCCCATGCTATACACAGAGATGTATCACGTCTTAGCATTACACTGTTACAGTCGGCAGGGTTTCCTCATCAGCAACAGATACTCAGTTCAGTGGATTCACTGGACTTTCCCAACTAGTAGTGATGGAAGCATCTATGAAATACAGATTTTACATCCCTTCTAAAAGTAAAAAAATTACACAAAATCAATGTGGCAGTGTTTATCTGAATCAAAGAGTATCCAAGATTCAGGCAGGCAGCACAAAGAAGCCACACTCAGCTCAGGCAGGCAGTGGGTAGACTGGTAGTGGACCTTTGCCACCTTTGGGTGTATGGTTCCTTTTCTTTTACCTACCACCTCTTTGTAATGTACTCAAATTTTGAATCCATTTGTAAATTAAACTGTTGGCTGTGTCAGAGCCCCTCCTGGGGTAACTCTGTCAGAAAACATTCTTACCACAATCCCACGGGGTTCCTCATTTCCTTAAGTCAATCAAGTTGACAACCAAGATGAGCCACCACAGCAGACAAGGTGAGGTAGGAAAACAGTTCTCTTGTGGTCGCATCTGGGTACTTGTCAAGTGTGAGGATGTGCTGAGCTCTTGTATAGATGGACGCCATTTAATCAACTGGCAGCTGCTGCTGAAGCTTGGCTGCTATTGGCTGCCATTCAGCTATTTATTAGAAACATACACTTGGAGTTCATGTGCTTTGAGTTTATATACTGAGTTCATCACAGTTTGCTGTGTAGGAGTTCACAGTGCAGAGGGAGGATTTGGGTCATATTTAACTCACTGCATAAAGGATAACTATACTGTTGACTCCAATGTCAAGTCTTCCATTACAGGCCAGGGTGTCACTTATGTTTCAGCTCAACAGCCCAACTGACCAAGTTATAGATACGTCAGAGGGAACAGAGAACAGCAAAGAAGAAACATGCATCCAGTATACAATGTAATATGATTGAAAAAGCTAAATTCAGTTGCAAGAATTGCTAGTTGATCAGACTTATTTTCTGACAGTGATGCAATCTACCTTAAGGACTGAATGCTGAACACTTTTAAACGCCTCTCACCATATGATAAAATTAACTGTTTAGCTGGGGTGATCATGTGGCCCAGCATGCAGTTATTGTTCTAATGCCCATCCAGGTGTGGGATTTTTCTTAAGATTTTCCAGTTTTCATAGTTATTCATAACTGTGGAAAAGTAAGTTGAGGTAGCTTTAAACAGATTCCATTAAGGGCTCTAGTTTCAGAGGAAGGTAATTAAGACACTGGACCAAAAAATTATTTCACTACCAGGCAGCTGCCAGAGGCACATTTACCAGCTCTCCAGAAAGCATGGCATTTCATTCATTGAGATTAAATTACTATAGTTCTCAATTAACATAGCTCATTCTGGAAGCTGGTTTTTCTTATACATACATGCATTCATGCATGTACACACACACACACACACATATGTATTATGAAATCACAGCTAGAAATAAGTCCAACCTGTTAGAGCTTTCACGGACAAGTAAATGATACTACCGGAGGCTAATCATTTCATTTTTCATCAAATTTGCTAAACAAAATGTCACTTTGGGTTCCGTTCTATTACATGTAAAAGCATTCTAAGAGTTAGCACAAATTCAAGTTTAGCAACGAAAATGAAATTTTTTGTTTTATTCATGAAATATTCGAAGAGTAGGACTCAGCCTTATGGTACAAACTGTTTTCTAAAATAAGATACTTATGAAATCTAAATGGGTGCCAATTCATTGTGAGACATATACAACTGAGAAGTAGTTCATCGAAAACAACTGAGGTCTGTTTACCAAGAGGCTGAAACCTTGGGACTTACCATACATAGCAAGGGAGATGAAGGAAGGAGAGAGGGGTGGAGACAAGAGAGAGGGAGAGAGACAGAGACAGAAAGAAGCAGAGAGACAGAGAGAGAGACAGAGACTCTCCCCACCTAGAGAGTGTTGTAGGAGACAGGGTAGATGTGTCTGTTCAGTGAATCTGAATGTGATTAGATGTCGGTTCTTAATCCTTCCCTGCTGACATAGAAGAAACTGATTTCCATACACGTGCATATTCCCCCTCTCTCTTTCTCTATCTTTTTGTGTGCGCACACTTACACTTTGTGCTGTTATGTAGCCTTATCCTCCCAAGTGTTGAGATTACAAATGGATGCCACTCAGTCCATCTTTATTTTTGTTTTATTTCTGGATTTTCCTTAAACATAAGACAACTCCTTTGTTTTTCTTAGGGTTTGGGTTTTTTCGTTTGTTTGACCTTCACATGTGTTTGATTACATTTACCATTGAACCACAATGGACCTTTATGTTGTCCTAAGGTATATTTATTTATCTTTGAGAAGTGTAAAGAGTGTCATGTACAGGAGAAGGTGGGAGAACTAACCCACATGTATAGGCTGACTTCAGACACGGTGATACCAAGAAGGAACATGTATGGACAGTTGGGATCTGAGAGTAGATTTCCTTAATCCCTGAACCCCACAGAGCTTCATGAGGCAGGCTACCCATGCACAGGACACTGTGTGATTCACCTGGGAAAGGGAGACATGTGGAAATGGTTGTGTCCATCACTTACTTCAACGGTTGTTGTGGAATATTATTTTAAGATGGGTTTCATTTGTTGATGCTGTATAACATTTGTTTAATGATGCAGAGATGTGTTACATTCTTTTATATTACATTTGTTTAACTTTGAGAAGCTGTGTTACTTTACCTGTCTAAAGCATCTAATTGATCTAATAAAGAACTGAACGGCCAATGGCTAGGCAGGAGGAATGATAGGTGGAACTGGCAGGCAGAGAGAATAAACAGAAGGAGAATTCTGAAGCTCTAGGAGTGAGAAAAGATGGGCCCAGTCACCCAGCCACACAGCCAAACATGGAATAAGAAGGAAAGAAAAAAAATACACAGAAATAGAGAAAGTTAAAAGTCCAGAGGCAAAAGGTAGACAGGATCGTTTAAGTTAAGAAAAGCTAGATGCAAGCCATGTTAAATCTGGACTTTCATAAGTAATAATAAGGCTCTGTGTGTGATTTATTTGAGAGCTATGTGTCAGATCCCCAACGAGTAAAGAAACAAAAGAGTAAAAGAGTAAGGCACCAAGTACAGACAGGCTCTCTCTGGTTGTAGGGTCTACAGTCCAAGGAACTTTCAGGTGGCCAATAGCTTTGCCAGAAGCTATGTTCCATTTGTAGGTTTGAGAATTTAATGATTCATTATTGCTGCACACCCTCTTGCTTTATATTTAATATACGTAAGTAAACATTTCAGCACTCGTGTGCAAAACTTGCTACTTCCTGTTGGACAACAACAATGATCAGGGTCTAAGTTCTATGCAGAGATGGAGTCTTCCCTCGTAGAAGCTCTCTATCGGTTAGGACTGCTGACCAAAATTCAGATCAGTGAATTCTATGTAACCAAGGCTACCCCTAACCACAGCAGGTGAATACAGCTTCCTGGGCAGCAGGAATGTTCTGAGTTGCACACACCAGACACCATCGCCGTGGGCTCATTCTCTGTCCCCAGGCAGATTCCATGGCACCATCCTCAGGCAGTGTGCAATGCCTGGGTGCAGATTATGTTGCAGCCCTGCATAAACTTTCTATCAAAGCTTCATGGTCGATTGAGTTTAAGCATCAAGAAAACGCAAGCATTTTCAAGGCCTAATCTCATCCAGTGTATTTGATTATGTCTGATTTCATTGAGAGAGACTATCTAATTTCAGCTGTGGTGTTATTGCTTCTGAAGGTTGCAGTACTTGGATAGTACCATCCAAACAGCAGAGCAGACACAAGTTCTGTGGTGTCCTGGACTTAAGCTGACACTGAATTTCCTCACACCTGCCCCATTCCCACGTGCAATGAGTGATGCGGGAGAATTATCTGTATTCTGTCAATAATGTATTTTAATAAAACGCTGATTGGCCAGGCAGGAAGTATAGGCGGGTCAACCAGACAGGAAGTAGAGGCGGAGTAATGAGAATAGGATAAGGCTAGGGAGGAAAAGGTTCCTCAGTCATTCCTGTGCAGATCACTGAAGAGGCAGCATGTAACCTGCCCAGCGGAGAAAGGTACGGAGCCATGTGCTAACATAGATAAGGATAATGGGGTAACATAAGTTATAAGAGTTAACAAGAAGCCTGACCTAATGGGCCAATCAGTTTATAACCTAATGTAGACTCCGTGTGATTTTCCTTGGGACTTGCTGGCTTGTTGGGGTACTGGGTGGGACAGAAACCCCAACAAGCCGGCCCTCATGTTACAAATGAGTGCTGCATTTTGTCTGAAGCTGTGGAACTTGGTGTTAGGAGCATAGAAGTGTAGATAGAAGTCCTTGGAAGTCAGTTAGAAAGAAAATGAGGAGCCAGATTCCATAATGCAGGGCCCATTTCCAAGCCAGGTATGCATTGACTCATTGGAAGGCAAAAAAAAAAAAAAAAAGCAAAACATAACTGAACCTTTCTTTATCACACATCTGCCCTTGGACGGAAGGCATGCCCCCTCATTTCCATTTGAAGAATACCATATTAAGATAATAATTAGCTATGCTGCTTTATAACATACACTTTCCAGTTTATACTTATAAATATTCGTTGTCTTAGTAGGAAATGTGTTTTACCCAAGACAGGCTGAATTAGTGCATTCAGTGCTCCAGGTGACTATAGATAGATGTCTGTGGTGTGAATGGAGTGGTCTGAAGTTGGATGGTGGTGGCGGCACTATGCTGTAATTTTCCCAAAGTAATAGAAATGTTCTATTTAAGAAGATGAAATTTATGGATTATGAATTATACCATAATAGACTTGGTTTCGTTGTACAGAAATGTATACACATGCACACATACACATGGATATGCATGGACTCATGCACACATACATACATACATGCATGCATGCATGCTTTCACATGCACACATGCACTCACACACACACACACAAATTCACAGGCAGAGTAACAGCAATCTACAGCCCACCACTGAATATAAGCACGGATGAGTTGCTACACGGAGTGTCAGCAGAGGCATGGCGTGGAATCCTACAGTCCCTCACAAACCTTTGGTGCCCTTTGAATGAAGCTGAATGAATGAATGTGAGAAACATGCTGCCACATTTGATGTCCCTGCTGCCTTACTTCTAATGTATTAAAAATGTTTCACTGCTGAAGAGTTTTGAGTTACTGGTGAGAAAAAAAAAAACATGAAAACTGAATACAGAAAGTCAGCATAGTTGACTTCAGAAGTGTTCTGACTGAGGACACACTGCATCACATATAAAGCTAAAAGTTTCTGGTTTTTTTCCCTTTTCCTACCCAGCACCAGAATGCAGCTTCACCCCTCTCCCTTCAAAAAGTCTGTGGAGGTAGCCTCTTCACTTCTTCTAGCTGTGTATGTGACAAGGGGCAATGGCAAGCACAGGAGAGATGCTGCTTTGCTGCATGCAAAAGTTCAAAACAGCCCAGCTCCTGAGACTTGTCACTGTATTAGCCACAGGCTATTTTAAAAATTAACGGATTTCTATTAAAATCTCGCACACAGAGAAGCTAAAAGAAACACTTCCTTCACATCCCTGATAACCTGCGTTTTCTGTATTGTGGAACACATTCATTCCATCTCTCATGGAGTTTGTAGGTGGAGGTGATGGAGCTCAGGAAATGATGCTCAGGGCAGGAATAGTGAGCAATGGAGGAGAGTGAGTCTTTGCAGAGAGACTGCAAACGGAGATTGATTTCACTCCTTCAGAGGTGGTTAGATTAGACATTTAAAAGAACATTCAATTAAGAGTTGTCTGAACCAGTAGGCTGCATTGACAGCATGGGTGTCAGGCCGGAAGACAGTGGGTACAGTAGATGGCTCTTGGACGTTTCACACCTGAGCATGAGGATTGCATTTGCCATGTGTTCATGCATGTGCTGAAGAACACTGTGCATTTATTTATACATACAATTCCTTCTGAGTGTTGACGGTTTGGCTCTACTCACTCATCAGTCATTCCTGATCATGTGGATTGAGTTCTGGAAGCAGTTGGGCTCAATTTATTTCTAATAAACCACTCAATAGCATTGGCAAGATCAGCGCTAACAACTTAATTACCCTTATCGAAGGCAAAAACTACAACTCTGGGATTTCAGCATTTCAAAACAGTTAGGGGAAAGGTACATATACTGGATATAACCTTAGTTGTGTTTTAGGGATGGCCTTGGTTATTTCTTTTGCACAAATATTATACCTTTTTCTCACTCTTCTCTTCTTTTTCCCCTCTGTTATAAACAGCAATTGAAATATCAAAATGTTTTACCTACCACTCACTCATCAGGACACTGCAGTGATATTTTATGATGCAATAACACCCACAAAGAGTGAATTAGCTATGGGGCTGCTGGGTCATTTTCTCCCCTAGGATGCCAGATTCTTGTCCCATAAAACAGTACAACAGGAATGTTATTGACAGTACGTTGTGTCCTTGGAATCCATTTTAACTGGAGTATTTGAAAGTAAGTTAAAAGTTTGGATTTGTCTTTTTGATGTTTTAAGAGATCGAGTTCCCTCTTCATATTAATGCAGTAACAGATTATTATGTTGTAATTTAGAAATATTCTGGTTCTTATAATTTTCTATCACGGAAGTTTCAACTTTTCCATGCCTGACACATGGGAAACAAAGCATTTCTGGTTTCCTTTGTGTTAAGGATATGTGAATGTGATTCCCACAAAAGAGTCAATTATTTCCAGCAAAGTCCATCCATGACTGTAAAGAAATAGATCGAGGCAGGAACCTTCTCTTTCCTTTAATCTTTCCTGAAAACACTCACGGACTCAGAAGTGATTACTGTGGTTCATCCACAACCCTTCCCAGATTGAACTTGAGGGCATTTCTTTTCTATTTCTGAATAATTGGCCTCAATGACAATAGAGTTCTCATCTTCTTCAGTCAGACATGGGCATTTTATTTCACCTTTGATTCCTGTACGCTGTAACATGAAAGTGTATGGGACATCCCAGCTATGTCATAAAGAACATTTTAAATAGGAAATTACATTTATACATAATATAAAATTACTCCTCATATTGCTACTAGTTAAATTTCCAACCAACTTGTATTACTAATATATTAATTAATATATTATTAATATCAAAAATTAATTATTATATTAATATAATATAGCTAATATATTAATTAATCCACTTGTTCTTCACTCATTCATTTATTCAGTCGGTCTCTGAAATACTCACCAATTTGTTAACTTCAAAGGCAATAAGCTATACCTTTGCAGAAACTATGCACTTGAAATGTGATCAGTTTTGATACATGTTCTTGCTATTTATTTCTTTCCAGCTCCAATATTGAACTATGCATTTGAAACTGCTAGATACTAGTGTCCTTTACAATAGAGATAACAATATATACTTTACTACACAAAGGAACAATATGCAACAGGCTTATGGTATGGTGAGTGTGCCGCAGGTATATGTTTCTATAAGTAGGGAAGAGACTTGCGGTCACATGAGTAAGCAATAGGTCAGCAGTGAGTGAGTGGGCAAGAGGCTTTCATTGCACTGATTGGGCAGCCATGTTACAGTACTGTGGTTGGACAAGTCTGTAGGGTTGTGAAAAGACCATGGGACAGAGGACTACAGTACCCCTGAGTGTACAACCGGCCTGCAATGCCAGGACAGGGCCCTTCTGCTTGGCCTCCTTTACTTTGGTTGTTACTTTGAGGCTGTTCACTTCTCAGTCTCTTACATATTACCCAATTTCTTTTCTTAGGCCAAGCAAGATGACGCCAGAGTAAAAGTGTTAGCACCCAGTTACTGTCACTTTCATGGCTCTGCAATCCTGCATCTCTGTATCTCAGAGCTATTACTTTCAGCACTGCTAAGTGGAGTATGCTTTAAAGATTATTCTTCACCTATGATCTCAGTCTTCATCATTTGAGGGACACATTAAGTTCACTTCATTTGAGGTCATTGAAAATAAGCCATCCAGGCTCAGAATCCACACCAAAGCTGTGTACTGAATTCTTTCCATCTTCCTTTCTTGGCCTCATCATTTCCATTTTATTTTTTGGGTATGTTTTCATCATCTGTTTGCTAAATTTGGTAACTTGTAGTAGGCTTTCTTGGACTGCCAGCCCCCAACTCATGACACAGAGACTTGCTATTAGTTGTGAATGTTTGGCTTTAGCTTTTAGGCTAGACTTTTACAACTTCAACTTAAATTAACTCATTATTCTATGTGGTGCCCCAAGGCTCATTAACCTCAACTACATAGTATTCATCCTGCTTTTCTGTTTCCTTCCTCTCTGGCTAGCTGATTCTCCTATTCTCTCCCCCAACAGCCCAGACTATCACTCCTCTGCCTCACAATTAGCTATTCAGCTTTTTATTAGACCAATCAGATGCGTTAGGCAAGCTAGGTAAAAAGCATCACATCTTTACATAGTTAAACAATTATTCTGCAGCATAAACAAATGCAACACATCTTTACATAGTTAAATAAATATTCTATTCCAACAGCATCACTGTGGTGTTTCCCTTAATTTCATTCAAGAGGAGAGATGGATCTAGATAACATGCTCTCGGTTTCTGATCATGAGAATTATTTCCCTAGTTTGCAGAAAGGATGCAGGACTAAAGAAAACTGACTACTATTTACTCAATGATTAATAAAATTATATTTCCAATAAAAATTTCTGTGGATTCTTTTTAATCGTAGAGCCTCAGCGTATAGCCCATACTGCCTCACACTCTTCATGAACTTTCTGCCTAAACTTCCTTGGTGCTGGGATAAGGCACATCTCTTCCCACATCCAGTGTCTATTCTGTATCAGACTTACCAATACTTATACATGATGCACATAGTTTGAAATATAAGGCACAAAGTATAAAGTCATGCAAACAAAAAGAAATAAGAAGTATCTAGAACAAGCCACATGTCTATCCTAAGTTCAACCTTAAGAGCTTATAATGCAGGAAACAATGAAAGATAAATCCATTAAGTAACCATCGATAAGATGTTGTTAATACATAAAAAAAGCAACAGTTAAATTGCTGCTGCCAATCTCAACCACTAAATTATTTCCAACAGACTCAATTGATAAGTCACTCTTTCTAAACTGTTTTTCAGCTTTCCAAAAAAAAAATTAAAGTCATATTTTGTGTAATTGGTTTTCTGCCATGCTGATCCAAAACATTAAAAGTCATTCTTTTTTGTTAACCTCTTAAGTTGTAAGATCCATTAAGAGCGCCTTCAAGGCTCTGATCCTTTAAGACAAAACTCCCTGTTGCTCTGTGTCCATCCAGTGTCTTGCGATTATTTCCCTCACACAGAATGCTGTTGTGTCTGCCACTGACACTGTTTTGAGACTCATAAACATTCCAAAAAATTCTGTTTGGTGGTCATTTTGCATGCCCATCAGTTGTATTGATTTCCATATTGAGTGCGGATTTTGCTGTCAGTGGGGCTTAAGCAGAGCCAAGTTCAACTGTTAATCACTGATCTTTTCAGAGTCCTCGGCCACTGGAGACCTCAATTGTGTCATGGGTAAATACGTTCTGCGCTTTCTTTTATTTTTTTTTTAAATTTCATACATCTAAGTGGTATTTTTATGGAAATGCTAAAATGAAATTTAATGAAATTTTAAAGGGCTAAAGTAAAATGGGTGGAAACGTGGAAGCGAGGGCTTTCACTGATTTCTGAAATGGTTCTTACATGAGAGAGCACCTGTTCTGTGTAACTAGCTTCAGAAAACAGAATTCACACAAGCCTTTTGAAGGGACACACTCAGAATCAAGCATGCATTTATTTTCCTATTAATAGAAACACTATTGAGCTTTACAATAGGAAATATCTAAAGTGGAACAGCTAATGAACACCTGTTGTCCAATTATTCAATGCGTTATTTTGATTGCCATCTTTACCAAATATTTCATTTTTACTGAGATAAGTGTAGATGCCTCACAGTGACTTTTAACATTGCCTATAAGCCAGATTGATTGATGCAGAGGATTTTCTCACTTTCCTGCCTACACACTTGTGTGCATCTGTCTCTATCTCTAATCTGTTCCCTTAAGCCCAGATAATGACATATTGTTGATTTGTCAAGGGAGATCACCAACCTGAACCATTAAATAGACACATTCCTTCGGTTATTTCCCTGTCTACCTCTGGTGCTACAGGGTCTTAAAGTAGACCTTGTTTGTGTACTTGGTTTTCTTTTTTTTAATTATTTTTAGGTAGTTAACAAAAATTCATTGTTGTTTTTGCTTTAGGGATGTCATGATACTTTGTTGAAAACAAATTCTCTGAATCAGCAACAACTGTAGTTTGAATTTTGTTTCAGAATCCTGACATTCATTAAATACTCACACAAATTCATTTGCTTGTGTCAGACTTATTTATACTAGTGTATTATGAAGTGATAAGATTTTTGAAAAATTTATACAGAATTGCCAGCAAATATTTAGGAATAAATAGCATTAAAGCATTAACATCACACAGCAACTAAGAATTATATATACCTCAATTATATACACACACATATATATCCATTCCTTTGTCAACAGTTCAATATGTTTTATATAATGCTAATAGATCTATTAAAAGTATGACCCTTGAACCTTACAGGAGCATAACCAAATGGTAAAATGTATGAGGAGAGAAGAAGCATGCATGATGGAATATGAATCAATATTATTCAATATTTTAAATGTGCTAGGTTTTAGGAAGGCCATGCTAATTAATAGTTTATAAAATTACATTAATTAGGTATATATAGAGGTATGATTTTTGAATGAAGGATGCTCAGTTCAGATGACTTTAGGTAATTGTACGACTTCAATGTGCTCTTAAGATTGTAATTCAAAACGAGAGACTGTGCTCCAAAGTGGCACTCATTGAACATAGCAGTGCTTGCCTGCAGTCCAGTCTAGACCACATAATAAAACCATGTACAAAAAACTAATATAATTAAACATAAAGTATAGCTTATTTATCACATTAGCATTGTATATTTTCTCTACCTAGAGAAATGAAACCTCATCGTTCAGTATGAAAAACCTTCTTACTTGAGTTTTGTGCATGGGGTTAGGTATCAATCTATTTTCTTTCTTCTACATGTTGACATCCGGTTATTCCAACACCATTTGTTGAAGATACTTTCTTCTTTTTTTTCTTTTTATAAAAACAAGTGTTTATTTGGAATTATTTTTTCAGAGGGTTAGATTCCATGATGGTGGAGCAAAGGCAATGTAACAGGAACATCAGAGAACTCATATTTTCATAGGTGAGTAGGAGACAGTGAGGACACACTAGGGATGGTGTGAAACCCTAAAGCTCGCCCCTGGTGACACAGTTCCTCTAACAAAACCATACCTTCTAATCCTTCTAAGACTAATCTTACTAACTAGAAACCAAGTATCCAAACATATATGAGTCTGTGAGGGCCATATTCATTCAACCCACCACAATGAGCTTCCTTGAACCTCCATCTTGCAAAAAGAAAAATCATGGGACTTCATTAGTCTTTATAAGCATTGAATTTATCTATCTATCTATCTATCTATCTATCTATCTATCTATCTATCTATCCATCTATCTATCTACTATCTATCCATCTATCTACTTATCTATCTATCTATCATCTATTTTCTTATCTACATTTCTATCAATCTGGGTTATATTTCTCTAGAGAATGCTGAACACTCTACCACATAACATATGTGAACATCTCTCATTGGTTGGAATAATTAAGTTTAGCTTTAATGACTAGAAAGAATTGTCTTTCCTGTGTCTCCTGCTTGATTGGTAAACATAAGATTGTGTACATTATCTTGACCCCTGCCAACAATCTGTCCAAGAGATGAGCCATTCAGTTATGAAGGCAGGCATTATACATTCTTGTTCAGTCCCTGGTTCTCCTCTTGTCTCCCCACTGTTGTCCATCTACTCTCAAGTTCACATAGACGTCCAGTGAGAAAATGGTAAAGTGACACAATTATTCTCTAACTGGAAGTGAATGAGATGCTTTTCTTTCCTGGCATTAGAGAGCCAAAGGCTCCATGCAGCTGTGTCAAAACTTCAAACCAAATATACTTTTCAACTTCTTTGAAAAATCTCATTGTTTACTTATTTAAGTTTGGAGGACACACGTAGAAGCCAGGGGAGAACTTTCAGAAGTCAGTTCTCTCTTTTCACCATATGGCTTACAGGGATAGAAGCCAGGTTTTCACTATCTTGTTGGCCCAAATTATTTTACTATTTTAAAAGAAGATTTTGGAGAAAGTGTCATTATGTCGCTCTGGCTGGCCTGGGACTTGCTCTTAGACCAGAATGGCCTTGAACTTGCAATGTTCTGCCTGCCTCTGCCTCCCAAATGCTGGAATTAAAGGCCTACACTATATCTGGATAAATATTTTACTTTTTAAAATTTTTTTTATTACTTTATACAAATTTCCACTTCCTCCCCTCCTCCCAATACCCTCCCATTCCCCCAACTCCCTCTCCTTCTGCCTCTCCAGTCCTAAGAGCAGTCAGGGTTTCCTGCCCTGTGGGAAGTTCAAGTTCCTCCCCACTCCCTCCAGGTCTAGGAAGGTGAGCATCCAAACAGACTAGGATCCCAAAAAGCCAGTACATGCAGACGAAACAAGTCCCAGTGCCATTAAATATTTTACTTTTTTTGTTTCATTTTTTCTTTTTTTTAAATTCATTTATTTATAAAAAATTTCCCCTTCCTCCCCTCATCCCAATACCCTCCCATTCCCCCCACTCCCTCTCCTTCTCCCTCTCCAGTCCCAAGAGCAGTCAGGGCCTCCTGCAATGTGGGAAGTCCAAGTTCCTCCCCTCCTCCCAATACTCTCCCACTTCCCCCACTCCCTCCCCTCCTCCCTCTCCAGTCCCAAGAGCAGTCAGGGCCTCCTGCAATGTGGGAAGTTCAAGTTCCTCCCCCGCCCCAGGTCCAGGAAGGTGAGCATCCAAACAGACCAGGATCCCAGAAAGCCAGCACATGCAGATGAAACAAGACCCAGCGCCATTGTCAATGGCTTCTCAGTCAGCCCCCATGTCAGCCACATTCAGAGAATCCGGCCTGATCATGCTCGTTCCGTCCCAGTCCAGCTGTCCCTGGTGAGCTCCCATCAGACCAGTCCCCTTGTAACAGTGGGTGAACGCACCCCTCGTGGTTCTGACTTCCTTTTTCTTGTTCTCCCTCCTTCTGCTCCTCATTTGGACCTTGGGAACTCAGTCTGCTACTCCAATGTGGGTCTCCGTCTCAGTCTCCATCCATCATCGGATGAAGGTTCCCTCCGATCCTGCCTTCCTTGCTCACGCTCTCCCTCCATCTGCTTCTCATTTGGACCTAGGGAGTTAAGTCCAGTGTTCCAATGTGTGTCTCTGTCTCTATCTTCATCCAGCTGGTGAAGGTTCTATGGTGATATGCAACATATTCATCAGTATGGTTATGGGCTAAGGCCAGTTCAGGCACCCTCTCCTCCGCAGCCCAGGGAACAATCTGGGAACCTCTCCTTGGGCCTGGGAACCCCTCCAGAATCAAGTCTCTTGCAAACCCCAAAATGGCTCTCTTAGTTGAAATACACACCTCCCCGCTCCCACATCCATCCTTCCTCCCTCCCCCCATCCCATTCCCCCAAGCCATCCCCAATCCTCCCTCTCTCCCTTCTCTCCAACCATCTCCCCTTACTTCCACCCCCCACGCCCCGTGTACCCAAGTTTCCCTGGCAATCTTATCTAATTCCAATATCCAGGAGGATAACTATATGATTTTCTTCATGCACAAAACTCAAGTCCAAATGGATTAAAGACCTCAATATAAATCCAACCATACTGATCCTGATAGAAGAGAAAGTGGGTAGTAGTCTTCAATGCACAGGGTACCACTTCCTAAATATAATTCCCATCGCACAGACACTGAGAGTAACAATAAATAAATGGAGCCTCCTGAAACTGAGAAACTTCTGTTAAGTGAAGGATATAGTCAATAAGAAAAAAAAAAGGCAGCCTACTGAATTGGAAAATATCTTCACCAACCTCACATCAGACAAAGGACTGACCTCCAAAGTATATGAAGAACTCAAGAAATTGGACAAAAAAATTATAAATAACTCAATTTAAAAAATGGGATACAGAACTAAATAGAGAATTCTCAACAGAAGAATCTCAAATGGCTAAAATATACTTAAGAAAATGTTCAACATCCTTAGCCATCAGGAAAATGCAAATCAAAACAACTCTGAGATATCATCTTACACCCATCAGAATGGCTAAAATCAAAAGCACTGAACACAGCTTATGCTGGAGAGGATGTGGAGTAAGGGAAACACTCATCCATTGCTAGTAGGAATGTAAACTTGTACAACCACTTTGGAACTCAGTATGGCAGTTTCTCAGAAAATTGGGAATCAACCTACCTCAGGATCCAGCAATACCATTCTTGGGCATATACCCAAAGGATGCTCAATCATACTACAAAGTAAATAATATTTTTAAAGTAAACTTTTAAGTACTTAAATGTTTAAAAAAAAAGAAAAACCTTCTAACATCTGTCAAAACAAAGTCTCCAGTGGAATATCTTTGTACTTTCAAAATACACACCTTTACTTTTGCTCCTCTGAAGTTATGTGACTCTTGTTTTGTTCTGTGTATCAGGACTGAAATTTTCTCATAGTAGATATTTCCATTTATTCTACAAATCGCCACAGGTTGTAAGCATATTTATATACCCCTTTTGTCTGTGTATTTGTTTCAAGTATATGAATTTAGTTGATCCTTACAGCTATTACCTGTCTAGTCTTCTGTGGTCTGTTGTTTGAATGAAACCAGCCCAGTACCTGGTAGGGGCATTGCTGAATTCATCAGATAGAGAAGAAATCTACATGTGAACAGTGACCTTGGTTCTGAAAATATGGTCGGAGAAAAACAGTTACTTTAAATTACGGTGTACCTACTTGCCACAAAAACCCTTGGCTGGAGGTTTTTCAAAGAAAGTTCCAAGGTTATGGAATAGACATTGTTAATAAGGAGGCCCGGGGCTCCAAAGCTGTACAAGCTAATGCCAATGAACAAGGCTGCACTCTTGAACTATATGGTAAGACCACACAGCTGAAGACATCACATCCTGTGGCCACACAGCTCAAGGAAATCAAGCCAGAACTGGACTGGAAGCTCCTGCCCTACTGACTCTCCTTCACAGAAGTGTCACAAGGACTGCTGGAGAGATGTCTTCAGCAGTCATATTCAGCTGCAGATCCTGTGGAACTATATCAGCTGTCTAAGCAATAATGACAAGTCTTTCAGAGGCCCACAAACTGCTTTCTTATTAGATTTGATACTCACTCCACACTAGGATTCATGGCTGTTACTAGAATTACCCATAAAAAAAATAAAAAAAAAACAAAACCTATGACTGGGGAGGTCATAAGCCATTGTGGGGAAGTTACTGCTCTTGTTCCTAAGTGTACATGATGGACCCATCAAACTTCCTTCTAAGTCACTACGTTTATGACCATAGATTAGTGCAACTGTCAACTTTGGTCAGAGAAGCTTCTCTTTGCAGTCGGCAGTAGTAAAAACAGTGATTCAGTTGGTACCAATGGTAGGAGTAGAAGACCGTTAAAAGTCAAACCAAAACTGAGACATCTATGCTATCTCTCCATTTCCCGGGGAACACTAAGGAAGAAGAGAAGAAAATAATGCAACATCTGAGAGAAATCAGATGGAGTGGCATGGAACGGGTGCTTGCAGGCACAGCATGGCTGTTGTGCTCTTGAATTCACAGTAGCTGTGCTTATCTACACAAAATATGCAAAGGGATTGGGCTTGCCAACCTTCCAGTCCTGCCAGTGGGAGGGTGGGGCTCATGGAGCCCTCCTTTCTCTCTGAGGATTTTTGCACAGTTAACAGTGGAGAGGGAGAGATTTTCTTCAGTGTGTAGCCATTGGCAAGGTGCCCAGCTCGTGATAAACAAACTTTCTCTCAAGCTATTGTAATGTAAACAGCCTTGATGAAACTCTCTCTCTCTCTCTCTCTGTCTGTCTCTCTCTGGCTCTGTTTCTCTCTCTCTCTCTTTCTCTCTCTCTCTCTCTCTCTCTCTCTCTCTCACACACACACACACACACACACATATCTTTTGGACATAGAAGGGAAGACAGTAACCAGTGGAAAGGAAAGGAGTTAATGGGCATGAAAGAAATGCAAGGGTCATAGGGTGGATATTATGATATAATATGTAAATGTATGAATATATCATAATGAAATCAATTATAGTGTATAATTAGTATAGACTAATATAAATGTTAAAAATAAAAAAATAGAATTTTGGGTAGACTATTATGAACATTCTGGTGTTTTGCTACTATTCAATGCTTTTTGCAAGTAGCTAAAATATAGAATGATGAAGTTAGAGACTGCTAGGAAGTTTTTGAAATTTAGCCACAGACAATTCTTTTCCTTTGTTTTGTTTTGAGACAAGGTCTCACCCACAACCCTGGCTAGCACGAAACAAATGTTTCTCCTGCTTAAGTTGCTAGTCACATTCCAACCTTGCAAGAGTTACAGAGCAATGGAGGAGTTCTTCACCCCCCAATGAGAATGCCCCCTTTTCTCTCTTCCAATGTAGACTTCCTCTGCAGCTGGCTCACTCGTCTCAGAGTCTTGTTGTCTGGCTTCTTTCAGACTTATGGGAACAAGATCTACCTTCACAGGTATAGAATAAAAAGCCAGCATTGTTCTAAGCTAGCAGGCTTACTTTTCCTCATCAGTAATGTGCCTTCTGCAGGCACAACTTGTCATTGCTTTGGAAACTTTTTCCCCTTTGACGTGTTATCTCTGAGAAGCAACGGATCTCCATGACTGCTTTCTCCATAATTCTCCACGTGACAATGCGTTTTGAAAAGCATCTTATAATCTCCAGTTACTTTTTTGAGTCAGACATCCATTTCTTGCCAGAAGCCTGCAACCAAGCAGCCCTAGAGACAGGCTGGTGTCACTTGTGAGAGACAAGTATGCCACTAGCCTATGGCACAGTCCGTGAAATAAAGAGAGGTGATGGAGCGGACTACTATAGTGAAACACACTTGTGAAATGACTCTTAAGGGTAGCTCTATAATCTTTCTGTAGTCACTATAGGGATCAAAATACATCCTTAACTTTACCTATATGACTTTCATTAACATTTTATCACTGTGCATTAAGAAAGTCTTTATATGTGATAATTCGGTTATCTTATTCTCCACCTCTACAATTGTAGGGCTTAAACGATCTTCTATATGTTAAAGCTCACAAATGCAAAACTACCTCATAATTTGTCTTTATGCTGACTCTTCTGATTTTCAATGCTATTTAAAGAACCCAGTTAATTTAATACCAATATCTGCTGTCTGCCTTCAGTCTGTGAGCCAGCTGCTTTGTGGTGAATTCTTAGTTTGCATTGACTTTGAATGTTTTATTTTGGCTTAATCATTCCATACAAAGTCTAGTGGAATGAATCGATTGCAGGTTGGCAGGTTATATATTGTATTTCTTCTAGGATTTTCCACTTGTTACTTTTGATGGTAAATATTCAGGTACTTGTATTCCCTACCACTGTACCTGTACCATGACTCTGCAACCTTATCATTAACTGTTCTTACGATGTTTTGCAGTGTGGCTGTAATACATTTCAATGAAGTTATTGTTTTAACTTTTGATTACATATTTCTATGTGTGATATGTACACATGATCCTTCTCTTCCCCCCCTCCCCTCTCTCTCACACACACAAGAAAGAGAGGGGAAGAGAAAGAGAGAGAGAGAGAGAGAGAGAGAGAGAGAGAGAGAGAGAGAGAGAAAGAGAGAGAGAGAAAGGGAGGGAGAGAGAGAAAGAGAGAGAGGAAGAGAGAGAGGTATATGGGTCAGAGGTCATCATCATCATTCTTCTTTAGCTCTTGACAACTTTCTTTGACTCAAGATCTATCACTGAACCAGGGCCTCATCATTTCCCTGAGCTGTTCTGACTGCTTAGCAAGCTCCAGGGATCCTACTGTGTTTCAAGCCCCCATAGTGCTGGGGTAATTTCTCCCATCTTTGAAAGTGAATGCTGGTAATCAACCTCAAGACCTCCTGCTTGAGTGGCAAGCACTGTACCCACCCGGGCATTTTACCAACCTCAGAATTTTGTTTTTTAAATCTCAAATTTGGTAAGACATGATAAAATAATTTATATTGGTAAATTGTCATGGGCTCTTTAATCTCATTGAAAGCAGATTTCAAGAGTCAGGAGACTCCCATATATCTCCTGCAAAACCTCTGTCTTGGGTCAGGTTGGCCCTCTAGCTCTTGAATGGGGAGAGTTTGAAGAACAGCCAGTAGCTATGAATATTAACATTGCTCAGAAGAACACTGAGAAGACAAGCCATTCTCAACAGAAATTTTTATTATTGTTTATCTAGTGGCCTATAATGCCCACAACACACACAGAAAGTTGACAGCTCATCATTCCTGAAGGGAAGATTCAGTCAAGACCAAGTCTGACTGCCTCATCTTTCCCAGTTGAGCTCTGCTGGATGGCATTGAGTCCCAGATTTGGTAGTGCTACTTTTGTTTGCCCTTTCCATAGGACAACTCAGACATCACTGCTTGATCTATGGGTAGGTCACTTTGATGATGCTGGTCTATGAGATGCTTCTTTGTCTGCACTTAGGATTCGCGCTTCTCCTTTTGCTTGGCGTATACTAACTCACGCACACAAAACCTAAACCACGGCTGCTGTAGACTAGTCTCTGGTCCACGCAGAGCAGATGTAGATCCCATTATTGAAGATTTTCATCTTCTTTCAGGAGTTTCTCCTTTTGAGATTTCAGCTACAGTGTTAGAACTTCAGCCGTGGGCACACAGGGCCTCAGTGCTCAGATCAGAGTTTAACAGTATTCCCACGTTTTTCAAATAGTATTTTTAAAGTTGCCTTTAGTAGAACAACTCTAATGACATATTTGAATAACTGTTATGTACATACTATATTATTGATAATATCAAAATTTTTCCCTAGCATTTCAATTTTATTATTTATTGTTTAACTTTTAAAAATAATAGTATTTAAAAAGTTTTATTTGTGTGGGTATTTCATATACATGTATGTATGTGTAGCACATGCATGCATTGCCTACAGGGTTTAGAATAGTTGACTGGAAGCTGTAACTGAAGTTGCAGATGGTTGGGGCCAGCCATGTGGGTGCTGGGAACAAAACTGAGGTCCTCTGGAATAGTAGTCAGTGCTCTTAATCACTACGCCATCTTTCTCGCCCTAGCTTCAATTTGTTACTCCTTAAGCTTCTATTCAATCCTAAAAATAATGCTTTGACACTCATTATAAGCAAGTATTTTTTTCTACCTTTATGATTACAGCAGTGCTAAGATTCATAAATCCTACCCTGTCCACTGTAACATCTGGAACATCTGGGGACGACTCTTTATGTGTATTAAATACTCTATTTCTTTATATGTTGCAAGGTTTTTAATTTTATTCTTTTTGCCACAAGTGACACACTGTGGACGTACTGTGCCATGTATTTATGAAAGACACGGGTCTCATTTGGCTGTAATGACTTCCTTAAATTCCAACAATCTGTTTTAAATCACGTGTACTAGATGACAGAGGAAACTTATCATTTTTGTTATCTGAAGATGCATTTGTTTGCACATGCAAGTTATTAGTCCCTTCTTATCAAGTCATCTTACGACTTCACACCTCGAAACAGTCACTGTGTCATGTCTCTCATTTCCAGTGGCCAGAAGTCTAACAGTATTACCAGCATGAATGTGGATCTGAGCTCTCCCTGAAGGTGCATTCAAGGAATAATTTATAGCGACAATGATCAAAGATGTGGCTGGGGCTCAAAATGTACTTCCAGGTAGACTCACATCGCTTTGGTTGTAAATGTCAGCTTGCCATATTTTCTACGTACTGCAGAGGATGTGACAGTGAAATTTCTCCAGGGCTAGTGAACGCAGTGAAAGAGAAATGGCAAGACAGGATTTTAGATCTTCATAGTGCAGTGTCAGAAGTGGCATCCCCCTGCTTCATGCATATGCCATCCAACATGGAGATATTGTGGGAGGGAATTAGATTGAGTGACTAGAGTACAACCGGCGAGTTTAGAGCCTGGGTACCATAGTTCATCATTCCACACGAGCAAAATCAGTCATTTCTCAGACCTTCCAAACGTCCATTCCATTTGTGACATCCAGCAAAAACGGAGTGTTGAGTTTTCATGTGACAGATGGACAGGTGGGTATGGCTCCTCTCATGTGGTTCAGAGCACCCTTCTCAACTCTCTCCTTGCATATCACAAGCAGCAAACAGGATGAAGATGCTATACTTAGAAAGCACCGGGGGGGTGGATTTCATTTCAGTCTTGGTCTCAAAGTCTTTATGATGAACTTATTCTGAGCTTTCAAAATTTCATCTCATTTCTATTGAAACTGAGTCCTGGCCCCTGAAGTTAACATCGTATCTGATTTGAGATGGCTTTTCTCACTCACCTGCATTGTTAACCAGGCACACAGCTATTGACCTTCTCTCCACCATCCTCCCATATTCCCATACCATTCTTCTGTCTTGTGTTCCTGATAATGGAGCCAAGTAGTCTATCTGAGACACTTAATTTATACTCATTGTATGTTCTGATGTTTAGTTGACCTAAGCCAATAACAGGCATTAAGGAACCAGGAGGTAATTAAGAGAGTTTGGGGATCATCTTCTCTCTGTTCTCTTTTGTTGCTTACATTCTGAGAACTACCCCTTAGCATGACATCTGAGCTTGAGTGAGCTGGAGCATCATTCAATCTGCTTGACCCTTCCAAGAAAGAAGAGACCATGACTGTACACTGTTCTTTCCTAGAACCTTGACTATCCGTGTAGACTCTCTTCCCTCTGTCCTCCTCAGAAAAGACCACCTTCCTTACATCCTCTTTAAAATATTAATCTCAAGAAAATCCTTTCCTCCTTTGTTCTTTCTTTTCCTATTTAGCAAGATCTTAGGTTCATATGTATTTACATGTCTGTTCATAATATTCTGTGTTCACACTGAGAATGGTTGGTATATATATATATATATATATATATATATATATATATATATATATATATATAACCAAGGAGAGTTAAGCCCATGAAATTATTTTCTGATGTGGATTAACCTAAAGGAAGGCAGTCTAGAGGATAGGCTATAGTTAGACGTCTTGATTTTCATAGAACACTGTTGTTGCTGTACAAGGAATTATTCCCTCAGATTGTATTATTTTCCATATTGATAATCCATGTATGAGTCAGAGCAATGAGTTCTAAACACATCTTCCAACAAGGGAACATTAAAGATCTCACAGTATGAAGGTGGCAGAAGTGCCGCAGATACCTCAAATGACATCAAGTGAGAGACCAGTGAGACCAGAAGGAACTCTTCCTTCAAGAAGGAAGCAGGCAGTCTACCATTTATCCTTTGTTTTCTAGATACACCATGATGAATCTGATACCTTATAGTCTAGGCCTTAACATCATGACTATTCCTTTAGCAGTTGGTAGGTAGAATTCTGCTGAGGGAGGAGACCAACCCTGACAGCAGTATGAAATTGACATACATTTGCTGTCATACACCTATAAACAAGAGAGGAACAAGGGCCTGGAGAGGGGGTTTTTGTTTCCTCCTTTCAGGTATCAAGGGCACATCTGACACATATTTTCCTGTTTGCTAATCTATTTCAGTGTGAGCCAGGTAATCATGCTTATTCAGAAGCAGCAGCGTACTCTCCTTCAACTGCAGTCCTGATTTTTGTGATCTTACAGAGTTTTATATATACATATATATATATATACATATATATATGATGATTAAAACAAAATTCACATGAGGAAAGTTGTATCTTCCTTAGTCATAGTAACTCTCTAGTCTGTAAATGCTAGGTGAGATGACAAAAAAGGAATGAGGAGATGTGGAGTAGATAAAAAATAGGTTAGCTTTCTTTTCCAAGTTTAAACGTGTAAAGCCAAATTTTGCTAATCCCTATTTGAGGAGGTAAAAGGAATCTAAAGCCATACTTGTGAAGCTACATGATTTTTATTTTTGTTTCAGAAAGCTTGAGATATTTTTATTTTTTATTTTTTTAAAGGTTCCCACGGGTTTAATTTTCCTTTGCTGCCTTTGATATGCATACCAACCTGAAGATCTTCACAGCCACAGTTATATACACACATTTCCTTACACACATACACACACACACACACACACACACACACACACACACTTGTTAAACAGGAAAAAGTGGAAAAGAAGTGCAGGGCTATCAGAAGGACATCATTAGGAAGAAAAAGTGGAACTAGTCATGATTTTAAAAAGAATTTAATGACGAGGCTCTTTTCTGAGGTCGGCAGAGTGCAAAGATTCATGGGGTAACGTCAAGGCTCAGAGGAGTAACACCAGGAATAACAATAATAACAGGGCCTGTCTCTCCTCTGCTAGGAGGTCAAGTACACTGAACAAACCTAGGGACTGTGGTCAGGTGATGCAATTTCAAAAACAGAGACAAACCCAAACAAAAGATTACTTTTGGTCAAGTCATGACTTTCCCACTATGATATCTGTGTGATAATAAAGAGACAATCACGTGATGAATTAACTTTACTCAGGATCCTCTACCTAAAAAAAATGCCTATAGGTTTCCACTCAGGGCCTTTAGTATTGCTAGATAAGAATCTATTAAGTGCTTCAACTTCCATTCAGAAAATCGAACTCTTAAGAAAACAAATTATTTTGTTGTTAAATTCAGGTACTGCAGATGAACTAAGGAGTGAACTGTTTGTCTATTGTGTGTATTGGAGAGTAGAAAATGTGTATCTTTTTAAACACTTATTCTGTGCTGAGCACAGTGGTCACTTGTACATTATTATTGGAGCCAAATTTCTCCCAGATCCTTCAAGGCAAGGACTGTCCTCATTGCCCAGATGAGAGGACCAGAAGTCAGAAAGTTACACAGTGTCTCCCTGGCAGACATGGGTATTATGACATGTTGTAAAACTTTCCATGATAAATTGGTCATTATTTCTGAAAGCCAGATAGAAAGTTTTTAATTAGAGTTTTGAAATGTGCTAGATAATTCTCAATTATATGCACCTAGGTGAGAGAATGATCCAATTAGGAATAAAGTCAGGCTTCTGAGTAGACATGTGGATAGTTGAATATGGCTCTCCATATTAAAGTCAAATAGAAATCAGCCCCAATACATGCTTGTCCTTCAAGCAACACCTGAGTCTCTAGCAGGTGATATCATTCATGAATTTACTCTGTGATGAGCAAAACAGTGCACACTTGCTGCCAACAATAATATATTTTTTATGCACTATGAGAGATTAGCTAACAAACACTATTTTAGTTATCAGATGCTGGGAATTGATTAGTACATATTCACAGTAATACATATGCACGCAAGAAAAAACAACACTCTAAGAAAAATTAGTAAGAAAATCAATTTATCAAAATTGAAATCCAATAGCGTAAAACAAAATAAAATCATTTAATATCAGACAAAAGTAAAATGCAATGTCAAAACAATATATTAACTCTACGCACATGCTAAAATTTTAATTTAAGTTCCAAAGGTTTGAAAGGATTTGGTAAACATCACTAAGTTTGTGTGACTTCTGTGAGCACACAGAACAATGTAGATATTCCTGTTAAGTGAATCTACAGACCTTGCTCTGTGAAAACAGTACAATGTTCCTTAAATGCAAACAAACAAAGCAAAATCATGGTTCAGCAAGTTTCTTTTAGGGTGTATGGCACATCAAGTAACCTGGAATCATAAACCTGAGAGAGCTGCTCCCTGCAGTCATGGCAATGCTGACTGCTGAAATTGGAGTCAAGAGCCACGAGGGAACAAAGAGGTCAGGAAATGTCCCTACACTGTAGTGGCATTTCATCAGTATTTTAATAAATAAATTTTGCCTGAAGATCAGAAAAGTAAAAGAGTCAAACTGTCCAACCTTACAGACTGGGTAGCAATGGCAAACACCTTTAATCACAGTAGCCACACTGGCTTGTCATAGAAATCAGGCAGTAGTGGTGCACACACTTAATCTCAGAGCTAGAGAGGAATATAAGATGGGGGGAGACAGCCCTCAGACGCAGTCTCATTCTGAGAATTCCTAGAGGCAGGATCACCGTTTTCAACTGAATTCGAGGTAAGACCCAGTTGCGACTGCTTTGCTTTTCTGGCCTTCAGGCTGAACCCCCATTTCTGTCTCTTGGTCTTTATTAATCGTGCTTCTCTACACATATCCACATCAGCACAGAACTGCAATGCACCCAGTTGCTTTCAGTCGCTGGCATCTTGTCTATTCACTGGTGCAATTTCCTATATAATTTTTCAAGTAATAAATGCAAACATTTTAGACTTTACTACTGGAATTATGGTCTAATCTATTTTTATGGAAATTTATATTTACTGCTGTTAGTTTTTAAATTCTTGGTTCTAGCTGAAGTTAAACTATAAACTTGAATACTGTTTATGAACACTCTAAAACCTACAAGAACTCATACCCTATTTCCAAACAATGAAGGAAGATTAAAACATATTAATTTTGATCAATTGCTTTCATAATGTGTGCTATTTCTCTTCAAAAGAAAATCTTCTAAGCTGGGCAGCAGTGGCATATTCCTTTAGTCTCAACATAGAGGAGGCAGAGGCAGGTGGATCTCTGTGAATTTGATTTCAGCCTTGTCTACAGAGTGAGTACCAGGATAGCCAGGGATATACAGAGAAACCCTGTCTTGAAAAAAAAAAACAAAGAAAGAAAGAAAAGAAAAAAAGACAAATTCTTCTTACATTGGACCCCATTCTTTCTCCATGCAGGCTAGTCTTTCTTCAGAGATTAACCTAGCAAAACTTTATCGATGGCAATTGACCCCCCCTCATTGCTCCCCTCACACCATCATTGCCACCATTTCACCTACTCTGCTCCTCTCTTTCCTCCTGCCCTCCATCCTTGCTATAGTGTCTGAGACACAGTCTCACTGTGTATCTTGTCTCCAGACATGAGGGGCTGGTGCTTAATGCCAAGGATTCCATGTCACAGATGTGAGCCAGCAGACCTGTGCCTTGCTCCTGTCTTATCTCTAGCTAGCACAGGAGAGCAAATTCTGCTAAAGGATGCTCATTCACTCTTTTTAGGCTAACTTGCTACTAAAGAGTCAGAATAAATTTTATTCTATGTATTTTCTATCATCAAATACTTTTATTTGATAAAATAAAATGTATTTTTCTATTCATTCATAAGTATTTCATATATTTTTTATCCATCTGTGGTGTTTTATTTTTTTTCTCTTTAGTGGGCTTTAAGTTATTTATTTGATCATTTCTGAATTTTATTATTTGTGTGTATGGTGTGTGTGTGTGTGTGTGTGTGCACTAGAGTTGTGTGTGTTTACCTGCATTTATATACGTGCACCAAGTGTGTGTGTAGTAAACATGTACTTTGTAGCCAGAAGAGGGTGTTGGATCCTCTGGAGCTGAACTTACAGATGATTTTGTGTGCTAGCATGTGGGTGATGGGAATGGAACTCAAACGTTCTGTAAAGGCAACATTCCTCTTCTGAACTCTCTTTCTAACTGCAGTATTCACGTGTGTGTGTGTTTGTGTGTGTGTGTGTGTATGTGTGTGTGTGTGTATGTGTGTGTGTGTATGCGTATGTGTGTTTCAGATTGTACTGGGTTTGGGTTTTGTTTTTAAAATGTGATTTTTTTTATGCTTTCTTCAGTCCCAAATACTTCAATTTCATTCCATCTCCCCCTTAGCCATATAGGAGACTCCTTCCCCCTTTCCTCTGCCTCTATCAAAGGCTCCTTGGGATTTTTAAAACCTCACCTCACTCTTAGTGGGTTGTGTCCTACATTAATCCTGGGACACTATCAACAACTACTTTTCTCTTGGTTGTGTCTAACCTACTCTGGACATGGGCTAAGTTTTTTTTTTATTGTATTTCAGTGAATCAGGTATCACAGCATGCATATCTCAGAAATAAAACACGAGAAAGAACAGGATGTTTGAAAACTCAACCTGGATTATTCTTAGGGAAAAGGCTCTGTAGAACTTTTATAATTGAGGAAAATGACTACCTATCTTAAGGTTTCTATAGCTGTGAAGAGACACAATGACCACAACAACTCTTATAAAAGAAAGTATTTCATTGTGGCTGCTTTCCTGTTTGGAGGTTTAATCCATTATAATCATAACAAGAAGCATGTGGGTGTTTAGGTAATCATGGTTCTGGAGAAGTAGCTGAGAGTTCTACATCTGGATGAACAGACAGCAAGAAGAGAGTGAGACACTTGGCCTGACTTGAGCATCCGAAACCACAAACCCTGCCCCCTAACTAGGCCACGCCTCCTAATCAGTAGTGTCAATCCTTATGAGCCTAGAAGGGGCATTTTTTTTCTCACATTACTGCAGCACCCTTCACTCTATAATCTGATTCTCATCAATTTAAATAAATGCACTTTTAGTAACATCTTACCATTACTATTCTGTTTCTTAATTCTGCTCATTTCCCAAGCATGTCATCCTATCCCGTATGTGAGTGTTAATTTTGAGTTGTGCGCTCACTTTTGGTTGGATTCTATCTGAATATCCCAAGGATGAGGTTCCCGTCAGAAACCATTACTGCTTCCTGTTTCCTTAAATGATCAGTCCAGAGCCTTGCTGGTTTATATGTTATGTTACATTATGAGATAAGAATGCATGTGACCAACCCATGATACAGTGTGCTGGACCAGATCACATCTGAGACTGAGCACCATTCCTGCATCTCCTGCTACCAGAAAGCTTTACCATGAACGTGTACATCTTTTAAGGAAGCACTTCTCTTATCTCTCAGTACCAGGACCTCTTGCATGCAAGGAAGCTCCACGCCACAACATTACAGCCCCAGTGGGAGTATCTCCTTGTTTCCTAGCTGCACCGAGAGTGTAGCTCTCAGATCTAAGTTTCTTTGAGGTTCTCAGCTATCCCTCTAGGTCCAGTCTCTCTTCCCCTGTGCACACACTGCCCCTTGTTAAGCACAGAGGAGCAAGTGTGACAGTTATTCTCAGAAGAGTGAACCTTTTCACCTACATTTGGAGACCTCACTCTTTTTCCATGTTTAGTCCTTAGTTGGCTTTTCTAAGTGATTCTGAAGGCAAGTGTTCACTTGAGAGCACATTTGTTGATTTAAAATCGTATTTTTGTTTTGATAATTAAACATCTTGATCCTATGTAATTTTGTAATAGAAGAAATAAATAGCAGAGTAATTGTGTGTGTGTGTGTGTGTGTGTGTGTGTGTGTGTGTATGATAATTTACAATTGTTAAATGTCACCCATCCCCTGGTGCTCTGGTTCCCGAGTTCATTAGCTACTTGGAAACGTAAACATGTAAAACATATTAGAAGCACGAAAGGGATGCTCATGCTTCACCCTTAGTATCTTCTTCCCCCAAGTCCCATGGTGCCCTGTGCCCATCATAGACCTCCCTTTGCAGTGCAGCATCTTCAAGGCAGGTGCCTCCCCTGACAGGATGAAGCCCACGCTTTACAGTGAATAGGATAAAAGTCTCCAGAGTGGCCCATGACTCTTAAGAACATAGGGCTTGTTCATGGCCTTTCAGTTTCAGAATCAGTTTCGAGGGTGAAGATCTAGCCTTGCCCAGGGACAAAAAGAGAGACATCAGATCCTCAAATGTCATTTGCTGGGTTAATTTACTTTGTTGGAGATCTGCTTCAAAGTCTTCATTACTGTTTTCTAGACAGAAAGCTTAAGATTTGGTGGTGTTTTTATTTGAAACTTTATTTCAGGTGGTAGGATAGTCTGATGTCATGGTATCAAATTTTAACTTATCAATAGAGCTATTTGAACAATACAATTAATGACAGACAATTATCCCCAGGAGGAAATGCTTCAGCAGACTTTATATTATGTGATGTGGATTCAGATGACACCAAGTTTTTGTTTTGTTTTTTGTTTTGTTTTGTTTTTTTGAATCACACTCTGCCCAGGAAAGTGTAATTTTCTGTGCATGAGAAATTCAGCTTGATAAAAACTGACATTATCCAATAAGCAAGGTTGTTTCTATTTTTAGTCTTGGCACATTTTTGTGCCTTCCATTACCTTCCAGTTGTGAGTGTCCGGTTTTAAATGTAATGTTACTGTGGATAATTCCCTGTGATAAAACCTGACATTTTTTAAATAAGCCACAATATATTTCCTATTTTTAGACTTTGTCCAATGTTTATTTGCACTTCCCACAGATGTCTGCCTTGGGTCCTTGTATAAATTCATTAACTTTAAAACATTCTCTGAGATTGAAGTGAATGAAATTACTTAATAAATTATCAAAGGTAGAGCACCAAAGCAACTTGGTTGGGAATAAAGCCCGAGTCTGGGAATATAAAACACTTCATGGAGCACCCACCTCTATTATAGTAATGTCCTTAGGATTAGGCCTCTTGATATTTTAAATAAGGAAATTCATAGGAAACACAATTTAAAGGTACTCATGCGAGACTTTGTGTTTATACAAGTTACCATGAGAATGGAGGTGTGGCTCTGTTGCTCGTCTCACATGCATGAGGTCCTTGGTTCAACGAATCAGGTGTGGCGTCGCCCACTGTAATCCCACCTTGGAGTGTGCCTATGCTATTGTTTCCAGGGATGTTTGTCTGAAGGAGGAATGCCCACCTGGAACACAGCAGGGCCTACTGTGTGGGCTGGGGACAGGGCCCACTGAGGCGATGAAAGCAGGTGCAGCGGAAGTTCAAAGTCGTGTCCACTACTTAATGAGTTATAGTTCAGCTTGTCATACTTGAAACCTTGCCTCAGACTCATAAACAAAATAAGAGAGAAAAACTAAGAACATCAACATGGTGTTGCATTAGCCCTCTTATCACACAGATTACGTACTGACATATGCAGACATAGCGGTTGGAGCAGTGTCCAGCCATTTCGTAAGACTTTATTTAAAACACCTCCAGATGTTTGTTTGTTTTTAATCTCAGGGCAATTTCTCGTTCTGGATCTTCCTTTGGCTTAGGTCGGTGTTAACTGAAGGATGCCTGCTTGCCTTTCTCGGCCCGGATCTCCCCAGGCAACCTTCTGCACTGTCGGCAGACTGTCACAGTGGAAGCGGTCAAGTTACGTGAGGGGATTTTAAATGACTATGTTCACTCTGGTGGATATCAGAGCAGACAATCCCAAGGAGGGCAGAAGTCAGCATGTGGCCGTCCTTCCGGAACAAAATACTCTTTCTCTACTGTTTCTCACTCCAGGAATTTGGGGAGGGAGACCACTCTCCAAGAGTACGCAAACCGGGGCAGCATCAGGGATTTCTCTACATCAATTTGGCTCAGGGCTCCCATGCTGTTGTTGGAATGTTGTTGTTGTTGTTGTTGTTGTTGTTGTTGTTGTTGTTGTGTTCTGTGATTTCTCCGGAATTCACTGCTCATTATGATCTTTCTGATGACGATACCTTAGATGAGGCTCGCAATGGTTCATCTCCTCAACTTGACTGGATTTAGAATCACCATGGAAACGTACCTCTGCGTGTGCCTATAGGACGGTTTCCAGGAAACTAACGGAAGAAAGATAAACAACCCTGAATGTGGGAAGGCCTATCCTCTGGGCCTGGAGCAGACTCAATAGAAGGCCTCACTGACTGGGGAGAGGGCTGCGAAAAGGGGTTCTTGCTGTGGCAGCATGAGGACCCGCATACATAAAAACCAGGCCTGGCTGCACACCCTCTCATCCCAGCACTGAGGAGCAGGGAGAGCTGAATCCCAGCAGCTCTTTGGCTAGGACCCATCTCAAAGAACAGCTTCTGGTTTAGGGAGGGAGGGTATAAGGTGAAGAACAGTAGAGAAAGACGCCAATTTCCCCTCCGACTTCCCCTTGCTGGCTCATGTTTATGCCCAGTCACATGCTCATATGCACATAGCACACACACTCATACACACATGTATACTCATAAGCCCATGTGTGTGTGTGTGTGTATGCCTGCACAAATAAACAAATAAATAGTGTCACACCACCAATACTTATATGTCCCTGCTTCCTAGAATCGGATTTAATGAGACAAGCTGTCTCACACTCTGGATGCCATGTCTTCCCGTTATAATAGACCGTGTGGAGGTTGTGTCTGTCCCCATGTACCTTGCCACCTAATATAACAACCACTAAGATCTTGTTTTGGGTGTGTACATGTGTACATGTATGCATACACACATGTATGGTGTGTGTGTGTGCATGTCGGGGGTCTTCAGTCACTCTCTACTTTAGCATTTGACACAGGTGCTTAATAAACTGATTAACTAGATTGGCTGGTCAGCAAACCCCAAGGACCCCCTTGCTTCTCTGCCTTACCATGTTGAGAATTTTATGCACAATCTACCACACCTAGCCTTTTACATGGGTGGTGAGCGTCTGAAATTAGGCCTTCAAGTTTGTGTTACAGAGAACTTACTGATGGAGTCATCCCCTGCCACCAACCTCCATAGCTTTGCTTTTACTACCAACAGAAAATTGGTGCTATACAAAATGATCTACTATATATTAAACTGAAATAAATGTCATTGTGTGGGGGTAGTATGTAGTTTAATAATAGAAATCTATGTATGTAGCAACCACTTTGCTAAACTGCTCAGACTCATTGCAACTACAGTTCAAATCCATGTACAGAACACGTGTCTAACCAGTGATGGAGGACAAGAATGTGTAGAGCCTTCAAGAAATGCTGGCGTACACACCTGTACCATATCATCTGTGGATCAGTCCCACCACATATTCAACTTTTCTTAAGATGCACAAGGCATGGATGATCAGCACCCAGGAAAATATACTGGCAAGTATATTTGCATTTTATAAGAGTGTGGAATGCAACAAAAATATAAACTCAATGCTAAGACAACAATATTGGTGGCATGTTAGGTCAAGATCTTCTAGCAGTGACCTTTCTTGAGTTAAGAATCTATGTAGGTGTTTCATGAGAGAATTCATTTGTTAGAAACATTCAGAAAAATTTAGTAAGACTCTCTGTGAATCTGTTTATAAAGCTCATAAATACAACTTAATTAAAAGATTAAACATAAGAGATATTAGGTAAGTTCTCATTAGACATGTTAAATATGGTCATATGCAAATTCCAGGTAGTATTAGCTCAAACTCAAGAGTTTTTATTTCTATACAAAAAAGGGAACATGAATTCACCAGGATGTAGCCATGTCTTTCAGTGCAAGTGACTTTGATTGGGTGGCTCACAAACTTGTCATTTCTGTCTTCACCTTGATTGGTTTAGAAAAGTAATCTGATCTCTCTAGGGACAATGAACTTAAGCCTATCTATTAAGGGTTGACAAGTTGGAATCCAATGTTGTCTCTTATGATGGACATAATTTCCCAAAATCCAATTCCTGCCAACCAAGAGTAGGTCTCACTTCTTGTACCCAGGAGGCATGGCATCCAGTTATGTATGATCTTTGAGCATCATTCTGCTCAGTGCCCAAGTGATTGATTTTGTTCTCTCAGAATAAAAAGTGAGCATACTTTTGTATCCCTTTGTCTCATAACTTAAACTCCTTCTTCTTTTATGCTATGTATTTCCAAGCAATTTCTATTAAAGCTTCCTCTTGTCATAGGTGACCAAGTCCAATTTAGCTGATATATAAGTCCCAATTCAAACATACCTTAAAGATTAATTTATTTTAATCTTCTGTGTTTGGGTGTTTATCTTAATCTCTGTCTGTGTACCATGTTCATGCCTTTGCATGCAGAACTTAGAAGAGGTGTTAGGTGCCCTGGAACTGGAGTAACAGGTGACTATGAACTATAGGTGCTGGGAATTGAGTCCTGGTCCTCTGGAAAAACAACCAGTGCTTTTAGTCACTGAGCCATTGCTCCAGGCCAATAAATCCTAATGTTAAAAATACAGTTTTAGACTAATTTCTTATAGAGATCTCACTCTTTTTATCAGATGAGAATATCATATGAAACCCTACTCATATGGAAGAAATTAGTTCAGTGTTTTAGTTTCTTTTACATTCCAGATAAACCCTTCAGAAGAAATACAGAAAAACTATTTAAATTTTTTTGGCAAGTTGAATCCTTGATCATCTACATACAGGTAATAAAATAATATTGTTTCTATTTACTTTAAATTTAAAGTAACTTACACAGCCAATTTTCTTATTTAGTAGAGGTATTAATTGAAATTAAAAATGCAGCACTCAATCTAATTAATAACTTGCTTGGATGGTATTTTAATTTCGCAAATTATGCTGAAGGCTTCCATGAAGAATTAGTTAGGGACAGGAACAACTTATTCATTTTAAAGTAGATACATCTTATTACATGAAAAAAAAGATCCCTTAAGAATGCCTAGACATTAATTAGGAAAATTAGATCGAGAGAACCTAAATAAACCCTAGTTTCTAGGGAGTTTAAGTGGTTGGAAACTCTACACGTAGCGGCGTATTCTTCGAGGTACAGCCTTGCTTTCTTTCTCTGTACCTGGTCAGCATACTAATTCTTCAGCTTTCAAGGGGTCTGATCACGCACATTCAGTCCCACAGATATTAATAGAAGATTCATTTTCAAATAACAGAACTGTTTCCTGTCCCATAATTAATCTCATGTAATTGAACTCTAATTCTAATTCTCCTGCAACTCAGCCATCTTTGAGTGTAAGTTTCACCTAAGAAGTTTTGAATGCTAGAATTTAATGTTGTTCTGCCTATGAGGAAGATGATGCACATGGATGGTTCCCTAAAACATGTTTATTACATTATTCAGTTGTCAAAAATTGCATGCAAACGCCTTTCTTTGGGCTATATGATAGCCATTTTTAATATTGAAATGAATGTATGATACTTATAGTGTTCCTCAATAATTTTAAAGCTGACTGGTTCTTGCTAAGATCCTTTCCACCACAGTGCATTTTCTCAGGATTTTATTTTCCATTTCACTCAGATCAATGAGTACCCACCACCTCATTGGCATTTTGCCCATTTTCTTATCGGTTCTGTTGGATTGGAACCCATATCTTTGCATATCTTCCCTGACATTTTGACTGTGAAAGCCAAACTGTGTTATGCATATATTTCAGAGAGACAGTTTGGCTTCTAGAAAGATCTTCTCCTGTCACTATGCTTTCGGGAGCTCCATATAGGAATGGTGGGTAATGAAGGCCGGTTCCAACAGCAGTGTGATAATATGCTTCCAAGGGCTCAGCTCTCATGAAGTAAACTTGAAAAAATTTTCACTTGGAGGCAGTCCTTTGTCTCTCTGCTTCTTGTCATCCTCCTTGATTTTTCTTTTCACTAAACGTGTCCTACTCTGTTAAAGCAATGCTAATCCATCAAATGCAAATGTTGGCATGTCTCAAAGCATCTCCCCGTTTCTCAAGCTAAAGGGTCTGCAAACATTGCCAGCTCTTCTGAGGAAGGAAGTCGCGCTTCGTGCACAGGTCTTTTGCCGCCACTGTTGGCTCCTGCCTCAGGACTTTACTGAGTAGCTTTAGAGTCTTACAGGATTTCGAGAAAAAACAAGAATACAGTAAAAATGCAAACAAAAACCCGTGTTAGCTCTTAGTCGCTGTAGCAGTAAAAGCCACACACATGGGTGACTATGGGGGCTCCAGGGAGACTTTGAATAACCCTGCACAGGGCAAGTGGTGTGGGAGAATTGTCTGTATTCTCCTCACTACAGGCAAGGTGAATTATGTACAGTTAGCCTAACAGCTTTTATTCTCAGTCTTAAAGTTCATACATTTAGCAACTTAATAGTATATTAGAATCTGATTAATAATTGGTTTTCTCTAATTAACCTGAGGGGATAGACAACGTATATTTGCAATTTCTCCTACATTTCCCCATTATTGTTAGGCCTGTGTATTAACGTTGTTATTTGAGTTCATATGGGAGAAAGTGTGATCATTTTCATTATAATTTAAGATTTACAACTTAAAATACAATGAACATATCAGCTGTTTTAGGGACTCCAGTTGAATCTTCATCCAGGTTTGCTGGTCTTCTGAGGTAATGAGGATTGTCTTCCAAGCAGAATTAAACCTGAGGTCTGCACTCTAGTTTTAATATGGTCCCAAATGAGGCCAAAGTCCTCCTCTGTTCATTTAGAGGGAAATGAAATGCATGCTTTCACCCTGAAGAAGCATGGAGCACACAGGGAAGGGCAAAATGGCATTGATGCTCAAACCCTAAAGCTAATCCTGCCTAGTAGCTTTTCTCTTTTATCTGTTCCAATCCTTCTGAACCTACACTGGTGAATACCCTCTGACCATCACTCCAGAGCAGACAGACTCTTTCCACAAAAATGCCTCCCAAGTTGTGTGCTTTCTCTCTGTGACATTCCATCTTTGAAGAGTGCTCCTGAAGGAAACTGTATCACTGCCTATTCCCAAAAGGAAGTTGCCACAGACTCGGGAGTTCAGAAAACACACTTTCTGAAGTGCCAATCTTATAAGATTTGTAGACTACCTTAACCACCTAGTATTTGGTTTAAAAATTAAATTCCATAACAAAATGCTTCACTACCATTTGATTGGGAAAATCAATGATTGCTATTTTGATTGATGCCTCTCAATTCTTCATATAGCAGGTAAAAGTTTCCAAGTTGTCCATTCTTTTCTGTTCCAGTTGTATTACTCCAAATTATTTGATGTATATATTTCTATTAACATTGGACATCGCTTATAAAAGCAGGGTGTTTGAAAATACTGTCTGTCTATTTACTTGTTTCACACAAATCTATACGGCTGGACACCTTTTTTTCCCATGTGATTTCTACCTATCTACTTTCATGTCACTCAAATCATCCTACTTGCTTTCATTATATGAGGTTTATATAAATGTATAAATACCCCATGGACTGTAGCTCATGCTTCAATATTAATGTGAGTGCTAACTTACTTTGCTATATATGACATATTTATACACATAAAGGTTTTAAGAGTGGTTTTCTCTGGTAATTATTTTCAATACTAGACTGGTTATGTTTTAAAATTTGCAAAACTAATATCCAATATGTCATAGAATAGTCTCTTTGGACACTCTGAAGAAGGGCCGCTCTGCTTGGTCTAATAAAAAGCTGAACAACCAACAGCCACGCAGGATTTCCAGGCACAGAGGATGCTGAGAAGAAGGGAGAGATGTGAAGAGAGATGGAGGAAGCAGGAAAGTGGGATGGACAGTGTGTAGATGAGACACCTGAGCCTTAGGAAAGCACATAGGTGAATAGAGATGGGCTAATATGAGATGTAAGAGCTAGCTAAAAGTAAACCTAAGCTACCAGCCAAGTTTCCATAGTTAATCTCCATTTCATGTCTTGTGAGCTGGCTAGCAGGACAGAGAAAGACTGGTTTACACAAATCACTCACTGTTTGCAGAAAATAAAGCTCAAAGACAAACACTTGAAATTCACAATTATATTTAATTTATATTAATTATATAAATTCATTTATTTTTAAACTTTATCTTATTATATGAGTATCTTGCCAACACTGGTATCTATGCACTACAACTGTTCATAAAGCTTTAAAATTTGTGCTTAATTTCCTTTAACATTATCTAATTGAAGCTAAAAATCTCCAGAGAATCCATCCCAATGGAAGAAATTTAGACTTTCAAAAAGTTTCCCATTATTTTCAACTATTCATAATGGTCACATTATGCTAATGTGATTAGCTAAAACCCACTAACTATACTCCAAACATTATGCCTTATTTAGTTTTAAAAATGCATGGTTTCATTTCTATTTCAAATATAAGCATGCCAACAGAGACATATTTAAATTTTGTAAGATCAATTGTAATGAATGTCCCTGATTTGAACAAATGAGGGTCCTAGCCATCTGTAACACACAGTATAGTGTCTTATAGTGAAGTTATCATTCATCCATTTTCAATTTTAGAGGAACTCTGAGCAAAAGTCTTATGTAATCTGTGTCTTAAGTTTAAATGGCATGGATAGTTAAATTTAAATAAGACAAATATGCCAAGTTACCATAGCTACATAGTAATAGAACTTCTGATAACTTACTTTTAAGCAAGCACAGATAGAATAAACCCATCAAATAAAGGTAGGAAACTTCCATTTAAAAATTCTGCAGTCCAGAAACACATTAAAAATAAAATACTTTTAACATACACTTCTAAAGGATACTATTGAAAACAGAATCGAAAAATGGAAGCTAATGGGGAAAGAGGACGGATTAAGGATAGGTATGGGTGCAATTTACAACCACAGTGGAATTTTTGTGAGAATAAATCAATGCAATATATTTTGCCACAGTGAAACTTTCCTAAAACTATTTAAACATGCACTAAAATAGAAATGTTTTCAAACAAATTTATAAAAAAATACATTTTAAAAGTTCTCACTGTTTTTAAAGTCCTCAGAAACCACAATTCAGAAGATCCTGGTTTCAAAGCTACTCATTAGCTCCTAAGAGAGCTTAAGTGAATTAAATAGAAATTACCTTTCTACAGCTTTTCAATATTTTTAATGGCATTCCAATGTAATCACACCCCAGTTTGATATTAATTTGACCCCATCTCATCATGATTTCACAAACTTTGTCATTAAAATATGTTAAATGGTAAGAACCAGACAGTGTCTGGTTATATGCACCCATAAAATTTCAATATTATGGCTGCCTCATAAGACCTGAACAATTAACACCAGTTGACTTGCCAGTGTGAATGGGGAACATTTCACAGAGTTCCACTTTTAGATGAAAAACTACAGGCAAGAGAGAGAGAGAGAGAGAGAGAGAGAGAGAGAGAGAGAGAGAGAGAGAGATCAGTCAATCAGTCTGCTTCCAGGATGAGACTCCTAATGGATTATTCAACACTTATTGGTCAGCGCTAAAATCCTATACATCTCAACAACACTGAATGGATTCAGTAGGTTGTATTTATTGGTGTGTGTATGAAAAATAATTAAAAATACAGAGACCATAAATTTGAGAGAAAGCGGGGAGAAATAGGAGGAGCTGAAGAGAGAATAAAGAGGGCAAGGGTTACATAAATACATCTATAAAAAATTAAAAATTAAATTTGATAAAAATGCTTTAATTTAAATCTAAAGTTTTCTCATCTCAGATTACACCCAAGCCCAGGATTTGGCCAAATAATTTTGTCTGTCTTCAAAATTCAGTAGAATTTTAAACTGTCTTCCACCTAGGGAAGTTTTCTACAACCCAGGGCAGGTCTGAGAGGCATCTGTGTTTGAGAAGTTTGCCTTGACTTAGTATGTATGCTCAAGCTTGTGTGTCTGTACCCATAAATTATTATGCACACCCTCTGCTAAATCTGCCTTGGCTTCAGTTCTGAGTGCAGTCGATGCTACTTTTGGAGGACTGATGTTCATCGAGAGGCTGTAGACTGTCCTGGGGTTGGTCTGTTCTGGTCTGATGTTTGTTTTCGTTTTCCCCATCATTTGCAACAAGGTCTCAATATACAACCCACACTGGTGTCTAACTCACGATCCACACAGCCCAAACTGGTGGTAAACTCACCATCCTCTGCCTCAGCCTGACTCATGCAAAGCTCACAGGTGTGCACTGCTGGTCCCACTAAGGTGATCTGTGACTGGGAATTGGTTTCCTCCATGGTCATCTTCAGCCCAGCTCACAGGCATGTGCTGAACTTTCAAATCATCCCCGTGGGTGCACTGGAGGGCAGCATGCCCTAGAATACCCTTGGAAAACGCTAGTCTTCAAATACAGAATTGTTATTGACTGAAAATCAGTAAATGAAATTTCCTCATAGCCCAGCCTGCTGCCAATGGGTCCACAGGCCATCTTGATTCAAAGCAATACCATTTGTCCTTCATGAACATTGGGCCTCTGGAAAACAAGAGCAGGAAACTTAGAAAATGACAGTTCTCCTTTGACGAGATCTCAAATAAATGTGTGTTGGAGAACTTCTGGTTAATGGACCCTCCAAGGGTAAAGATTCATACTTCATCTCCTTAAATCATACTCTCTTTATGAGTTTAAGGAGACTCATCATGCAGTACATAATTTACATGTTAATACCAAATACGGTCCCTGTGATTTTATTAAAAACCCCTCTGAACATGCTGTTTGTGCTAATTTTCATCCTAATGGCATCGTGTTTCATCCAATCATACCCAAATAAATTATAGTGGAGGCACAGTTCTCTCTCAATATCGTTTACTGTGATTTAAATTCTAGAGAGGTTTCTGAGTGTCTGCAATATAGAATATTTAATGAAAGTGTTGAAAACATGCACATTTAACATGACAAGATGCAACATATGAAAATCTCCCAGTTCTATGTGCAATCATTAATTAAACTGGGGTTTTGAGTTCATACTTGTGATATGTACACACTAGGGAACTTTCAGACACAGGGTGTGGATCATTGGATGCTTGCATTCACCATGAGAAACTGATAATAAAGATTCCATACATGGGCAGCAATTGCTTCTGACATAATATGTAGACTTACAGTTCAAAGAGAAACTCTTCTAATTATTAATGTCTGTGATATCCAGATAATTGAAAAGTATCATAAAATCAAGCAGGTGTGAGAATCTTTCATTCTTGATTCATGATGCATCTTGTGATTGAAATAAATTCAGATTAAAATGTTATTTAAAATTCTTATAAGTTCTTTGGTGTCCCCAAATTTCATTTACTTTTAACCCTACTTTTGGTTCATCCTAGCTTTAATTGCCCCCCTCACTATTTATGGTTTATGTGACTCTACACGATGCTTTTCTAGAACATTGGGAAACTCCAAATAAGTGGCTTAACTTCAAATATGTCAGTATGACCTAGGGACAATACCACGCCTCACATGTTGTTGTTAGAAATTTAAATCCTAATGGTACACAGAAACGCAGGCTTTTAATTGTCCTTTCTTAACATCCTTTTTTCTGGCCCATAATCAAACCAACCTTTCTGCTTGGTAGATAGTGGCCAAGACATTTTGGTTTTCTTTAGGCTGAAACAACTGTTCCTTTCTCTGGCTTTTTTGCTAAGTATGCAATGTCCTGTTTGGTCTTGTGTAACACATGCAGGGCCCCTGAATGTGTAATGACTTTTGTTCCTTGTCTGTGTGTGTGTGTGTGTGTATGAAAGATGTAGTCTCAGAACTAAGCTCCTGAGCCATGTTGCTTTTGTGCGATAACACATTCCTCCATGCTACTAGGCAGGGACGTGTCAGGTGAGGCAAGCCAACCACTGTAAGTGTGACTATGTTTTTGTGAAATGTCAACTAAGTAGACTAGTGAGCAGAGATAGGATAGAGGACTCCGGGGTCAGCAAAAGTAGATGCTCTTGGGGCAGCGTGAAGCATAGTTACACACAGTCAATCTGTTCTTGATTTCTGTTGTAGAATAATGTATGAATAGCTTACTATCCAGTACTCTATGCTTCATCGTAGTGGATAAATAACTGTTAATAAATTAGCAAGTACAGATTTAGACTTCTGTTTCTACACCATATATTCATAAGAGGCAGCTGGCTAATTTCCCAGAGATACAATGTAACATTCACTGGCAGCATGATGTAAAATATTCTTCTAGATTTTTCTTCATGTTAAGCAAAGTAAGATAGACTCAGGAATACATGCATTTTTTTTTCATACACAGAATCTACATTTGTGTGTGTGTGTGTGTGTGTGTGTGTGTGTGTGTGTGTGTGTGTGTGTAGCACATATGCATCTGTGTGTAATAAGAGTAGAAAGGGGAGTGTGGAAGGACTGAAAGGAGTAGTAAGATAGGACAGAAGGGAAACGAGACTAAAGACTTCCACAAGTGTTTGCTAACTTTACTCGCATGTCTGCTTACTTCTGAATCATCATTTGATTTATTATATGTGAATATCCACTAATCCATCCTTTTAATAATTGACTATCTCCTCTTCTGGTCCCCCTCTCTTGCTCCTCCCTCTTGCTCTTTCCTTCCCCTCTTTTATTCTCTTTCCCCCACATAGGTCTACTCCTATTTGTGTCAATCTTCTGATCTCAGAACACATTACTTACCCCTGACTGCTTGTGGGATAATCCTTTACACTGTTTGAGAGGATGTCACTATGATTGGTTTAATAAGAAGCTAAATGGTCAATAGATAGGATTTGGGGGGCAGAAAGGATGTTTGGAAGAAGGCAGAGTCACTAACCAGACACGGAAGAGGTGGTAAAGCAGAATGGACAGTAAGTAGACGGGGTAATTAAGTCTTGGGGCAGCACATAGATTAATAGAAATTGGTTAATTAAGGTATAAAAGCTAGTTAAAAACAAGCCTAAGCTATTAGCCAATCTTTCATAATTAATGATAAGTCTCCACTTCAAGATTCGGGAGTTGGCTGGCGGGACAGAGAAAGACATGCTACACTGACTTATAAGTCACTATTTTTTATAGTTTAGTCCCTGGCCCTGCTGAAATTAAAATAAAATTTTCATTGGATTCATAATCTATAAATGACATTTTTCTACTTTATAAAAATCTCATTTTAAGCATGTCACTGTGTTATAACAGTAGGACTATGCTGTTATTTATACACTGTTTATGCAATTATCATTGAGAAATCTATTTTAAAATTTTTCTGATTGCCAACAGTTATTCTGTTTTTACACATCCCATTTATGAGTATTTTAGAGTCTAGGTCTATTTTTCTTTCTACATGCTGGCGACTATTATTTTTTTAATTGCATTGAAGAATAGAGAACTCTCAAGATAGCCACAGACGTTACTCTGAGTGTGACATCTTGTTGAACACATCAACGAGAAGACAGCTTCATCCCTTCCTTTCCACTCTCGGCTTATGCCTGTTTCACCCTGAGGAGACAAAGGGGATGAATCTTCAGTGTAGCCAGTATCCACCCACAGTGCTGTGCCCTGTGTATGGACAGGAAAGTGACTTTCATCCCTACTGGCGGCAGCACTGACTTCTGATTGACAAGTGCACCTGAAGGTTGCTTCTTACTCACCTTGCAGACATAGCTCTGTGTCACGCCCTTCTGTGAGTCTCTCCAGCTTGGATGTCCTGTGTGCTTAGCTGTGGGGTTTCTGTCATAGTCCCTAGAGCTGTGGGTGTAGATGTGTCTGCTTAGGTCATTATTGGAGCAAAGATGCTTCTTTCTACAATGATTGTGAAAAAAATGTAAGGAAAAAGAACTAATCCATGGATTGTTTTTGTGCTTTATTGTGTTGCTTTATGGGTAGATCATCTTAATTACCATCTCCTTCATATTAACAGTGGTATTTGTTATGGTCAATGTCATCAAATCCAACCGAAAACTCAGAACTATGGGTTACCCACCTATACAGCGAACCTCTCACTCTCTGCATTCCGGGTGTATTCTGGTCTTCAGGCTGAATTCAAGGCTGACTTCCATTTGCAAGAAAACACTGAGAGGCCGCCTGGCTGACTTTCCCCGCTGACTTCAGTGTGATCTGCTGACTGCCCAGCAGTGTTAGCCTCTCACCCTCCCATCCTGGCTCTTTTCTATGGGCTCCCTTTGATTCTAACATTTCCCTTAGCCATGTATGATTTTAGCTCGTCTTCTCATTTCAGTTTTTCCTATAATATTGAATGAGCTGTTCGATATTTTCAGTGTTTTGAGAGTAAACAATCAAGTTTTCTCTCATACATATTTCCATGTAAATTTGTTAAGCAGTTTTCAGTATTCACGGTACAAGTCATGTATCAAGGCTGTTAGAGTCTCACTTGCTCCATGTTTCATTCTGTGGGTGTTTGGGCACAAACGCCTCTGTTTTCTTTTGTGCTCCTTTGTTTTTAAGACATGGTCTCTCTATGTAACTGCCCTCCAAGTCTCTACCTCCTCACCATAGCCTTCCAGTGCTAGGATTATGAATGTGTACCACCAAGCCTGGGTGCACTGTTCCTTTAATGACGGGTCAGAGGTTTTTGTCTGCTTCTCTGTATTTTTCATTTCCTGTTGTCTCTGGTCTCATCTACAGCCTGGAGTGTTCTGATTCTTGAGTCTTCCCACTTTTGCTGCCTCTTTTATCTGGTAAATTCTGATGCTTCTGAGCATAGGTGGTTTTCTGAATGTGTGAATTCCTCATCTGAGCAGTATGTGCCAATGAAGTATGAAGCCCCCTTTTCCCTACAGATTCACCTTCCAAGACTAAACAGTGCCCTTTGCCGATAGCTCATCCTTCTTCTTCTAAGTCGGGAAGGTTAGAATGAGCTTGGCAGTCCTTGTCCTATTTGTTAGCTGCACTTCAGTATACCAGTGCCTCGTTCTGATTCATCAACTTAGACTGCATTTAGCAGTATTTTCTCAAAATTCCAGACTCACATATTCATGTCTTGAAATTTAGAAGACAGTAACGTTCTTTGTCCATTTACGTTAGGATTTGTATCTGAACTTTGGAAGCCTATCTTTCCCGATAGAACTGAGATGTTTGCATTTAATCGACCTGAATGATGGTAGTGAAGACATATCCAAGATTTCGGGTGTATTTATTTCTGTAGTCTAGATTCATATCTTACTTATATTAAATTGTCTCCAGCTGAATATATCAACAGATTCAATGGGGAGAGAAAAGCAGGGGAGAAGGAAAGAGGACAGAGAGATATTTTGAAGTTGGGCTGTGAATTCAGAGGGCAAGTGGAGAAACTGTGAATGTTACGTGGATCAGACCTTCTAAAGCAACCTCAGCTGGAGACCAGCTGGAATCCATCTTGGTTTGTTCTCTTCCCTTAGCATCTTTCCTCCTCTGGGCCAAAGACTTTACCAAGGATCACTTGTTTCACTCCAGTTCACTGGCAGTTGCAAAAAAACTCAACTTGAGGGTTTACCATTTGCATTACCTAATACTCTTATAACCATTGCAAAATGTCAAGAGGCAACTTAATGGAGAAGTTTCGTTTCAGCACATGGTTCTAACCGATGCAGGGTCCATCATGACATGAGATACGTGACCGAGGGTATGTGGTCACTTGTCACATCGCACCATCAATGAACAGGAAGCCAAGAGTGAAGAAGAAGCAGGTTGGGATGTGACACCTCATGACCTGTCCCATTGACTCCCTTCTAGTAAGCTCCAATTCCAGACAGTTTCAAAACCTTCCCAAACATTTCTAACTCATTGTTCCAGCATATAAGCCTGGGAAGGACTTTTACAACATCATTTTACAACACATTTAGGCAATTCTGTGTTATCTACCAACACATAAGCTTCTAACCCCAAGGAAACGTCTTAGAAATCGTGAGTACTAAAACAGCAAAAGTCTCTAGAAAGTTCCAGTAGTATTTCGGTTAGAATTATTTCACTGGAAGCCTCCTTTGGGTCCATCAATAAAGTTGTACTTATCTTAATGGGCTTGATTCTACAATTAGAATTTTCAAGCTTAATTATTCATTTTCCAAAGGGAAAGACAGATATATTGCTCATTCCTTGCCAGGAAGAGTGGACAAGCCATGGAGCCCTTGCCCCGCTGTATCACGACACATTTCAAGCTTGCATTGACATACCTCAGCGTTTATGCACCTCACACTAGTTTCTAAACCCTTCTCCTAATGTCAGAGGGCAGCTACTCTCTGCCTAGATATATGGTTCATTTTCAAAGTGGAGCTTTACCATTGAAATAGGTGCTAGGAGAGGAATTTAGTTTGGATCCAATAAATACTTTCTTATAGGCACTGGCTTTAATGGATTAGTGGAAGGTGGAAGAGAGTTATTTCTTAATATGCTCAGGCTTGCTTGGATATAAATAATAAAGTGATTAGGAAGGATTTTGAAAGTATAAAGTGCTAAACAGCATAAAGTGCTTCCACACTTCAGTGCTCAGTGCTGCACAGAGTGGTGGAGGGATGTGTATATATTTAGCTGGAGGAGCTTGGAGTTCCATAAATACCATGACAGGTTGCATATTTTACACGATCCATTAGCGATTTTCCAACGTCACGAGCCTAGCTCCCGATCACATCCTCCTCTTTGCTTCTATAAATTTCAGTTCTTGGAATCACATAGATCACCTCCAGTCACAAGCTATACCTCTTAGAAGCTGTGAGATGACAAGAGGTGCAGACAGGCTGTCTGTGTGGGTGTCCACACTGAGACATCACCCATGGGTGGAAGGAGCAAATTTGCCTCCAAAGCAAATGTGCAAAGGGATGTGGTAGGAGCAGGCACTACACCATGTCATGTTTGATCCACTAATCTAAGCATGAGCTAAAGAAAATGTAGCATAGAAAAAGTGATCATTTCTTACACTTTCTGAAACTCAGAGCATTGCACTTGAGTTCAAGACAACTAGAGTAGAGTCCTCTGCTCATGGGAGGAAATTAGATCACCAGGAATCAGCATGCATGACCTTTCTCATGGGAACGCATGCAATGTAAACTGTGATTTCTGCGTTGCTAATAATGAGTGGAATCTAAAACACCGCTAACACCGGGCAATGATCTCAGCTCTAGAAGGCTAGTGGAGACTTTCAAATTATTCAATAATAGATCCAGGACATCAGAAATATGCATAAATATACACATTGCAAACACAAGGATATCATCGCGTGGTGATGGGAGGCTGTTCTGGGTTCTCTATATATTGTAGGAGGTCAGTAAACTGTCCAGAATGAAAACTGCAGAAACAGGTTCGCTCTTTTGAGTTATTTTCAGTTTTTCTCCTTGTGTACAGCTTATGGCATTGCACTTGTTTTTCACTTCATAGGCAACAGAGTATCACACGTATCCACAATACATCCCACAAGCTGCTAGTAGAGTCTTATTTAAGCTGATACAAAGTAACCGAGACCTGGTGAATTCCAGTGATAGTAGTTAGATCTACGTGGAATAGAAAGAAAATTTTCTCATCTTTCATCTTGTCATATGAAGATGCTTAGATTACCCTTGGGACCATAACCTAAGGACCCATAGCATTGTAGGCTGAAAATGTGGGTTCCACAGCAAGGAATCTGGGAACAAAGGAGTCGCTGATCTTGAAAATTTTATAAATGGTAGGTTTAACATATCTTCTACCTAGAAAGCAAACAGCAAGCCACATTTGTTCTGCCTGTCAAATTGGATCCTAAGATCTCTGTGTTTAAAATTTATACTTATTGTGCAAGCCAGGTGTCAACCTGCCTAGCCGTTTGTTGTGATGTGTTTATTCTTATTCTTCTAAAACAGTTGAATATTTATTGAGGAGACACTAAAATGTTCTCTCCACATCATTGTGATTAGTGGCTGTCTTAGAGCAAACTCAGTGTGTGTGTTGTATATAATATGTACACAGCAAGGGACAGGTGACAAGCATGATATTGCCTGAACTAAATATGCTTCCTTGAACTCCAAACTCCTGGATTGGGAGGACTCACAGGGTAGCATGTTTGCATCTCAGGAGACTCAGGTGGGGTTGCTGCCCTGAATGAGAGTGAGTTTTAGGAAAACTAGACCTCTGAAAAACAGTGTGGTTTTGTTTAATGAATACAGTTCACAGCCACAGTGAACCCTGTTCTAATGCAGACTTGCAGTAAAGTCTCCTTACTCACTCGGGAAATGAGGGAAAACTTGAACCAAACTCAGTGTGTTCTCTATGAGCTTTTAAAGCATTTAGGGGAGGAGTCTCCATCATCTTTGGGTATGACTCTGTGGTCAGAATATTCCACTCCTCTGCCTCCTCTGCCATTTCCCAAGCTGATGGTGAAGTCAGCTCTCAACATAGAAATGAATCTAGATTTTTCAAATGTATTTTCTTTACTTATTTAAGAAGTTTGTATGCGATGAACTTTGATGATGTTCGATCCCTAACACCATCTTCCAGCTCCTCCCTCATTCCAACCCCAGTTCATTCATTCAGCTATTCATGCAATTTACAATACTGGTTTCAGTAGCTAAAGTAGGACAAAATAAAAGGGAGGGTAAGCTTTAGAGACGCAGATGCTGGGCTGGATTTGCTGAGTGTTCTTTCACTTTCAATTCATGTTACAAAACAGTCTCACGGGTGTGTATGAATTCAGAAAGTTCACGGCATTTTAAAATATTAAATCTGCCTGAATCTTATGAATTCAAATAGAGGAACTTTGGGCTCTTAGGAATATGTGAAAGATCCTCATACATAAAATGACAAACATCTTTAAATTATGTGACTTTTCTAATCAAGATATTTTGATTTTTAAAAGACTGCAAGTTATATAAGCAGAGCCCAGTTTTTGTTCATTTATTTAAAAAAAAAATAGCCACAAAAGCTGTTTAAAAACCTTGCCACTTCCTCAGCATTTACATACCAAGAGGTTCTACAATTGTGATAAATAAGGTTTTATTTATTTATTTTGCCTTAAAACAAACAGTTTGGAAAGCAAGACATAAACTGACACAGCCAATCAGGTGTGTGGGTTGAAACCTGTGGGAATGAAGAGCCTCCTCAGGGCAAAGACAACACCTGTGCCTGCCCATGGAATTAGTCTACAGTGACACAAGAGAAAATTACATTATTGTAAAAATACATTTCAGTACATTTATGAGAAAAAAAAATCTACCAAGAACACAGCATCTGTCTTCCACTGTTCTACAAGCTGTGAAGTTCATCCCTTGAGTCTTGCCCATGTTTGTGCACACTAATAGGTGTTGGAGAAACAGAGTCATCTTAAGTCCCAGTCTTCTGACTAGCAATGAGCCTTCTGCTATATTGTTGGAAACAAGGGTTTGTGGAGTGGCTGTGGTTTTCTTCTGGTTTTCAGGAACTGGAGAAGGACTCACAGGTCAGCGAGCTTCCCCTGAGTTACACCAACACTGCAGCCTAGGCTCCTCTGTATATTCATTTTATTTCAGATTTATGGGGAACTTGATTTAATAAAGGCTAGTATCTTGCTCTACATTGATTGTGAAAATATTCAAAGGCTATGTCTATAAAACAAAATATGCCCTGTTAAAACAATTGCTTCCTTTTAAATAAAATATAATTTGGTAAAAATTAGCATGCTTAGCACACACACACACACACACACACACACACACACACACACTCACTCCCAGCCCTACATATAGACTTACACATAATTATAATTTTCGGCCAACCCCAGGGGCTCATAGCTGCTGGTTCTATATCATTGAGAAACATTCTCAGTTAAAGATTCTGTATTCTCAATCAATTTTATTTATTTAGTACCCAGGGAGGAAATAACATATATTTTCATGTTTTTCTTGCTGTTTACTCAACAGCAGTACAAACAGAAGCCTTTAGTGTTTGTGTATGTAATGAGAACCCATTGTGAAGATTCACAAAGTCTGCTAGTTTCCTCACAACAACAAAAGTCAACAGAAAAGAAATTAGAACCTGTCAGAAAAAAAAAAAGACTTGGTAGTGCACACTCTCATTTGTCTTTTCTGAGACCAGTGCCCATCGCATACTCCATCTGTCACCACTGCCAGTTTTTTTCCAGCCTTGCTCTGCAGAATCTGTCTTGCAGCTTCAGCATCTTCACAGGCTTCTCCCCACAAGCCTGTCCACCTGCAGCAGCTTCAAGCCTTCACTTGGCCAGATCCCAAATACACCTCTAGTCTCATCATCCCAGATACGCATCTCCACAGTGTGAGACTGCTCTGAATGTATGCAACATGAACTGCCCTCTGGGATGCCCCAGTCAGCCCCTTCCTCCTTCTGTTACCACAAGTTTTCTCCCCATTGCAGTAGGACACTTATCTCACCACCTCTAGCTTTCTACTCTTCTAACATGCACTGTAACTGCTTTGATATGGGATTCCCCTCTGTATGCTGTGACTATGTTTTATTAACATTGGTTAATCAAGAAGCTGTTTTGGCCAATGGCTTAGCAGAGTAAAGCCAGGTGGGAAATCTAAACAGAGATATAGAGAGAGTAGGCAGAGTCCGAGAGATGCCATGTAGCTGCCAAAGGAGAAAGATACCGAAAAGCATTACCAGTAAGCCACAGCCCATGGCAGTACATGGATTAATAGAAATGGGTTTATTTAAGGTATAAGAGTTATCCAGGAATATGCCTAATCTATTGGCCAAGCAATGTTATAATTAATATAGTATCTGTGTGATTATTTGGGGCTGGGCGGACGGGAATGAAAGAGAGTCCTCGTTTACATTTTTCTTCAATCTACCAGGTTTTTGTGTATGTAACAATAGATTAGAAAGGGGATGTATTCGTTGTTATTTAGGTCCCTGAACAGCAGGTGATAGACTGGGCAACTTACAGAGCAGAGGTGTGTTGCTTAGAGTTTTGACAAATGAAAAACCAAGATGTTTCCACAGTTCTTTCTCCTGAGGCCTTACTTGCCACCTGGAAGACTGTTGCCTCCATGAGTCCCTGATGAGTATGGACCTTCCTTATGCCTCCCCATGAGACCTTATTTTTCATTTTTATAATGACTTCTATCAGATCAAATGTTATAGAACATTTTTCTCAAGATTTGGCTTGGTCATTGCCACACTTGAACTCTCAGAAGTTGTGATTACCAGCTAGAGAGCCCACAAAAGTGGAGAAGGCTTGTTAACATTTGAAGCTAATGAGACCACACCTCTTCCAGTGGTTAACAGGTGCCGGGCGAGAGAAACTTTGATTTAGTGATCTGGAAGTTGCTATGCCGACCCTTCTCCAAGCTAGACTTGAATAGAGTCTTTTCTTTGGTCTGATAATGACACTCTTTCTGCATAAGTCTGTTCACATCTCCCTAGGAAAAGCTGACAGAATATAAGACTAGGGTGTTCACCGATCCAATTTTGGCATATCTCTTTAAAAGCTCTAGCTCCAGATAGTGCGGCATTGAGACCTTATCTTTAATAAATAAACATAGAGAGGCCACAATTCAGGGCACAAAGATCTTCCTAGCTTCAGAGTCCTTGGCCTTTGCGTATTTGCCCATTTTTGCCTTGGTAGATTTGAACTCTTCTGTGTTTGTTTTATTTATGTCTCCTCTTCTTCATGGAGATCTCTTTGTAGCCTCCTATGGATAGGGCAGGCTCTATGACTGAGAACTTTGAATATATTGCCTTTATGCTGCAGATAGAGTTCAGCTATGATTTAACCATCAAATTTCTACCCCTCCTTCTGCGCCAGGACTGGTTTAATTCCCATGTTCTGCTAAAGCAGCATCCATGCCATGATCACAGGGTGGGTGAATTTTATCCTTTCAGCTGCTTTCTAGCCGCTAGCAACAAGAACCTGAAGTTCCATGAGAACAAAGGCGTGTTTGCTGCTCTTTGCTTGGAGTACAGATGCCCCAATTCACAGGGTTCAACAGATGGCCTCACGCCTTTGTGATGGTCCAAAGGCTACTGTGCTCAACAGAAATCAAGCCTTTGACACTAAGCTTTAGATTCCAAATGTTGATTTTTCTTTGGGCCAGTAATACAAAGTGTTTCATGGTCTTGTGATGCACAGCTGTAGGCTCATGGCTGTGTCCTGAGAATGCTTGACAAAGTCAGGCTGGGTCACATGATGCTAGGCAGGGCAGGCAACCCAGCACATGTTTGGCTGAAGATTATTTTCAACTTACACAATGTTTTCAATGATGAAAGCTGTCATAAGTTGAGAGGAATGTGTGTGTTTATTTTAGACATACCATCATTTTTTAGTATCTGGCTAAATATGCATACAGATTTGAAGAGAAAAGTCTCATTTTAAATGTATATACATTTAAACAGATACACAAAGATTTAGAAGGGAGATTGTAAAGAGTGTGGAAATGCCTGAGAAATTTCTGTTTTCAGCCCAAATGCAGCAATCTGCATCTCTTGAGCCCAAGAGTCTTGAGTTTTGCATTGGGTGGGTCAATGCATTCTTCACAATATTATATTCTCAATGTGGCTAGAAACTCTTCTTATGTCAGGAATTTGTCAATTATAAGTAGGTTCAAAGTTCTCTAAGAAGATAGCTACAATAAAAAATAACCAGAGAAGCTATAAAATAATATATCTATAAATATATCTATAAAATAATAAGTAATGATAAGAGCATGCCCTTCACAAAATTAAAGCCCCTTCTTAGGAGATATGGAACAATGAAACTGCATCAAACTCATACAGAGATGCTGGAAGATGCCAAGGACCACACAGAGATACTCCCTGGACTGACAAAGTCACTAAGGTACAGGGAAGGTGGTGATCCATAGCACCTGCTACAGAAGGATAACTTTGAACCACAATGGGATGGAATCAGTAAGGAGTCATCAAATCATTAGATATAAAACATGTTAGCCAGTTTATCAATATTTAGAAGATATTTTAATAAAAGACCACACCTGACACACGAGAGGAAGACGGAATGAAGAAGGATTATTTTGATAGTGTTAAAGAATAGAAAAGATTGCGCAGAGCAGAGGTACTTCAGGGGATCCTAGCAATAATAATGGTGAGACTTTCTGGGCAGCATTTATCTTTTTTTTTTGAAAGCAGGAGACCATGAAGTAGAATCAGAGAGTAGTAAATTAAGAAAGCTGCTATTCGTGAAATCTGTCCTCAGTCAAAAGGCCCCTCAGTAAGGATGAAAGCCCAGCTTGACTCTACCAGGTTTCACCGTGGTGCATGCGACACCTCCATAATTTGCTCAAGAATTTCAAAGGCAGCAAACACAGCACAGAGAGATCCAAAAGAAAATCCCATTAGAAGAAATGATTAGACTATAGAGCTCACTCTAGGGAAAGGCAGACACTCAAGTGCATGCACACACTCGAATACACTCACACACACACACACACACACACACACACACACACACACACACATACACAGACCAATCACAATGCATGCACAACACACAAAAACATATTTCAATATGAATTAGAGGCGGCAAGATTTAGTGATTAAGAAGTGGAAGCTAGATTTCCTGAGCTTGAACTAACCAGCCAGGGTGATCTGGATAAAGAGACTGTCCTTACTTCACTTTCTGCATCTATAGTCAAAAGACATTGAACTTCCACGTGGTATGAAGTAATATCTCTGAAGTCTTAAGCCACCGATTCCAGTTCTTCCGTGTTAATTGGAAAGGAAGTGAGGATAAACGAACCACAAGTGGACTTGAGCTGAGATTTAACACGACGACAGAGAGTTGTGAATGGGGATGGTGGCTCCACATCACAAGCAAATTTAAGCTGCTTCATGGCAGCGAAGCCCGGACAAATAAATGTTGATGCATGATTCATATCTAAGATGAACAAGAGGAACAATGGGTGGGAAAACTAGGACATCTATTTCTTCAAGAGAGTGGGTGGCTGGGGTCGGGTGAAGAACTGTGAGGTAAATGCAGAAGATCTTAGAACGATCGCAGTTGCTAGTGAGGTCTCTTGTTTAGCTCCCCCCTTTCTTCCTTTCATGCAGACCAAGATGACCTGGAATTTAATATATATCTCAGGCTGGGTCTGAACTTATTTATCACAGTCTCTTGCCTTGGGCCTCCAGAGTGCTGACATGGTGAGGGTACCAGAAAGGTAGAAAAACAGGCATTAACAAATTGGATAAATGCAACAAAATTCTCAAATAAATAAAGAAAAGAAAAATAGCAGATTGTGGTATGATAAAAATAGCAAACTTATAAAGAAAATGAGATTGCGTGAGAAAATAAAGCAAGTTAAAACACAAACATTAAAGCCACTGTGGCAGTGAACACATGATAATTATGCTGACCTCCTTTTAAAGGGAAAGTCATGGTTATAGAAGTGGTTTCTCCTCTGATTCTTAGAAATTCAATTAATGGAGAGTAAGTGTACTTCGAAAAGTACAATTTGTTTTTAATGTTAGAAATAAAAGGATGGGGAAATCAATACCAGACCAGAGAAAGCAGGCACGCCCACGCTATTCTCAGACATGAAAATTAAGGCTAAAGTAAAAAAGGCAAACATCACAGGAAAAGGGACACCAGACAGGACAGCTAGGAACTGCAACAGTTCCCGGTCTTCTAAAGTGGAAAGGGGATGTGTGTAACTCAAGGTTACGAGAATAATCCCAAGTAAATATTTCTGTCAAAATCTGAGCCTCAACATCACAGACAAGCCACTGTCATGGATGAGCCCCCATCATAGACCTCAGCACAGAGCAGCCCCCATCACAGAGCCGCCCAATCACAGAGCAGCCCAATCACAGAGCAGCCCCCATCACAGAGAAGCCCAATCACAGAGCAGCCCCCATCACAGAGTAGCCCAATCACAGAGCAGCCCCCGTCACAGAGTAGCCCAATCACAGAGCAGCCCCCGTCACAGAGCAGCCCAATCACAGAGAAGCCCCCATCACAGAGAAGCCCCCATCACAGAACAGCCCAATCACAGAGCAGCCCAATCACAGAGCAGCCCAATCACAGAGAAGCCCCCATCACAGAACAGCCCAATCACAGAGCAGCCCAATCACAGAGCAGCCCAATCACAGAGAAGCCCCCATCACAGAGCAGCCCCCATCACAGAGTAGCCCAATCACAGAGCAGCCCCCCGTCACAGAGTAGCCCAATCACAGAGCAGCCCAATCACAGAGTTGCCCCAATCACAGACCAACACCCATCACACATTAGGCTTAGCATAGAAAGTCTGCAATAGACAAACAGAAGGAAACTAGATTTAAATATGCAAAGTGCCAGTTAACTCCACCAGCAGAGAGTACCGCCATCTTAAAGGGGAAACCTCCTTTAATTCATTGTGTAATACTTAGCACACACCTAAAAGGGTACATGTAATTTACAAGCTACCCTCAATTCTCAGGCATCCAAAAGTCAATTTAAACTGCTTTGGAATAGGGAAATGCTTCCAGATAAATGTCTCTATGAATTTAAAAGTGAAACTGGGAGGAAAAAGCAGAAAAGTATAACTGATAAGTCATGGCAAAAGTATGTGTTCAAATGAAAATTAGAGTTTTTCAATGTTTATCTTAGCACAGAGAATATTACAATATGATAAAGGATCCTAAACTACATCTTTAAATATCAAAATCTTGTGTTAAGGAAACGTAAGGAAACATCACAGGGAAGTTAACGATGAGGTAGTGTTTAGCTGTTTGCTTGGGACTGGAAAAGTTACTTGTGGATAGGGGGAATGAATCAAGAGACTCAGGAGACTCACAAACCTTGTAAGGGTCCTCCTCAAGGTTACGTTGACCATGGAATGCGAGGGGCAGGGAGACTTCAGTAGAGTTGTCTGACAGTGGGGGCAGGCCCCAGGCTTTTCCCAGTCACCCCTACTTCTGTGGTGGGATCTGTGGAGTTTAAACAGCTTGATTTACTCCCGATCCTATAATTAAGACTGATAAGCTCGCTGGACCCCACTAAATTCATTGCTTAAGCAAGCTGATCTTGGGCAGAATCTATTCTTAGATCTTAATTTCATTCTCTTGGAGTCCAGACCTAAAAGGAGCTTAGAATTCAAAGTTCTCAAGACTGGATATGGAAGTAGCCAACAGTGCTGGTTCCCTCTTCACCACCAACTGCCCTGACCTGCAGGAACAGGAGTTAGAAGTCTCTAGAAAGTGAGAGAGAGCAAGGGACCCTGGAAACCTAAGAACTATGAGATATCCATGTCTCAGACGACCCAGTAAGGTGTAGCAGAAGTCTGTGGTGGTTTCTGACCACCATCAGGTCTCTCTTAGTTGAGAGAAATCTTTCTGGCAAGGCCCTGTTCCCACCAACCCACACTGAGTTGTTTCATCTCCTGAAGTGTTGCCCACCTCAAAACACACTTGCCCAGTAGGAAGTGCAGAACTCTGTTGGGGTGTTATAATATAACACTATAGAGTGATGGAACTGTCCCCCCTCCCAATCTGGGAACTGAAAGTGTAAGCTCAGGGTGACAGCACAGCCAAATGCCTAGTGAGGACCCTTGCTCTGATCTACATAGGGCCATTTTCATGCATCCTGACACAGTGACAGGGAGGCTATCTCCTGTATCGTCTCACATCCATGAGGGCTCCACAAATTTTTCAAGTCCTGCCTTTAACACCCTGTCATCTTCAGGGATGGAGTGACAGTCATTGAGCTTTAAAGGACACTGCAGCTTACACCATAGGCGTTGCCACAGAACCTGGACAAGACATGGAAAACCAAACTGGTGTGCCACTTTATTAACCCTTCCCACGGGGGATGAAGCGACTGCAGCGCACAGAACAACAGACAACAGTGCATGTGCGCACACAGGCTCACTGTACCTAAAAACTAGAACACAAGAGAAGGAAATGATCTCAAAGCCAGTAGAAGAATGGATAGTGAAGACAGAGGCAGAAGTCATTGGACCCCAGGGTAGCAAGGAATAAAACAAAGAAAACAAAACCCCTGATTATTCTGAAGTCATCAGTGAGGTCAGTAACAATGATGAGAGTGGCGAGATTAAACCTGAGGACAGCCCAGCAGCTATTAACTGATAAGAGAGACCACAGTCGTGCTTGTGAGACTAACAGGAACTACATCTGCTCTTCAAAGCCTACAAAGCTGTGAAATTGATGGAGAAGAAATAGATGACCCGAGTAGCCACTTAAATACTGAAAGAAATTTAAAATATCATTTTGGAGTTTCTGTCTTGATTTTCTTGAGATAGGCCTTGTGTAGCCCAGACAAGTTCAGCTGAATAAGTGGCAGAAGCTGACTTTGAACTCCTGAACCTCTCGCCTATGTCTTTGAGTGCTAGAGTTACATGTATGTACCACTATGTCCAGCTCAATCTGGTAGATTGTTAAAATCAGCACAGCCTTCGGACACAACAGTTAAACTCCTGGGCATTCATCATCATAAAGAGATGAGGATGTGTTTACCTAAGCTTTGTAAACAAACATTTATAGCATCTTGACCGAGGATAACAAGGTTGAAATTAGACCTAGTGTAATTTATGTTCACCATGGCATTCTGAGGCTATGGAACACCACACAAGGACTGTTGGTAACAGACAACCACCAAAGAATTTTATCCTCAGGAAACAGAACTCCAAGCCCCAAAGATAACATGCTGCTATCTTTTGTTTACATTTCATTCAGAGTATATGAGAGCTCCTAAGGCTGTAGATGCGTAGGAAGCAGCTTTAGTCTCCAAGGGCTATGCGGGAACAAGTTAAAAGTGGGGGGAGCTGTGGTTGACAGTGAGGGAGGCTGTGATTGACAGGGAGGGAAGGATTGACAGGGAGGGAGGCTGTGATTGACAGGGAAGGAGGCTGTGATTGACAGGGAGGGAGGCTGTGACTGACAGGGAGGAAGCCTTCATCTGTGAGGTAGTCTGTGAGTCTCATGAGAGAAGCTGTGACTGTATGGGGCTATGGCAGTATGCAGTCAGTGCTGATATGGCTCTTGCTTTTCCTGACTGTACCTAAGTCACTTCTCCAGCTATGTGCTTAGAAGATGTTGTCTTTAGTAAGAGTGGAGAAAGGCTGCACCCTACACCTGAGTGATGCTCCTTACTACTCCACATGGCACCGTACTCACCTTGCAGCACACAGGGCCACTAACAACAAAGACTCTGACGTTTCTGGATGTTCTAGATTTCCCCAAAGCCAACTTCATACAAAATATCTGAACAAACAAGAAAAGTAATTCCCACAGTTCAGAGACACTAAACTCACGAAACTGTTATTCCAACCAGCAAAGCAAGTGGGATATGAGTGTTAAGCAGAATTGACAATCTTGGAGAAAAGAAACAAATTCCAGACACATTCTCCAAAGACTTTTCTTTCACATATAATTGTTTCTTAAACAAATGAGCAATCATCTCTCAAGGAAAGTACACAAAGAGGTGAAATAATTGACAACTGAATAGAGATGGAAGAAATTAAAGATCAATATATCCCTACCTGCTTTGAATACATTCCCTGGTACTTTGAAATCATGGTTCCCTTCTCTTTAAAAAAAAGAAAAAGAAAAGTCAACCTACCTCAAGTCCTTTATCAAATGCCACCAAACAAAATACAGAGGCCAAAAATTGTGTGTAGGCTCAGTTTTATGATAAAATTATAATTATAAAATATTGATATCTGCTCCTTCTGAGAGGAGCCCACTTGGTCCTTGGAAGAGAGTATGAAGACTTTTGGCAAGTCTTCACAATCGGGGGTTGCAGACTGGAGCTGGAGGAAGCAATAGAGCCAAGAAATCAATAGACAGGAGCCTGACCCCCACCAGCTCCTACTAAATAATGCACAATTGTAAAATCAGGAGCTGGCAAGACACAACAGCAGGAGCCATTCTTCCCTGTGCGCCCAAGGAAAGGCTGGGGGCAAGGGTCCAGGTGCCATATCTGCCCTGACTGTGTGGACCACTCTGCTCAACTGCAGTCAGGACCCATGAACCATCGCCCCAGTTTTCATGGGATGCAGTAAGCACATATGAAGAAACCCGCTGAAAACACACAAAAACGAAAAAGCAGTCAAATACCATTATGTCGCATTACAAATGACACCTCTGTAGGTTCTCTGAACACAATTCTCTTCTGCAAGTTTCAAGGTACCTTTAAAACTATGCAAATAATAATAGAAAATTTGGATATAGGAAAATTGTAAGATAAACAGAGGGGGGGTAGCATTCCTGACATTTGCACTATTTTCTGTCAAGCCCTGGGTGGGGTGTTCAATGGACCATTTCTGGCCATTTTGCTTGTTTGGGTCTTTGTGCTTCACGTTTCCCTGTGATTAAAGTGTACTCCAAGCATATAGCAAATGAGTCAGAATTAATAAATAGGATGCTGTAGCTGAGAAGGTTTTGCAGTAATTGAGGATCTCTCTTTATTATTTTCCGGCCTGATGAGATTCTGATCTTGACTTTCCTTAGCCAGATGAATCTCACATCTCGCCGCAGGTGTCCTGCCAACATGTTCCTCTGCTCTTGGATGGCGTTTTAAATTCACATGACTCTTTTGTACTTTCTTCCTCAGTCTCTTCCGTGGACATCTTCAAATCACAAACATGAATTGTTCCATTGTTGGCCACCTTTGAAAGTCAGTACTGAGATGAAAGCCTGCACAGAGACACACTGCTCTCTAATCACAAGAGCTGGCAAGCCCTGATGTTGTTGGGTGAGGAGCTTTCAGCCCAGCAGCTTTGACCCCTAGAGGATCAGTCACATAGTTCTGAAGGATGCAGGCAACACACATTGCCACTTAGTAAACAAATAGAGAGTCATTTGTCCTTTATCTAATATAGTTTTACATTAATTAAAAAACCAAATATTTTGTATTAGCTACGTTTTTACCTTAATGAGTTGAATCCTGATATATAATCTAATCATTGGGAACCTCTTTTAGCCCACTGAAAGATGTAAATTCATTTTTAAAAATTCATAATCTTAAAAAAATACAAATGTGAGCCAATTTTAAAACCTCACAGTATAATTTCTTAAAAACAAATTGTACTCTTGACATCTAGCTGGACACGAATAGATGGTTTCTCAGCTGTCCTGTAAGGTAGTATCCACATTTGAACTAGGCAGTTACAAACAAATTATATAGATAATGTATGTACATACGTAATTGTTGATTGTTAAAAGATTTCTGTAACTGAAATACAGATGTCTCCAGCTATGTTTTTAAGATGCTTAATATGGAAACATAGGAGGTCAAGTTTAAACATGATCAGGTTACCGTCAGTCATACTTTTCTTGCTTATGGACTGGCCATTTATGTTAGAAGGCTTTGCATTCATAAATCCAACCAATTGTGAGTCAAATATCAGTACAGTTACTTACACCTGCTTTAAACGTGAACTGTCCTTTTCTTGCCTTAACACCCTGCATTCCTGGTCATCTCACATAAAACTGTCGATAGAGATGTTCTGTTGCATTAGGAATTGCAAACAAGGGAAAGACAATAGACTACCTACACAAGGCCAGTTGAGGGCAGTGAGTCCTCAGCCATTTTCAATGAAGGATGCATGCTTTTCAAGAGTCCAGTGTCCCTGGGAATTCTGAGAGTAGTCATTCGTTTTCCTTTCATTACAACACAGTCACATTTCAATGTAATAGCTATGCTTTGAATATGGACAAACTAGCTGATCCAAAGATGAGGCGCACAGACAAGCTTTGCTAAGCAATCAGAGGCATGTAAGCATTCAGGGTACTGGTGCCTCCCCAGAGGAAAGAGTGATCCTGGTCATGTGACACGTCTAGGATCAATGTCAATATTTCAGAGTCCCTAAAATGGTGCAATGAATTCCAATCCTGTCAAATTTAGGGTTATATTAGGTATGCTGCATTAGATACTTTGATTTTTTTAAAGCTTATCTTATACGATGTGTTGGCTTAAACTTAAATATCTTCTGAATTTGAACCAAAAAGTCATCTAATAATGTTTTACATATGTACAGTCAACATATGCATTTGTAATAAAGTGAGCTATGGCTTTGGAGTACAGTCTTATACGTGGTAGTATTTATTTTTAAACTGGATAAATTCCCAATTTTTATCCTCCACATTCCTTGTTCTTCCACTATTTTTACCACGTCAGTGTTTTATCTCCCCTGAGACTTTTATTACAGTTACTATACTGTATTTCCAAAATAAAAGTCTCCAATTAATTTTTCTTATGTTTCTTATATTCTATTTTTTTGCTGGGCCTTCTTAGCTTTGATATATATAATAATATTGTATTTAATATATAATATTGTACATTATTACATGACATACAATATACAATTATTAGATAAACCATAGATAATAGATAGTTGAATGATATATACTACATAAATAGATAAATGATAGATAGAGAGAGAGAGATAGATAAATAGATAGATAGATATAGATGAAAGACAGATTTAATGTGAGTAAGACTCTTGAAAGGCCTGTTGAAACGCCTATTAGAACAGAGGCAGTTCATGTCTGAATGGCACTGGGTTTTGTTTAATTTATTTTTTCTATGTTATTTTATTTTTTCAAAAAAGAACATATCCTTTTTCATTTTACATACCAATCCCAGTTCCCACTCCCTCCCTTTCTCCCAACCCACCCTCTCATCTACTCCTCAGAGAAGTTAAGACACATTGCTTTGAGGAAGGTCCAAGGCCCTCCCTACTATATCTAGGCTGAGCAAGGTCTATCCAGAGACAATAGGTTCCCAAAAAGACAGTCAGTACAAGCAATAGGGATAAATCATGGTCCCACTGCCAGTGGCCTTGCAGTCTGCTCCAGCCATACACCTGTCACCCACATTCAGAGGGCCCTGTTTGGTCCTATGCTGGCTTCCTCGCTAGCAGGCTAGCAGGCTGGAGCTGATAGTGTCGCATTAGCTCAGCTAAGCTGTTTCAGTGGGTGTCCCAATCATGGTCTTGACCTCTTTGCTCATGTTCTCACTCCTCCCACTCTTCGATTGGACTTTCAGAGTTCAGTACAGGTTCTGGTTTTCTTATCAGATACTGAAAGGCTGGAGGAAGCAATGAGACATTTTCAAGCACTTTGAAAAAAATAAAGTCATCCCAAGGCTCTTTGTCTAATAAAAACACCCTTTAAGATTGAACAGGAAAACAGGAACCACTCAGATGGAGAAAGAAAAAAAAAGCAGGGATTTTTCCATAGAAGGTGCAATCTAATGATGTAAGCCATGGTAATGACTGGCATCTCCGCAGAAACACTGTGTTCCTCCTTTTGTGAATCTTTCTAGACAGGACCAGATGTTTCAAACTAAAATTATTTTACTATATGTGGAAAAAAATTAATGAAGTACACTGGGATTATGATGGGAAAGGTGTTTACTTTTATAAAAAAGAGCTAAGAATTTCCTACACGTATTCAAACTGACAGCCCAGCACAAGAGTAGAGACTCACTGTATGTTTTGAACATGCCTCTGGAGCCACTGAAAAGGTGCTTTCAAAGATACATGGAAGAAAACTACAGTCAGATAGAAATAAATTCCAACCTATGTATATTTAAGAAGAAATTATGAGATTTCTTAGAAAGAGGGGAGAAAGGAAAACAAGAGAGAAAAAGACAGAGAGACAGAGAGCAAATAGCTATGCATGGAAGCAGGCATACACTATAACATCAAGGTAATTGTAGTATATACAAGTGTTCACACACCCCCAACTAGAAACAGAGATGGAGGAGCAGATTCCAAAACTCTCCAGAGGGGCAGTTGATATACCCAGGTACCAGGAGTCTCTCCATTGAAGAAAAACTGATTGTCCTTCTACCAGAACTGTTCGGTTAATTTTTTTTAAAGAAAGAATATGAAGCTCAGTACATAGGGAGGTGGTGGGGTGATCAAGGAAGAGCTTGGAGCAGGGAGAATATGATCAAAATATATTGTGTGAAATCCTTAAAATGAATAAATAAAAATCCTGCAGTTTTAGCAGATGATAAAGGATAAGATGGTAAAAGATAAGAAGATGAGAGGTGTGTATCACACAAACATGAATAAGAGGGAAGGGAGATGAGCCACATTGCGTTTTTACCCTATAGAACCAGCTAGAGGGCAACACTTGTCAAATAAAAAAGCTTCTTGGGATGGTGAGGTAGAGAGTGGACCAGACAGCAATGCCCCCACCAAGTCACAGAGATGTGTGAGATAGGAAGTGGAGGGAAGAGAAGACAACACCCTCTCACAACATCTGATGGGATTAGACACAAACTTAGAGAGAAATCAGTGACATCCTGTGTAACCCGGAGCCTGCTGATCCGGAAGGGGGTTCACTGTTCTTTGTGCCTATGGAAGAGAAATCTGACTATGCCATCTTTTAAATCCCAGAAATGCACAGATTTAATAGGATTGAAATTGTGTTGAGAATTTTTGTATGGGTTCAGTAGAATAAAATCAGAAATCAGTGAGTTGAAGAAAATAGCAAAATGTTCAAACACCTGGAAATTAAACTCCAGAACAATCTTAAAATGAAAAAGAAACCAACTCAGTGAAAATACTGAGAATCTGGAGTACATGTATCAAGAACTGTGCAAAACCTTTGCGAAGTGTTGAGATGGAATTGTTTAAGGTTGAATGTGTGTATTACAAGAGGGGAGACATGTCACTTAGTAATCTAAGTTTTCTCCTCAAGAACATAAAAAAGGAAGAACAAAATATTAAGAAAAGTGATCAATGACACTGAAAAATAGAAAACGATGAAGAATTTGAATGAAGCTAAATGACTCTTTGAAAACCCAGTAAAATTACCAAATGACTAGCACAGCACACCAAAGCCTTATTGCTAAACGCTGCAAGGTTTAAGATATAAAAGGAAGGCAACGACTGGGAATAGAGAAATAAAAATTCTAGAGCATCAAACTACTAAAGAATTGATGAAGTATGCTTACAAGGCAATGCTGAGAACTATATAAAATTTAAGACAGTCAACCTATAATCACACACACACAATCACACACACACAGTGTTGAAGACAGAAAACGACTGTCTGATGCACATTTGACATGAGCAAGGTCGTTGATTCCACAACGTGATAGTACACCTACCAGAGGACTAACAAAATGAATAGTAACAACATACAGAGAACACGGAGAAACTGTATCACTTGTAAATAGCTGGTATGATTGGGAAATGAAGCAAGCACATTGGAAAACAGTTTGGCTGATTGTATATGAAAGTTTAAACACCTCTACTGTACAAAACACCAATTGTGTACTTAGTTCCTACCCCCACAGAAGCAAACACTTAGTTCCACACCAAACATTTGCAGGTGTACCTGTTCCAGGGCTATGCACAAGGTCCAAATTTGAGACCAGTTTCTTGGTTCCCCAACAGATGAACAGTTAAAAATTGTGGTTTCTGGCACTGTGGGATACTAGTAGGTAGTAAAGATGGATAAAGCATTGAGACAGTATTCTGGACGTATTTCCCATAAATAATGTTGAATAAAATGAATTGAATACCAACAATGTCATGCCATATGATTAGATTCATATGTCTAATTAAGTCTGTCAAAGTTATAAACATGGAGAAAATATTAGTGGTGACAAAAATAAAGCAGGCAGGTGGTGGGAGGAAGGTGTATGTCTGAAAGCACAGGGCAGTTTATCCTTGTGGTGAGAGATGCATTCTTTTTTTCTTTCCCTCTTTTTTTTATTCTCTCTCTCTCTCTCTCTCTCTCTCTCTCTCTCTCTCTCTCTCTCTCTCTCTCTCTCTCTCTGCTTTTTTTCTTTTTTTTCCCCTGAGACAGGGTTTCTCTGTCCTGGAACTCGCTCTATAGACCAGGTTGGCCTTGAACTCACAGAGATCTGCCTGCCTCTGCCTCCCAACTGATGGGATTAAAGGCCTGCATCAAACTTCCCAGAGAGAGATCCACTCTTAACTTGACTGCTGATTGCCTGTATCCTGGTTATAATACTGTGGTAGCTTGAATGTAATTGGGTAGGTCTCCATGGAAGCCAGAAGAGGACGTCAGATTTCACTGAGCTAGAGTTCGCAGGAGGTTGTGAGCCTCCTGATTTTGACTCTTGGAACTGAACTCAGGTCCTCTGAGAGAGTCGTTTGTGCTCTTAATAACCGAGCCATCTCTCTAACACCAAGAGTGGATCATTTTCAAGCTAACCAAAACCCATTATAACCAGAAGGGTGTCTTTCAGTGTTGGGCTCCTTAACAAAAATGCACGCCTCGATGTTGAATTTAAATTTGTTGGACCCTGGCAGAGTGTAGTCAGATTAGCCTACTTAGTATGCCCAGGGGCGCAAGAACATGGACTCCAGGTGCAGAAATAAGGTGGTCTGAGGTTTGGCTTCTACCCTGGGTATATGGACTCTCAGGATCGGAGATGATCAGCCTGGGAGTCAGAAGACATTTCCTGTCTCTACATTTTAAGGAGAACACGACTATTATTTTTGTTTTTTGTTTTTCACTTGTTTGGATATTCTACTGTGGTGGTGGTAATATTTTTAATTCTTCTCTCTCTTCCTATTCTTCTTTCTCTTCTTCAACAGAAAGCTACATTATTGTCCATGCTGATGTAGAAGTTGTAATAATGGTTGTGATTAATCTCCCAAGTGCTGGAATTTCAGATGTGCCAACCCAGAATGCCTGATGACACATTCTTAGTGTTGCCTTGGTAAACCCTCACTGGTAACAAGGACTGATCACACATCACCTTGAAAATTATATGTATGAAATCATATAGCCCTAAATCCAAAATATGAAATAATCTCAATTTAAAACCTTTTGAGAACCAATTTGAGGTCCTGTACCACGAATTTTTCTTTGTTAATCAATTATTGTTTTAATTTCTTTTAGGTTATGTGTTCAATATAAAACAATTATTTCATAGTCAAATTAATAAAGGGTCTGCTCTGGAGACCGCCTCACACATATTTGAGAAGAAGGTGTGTTTTGGTTCTGCTGGGTGAGCATTCTGTGGGTGTGAGTCCAGATGCTTAGCTTACTGTGTCAGTGTGGGGTTAAACTCTTGAGTTCCTCCCTAACCTCTTGCCTATTGTAGTATACAATTACATGTGTAATAACTGTTTAATGTTTTAAACCATGATTGCAGCTCTTTCCTCTATTCTTCTTTCCTTTCCTCTCCTCTCCTTTCCTCTCTTTTCCCCTTCTCTCTTTCTTCTCCTCCTTCTTCCATCCTGCTGATCTTTGCTTCATACCACATGAGTCTGTACTGTTAGGGCTTTCTACTATGGGGACCATCGGTCAAGGCTAGCTTCCTTGTCCTTTATGGCCTTCATGAGATTGTTCACCTTTTTCACTTGTGTCCTGAGTTCTTCAGGAAGAAAAACCTTACATCAGGATTCAGTTCAAAGCAGCTCAAACACAGCAACCTACTAAAGGATAACCAAATTCTGACCTTAACCCTCAAGCATACCGGCTAGACACAGAAAAGAATATTCCTTTCTTCATCAAGAGAATGGGAAAGGTAGGGTTTGGGATGACATATGTCTTCACAGACCTTTATAGCATTTTAAAGAGAATATTCTTGCTTTATTTTTGTTGTTTAGGCTTGGTTGACAGTCTGTAGAGTGGAGTTTACTGATTTTTCTGTCCATTTCTAAAGGAGCCTGGGCTTATAGCTGCTTTAGCCTCCATGTTGCTGACATCATTCCAAGCTCATCTTCCTCAGGACAATATGTTTTTTAAAATATTTATTTATTTATTTATTATGTATACAATATTCTGTCTGTGTGTATGACTGCAGGCCAGAAGAGGGCACCAGAACCCATTACAGATGGCTGTGAGCCACCATGTGGTTGCTGGGAATTGAACTCGGGACCTTTGGAAGAGCAGGCAATGCTCTTAACCTCTGAGCCATCTCTCCAGCCCAGGACAATATTTATAAAGTAATCCTCAAAGAGGCAGAAGGGATTAGGCATGCAGGACTCACATGCCCTGGGAGAACTGTGCTATCTTACTACATTTTGGGGAAAGACTCTATAATTGCTATTCCAGAAGGAGACTAAAAATGACAGAAGAGAAAAAAAACATAGAAAGTGAATCTTAAGGGGGACAAAAAGGACTTCACCTTTTTTTTTTTCTAGGAAAAGTCCCATGCAGAAAGATAAGAATAGTGCACTTGCTCACAGTGTGACTCAGGACTGGCGAGGTTCTGCTATGGATACTCAGAGCAATACATGATGAGCTTGTGTTAATCCTCTTTGCCTTTGCATGCGCTGAAAGGGCTAGATCTGGTTGCCTTATCTTTCCCATTTCATTTCATTTCCTGTAAATCAGAATGTAAAGCAATGTACAAGACTCAGCACTTCCAGTCTTTCTGAAGATTTTGTGGGTTTTTTTTTTCAGGTTTTCATGACTGTGTCCCAATGAAAGAGAGATGAGAAAGTACAAGACCCTTAAAAAAAAATCAAAGCTCTCCATTCACAGGGATTTATACTGTTTTTAGATTTGATTTGGAGTGTGTGTGTGTGTGTGTGTGTGTGTGTGTGTGTGTGTGTGTGTGTGTGAGAGAGAGAGAGAGAGAGAGAGAGCATACAACACTTGTGAAAGTCTGAGAACAGCATGCAGGAACCAGTTATCTCCTATTATGTGTGCTCTGATGCTCTGATGCTCTGATGATTGAACTCAGGTCATCAGGCTTGGCAGAAAGCACCTTTTTCTACTGAACCATGCAACTAACCCACCAATGTGCTGAGATAGTAAGACTCAGTGTTGGCTTGGGAATTTCTCTTGCACATCAGGAGTGTGGGCACACCAAGCAATGAAATAAGGAGGTAAACACAGAAAGGCATATAAAGAGCGTCAGTGATGCACATTTGCAATCATTTTACTTTTTAGCATTAATTTTGGAGAATAATTAACGCATAGCAGAATCTGAGATATAGCCTATAAACGACATTCATGATTGTCCTGTATTTGTGTATGTGTGTAGGTGTGCATATGTTTGTGTTCCTATGTATCTGTCTGTGTATTGATAAAAAACTGAACCGCCATACAGTTAAATGACTGTTTTATTTACTGAATTTTGACATACATAGTAATCAATGATAGAAAATTATATGGATTTTTAACTGACAATCAAATAAACTAATACAAATTTATATGAAAAACAGGTCCTGTGTAAACTAAAATCCAATAATTTCATTTCTTCTAAAACAAGCATGTAGGGGAATCATTTAAGCAGAGAGAAAGGAGGAGGTGGAAATCTGTGGGGAAAGAACATTGCTTGCTATTTGTAGTTCCATGTAGCTAGAAGGTTTTTTTTTTTGGTTTGGTTGTTTGTTTGGTTGGTTTTTACTGTTGTTGTTCTATCCTGTAATTACAATTTTTGTAGGAGCAGAAAATATTATTGGACAAACCCACTTGAATTTGTAGAATGAGTGACAGAAGAGAGACAAAGATAGAGAGATTGAAGGTTGAGAGGGGAATTCAGGAATAGCACACTTTGCAAATTCAAAGTTCATAAAATAAAATAGATTTGGTGGTGTGAGATTCCCCTCAGTATGCTAGGAATATGTTTTATTACCATTGATTAATGAGTAAAACTGTTTCAGCCACTGGCTTAGCAGAGTAAGGCCAGGCAGAAAATTTGAACAGAGATAAATAGAGAGAGTAGGCAGAGTCAAGGAGACACCATGTAGCTGCCAAAGGAGACAGATGCCAGAACCTTAGCTCTTAAGCAATACACAGAATAATAGAAATGGCTTAATTTAAGATGTAAGAGTTAATTAATAAGAAGCCTGAACTAACAGACTGAATAGTGTTGTAATTAATACAATTTTTGCACGAGCTAGCTAGAAATTCACTTAAGCTATTGGATAAAGAATATTGCTGTTACTGTAGTTTCTGTGTGATTATTTGGGTCTGAGCAGTCAGAATGAATGAGTAGCCCCTGTTTACAGAGTGGCACCAATGTGGACAACTACATCCACATAAAACCTGAGAGACCTTAGGAAGTAATTCTATACACAAAAGAACAGTGTTAAGCACAGCTTCTTGGTAGTCACATATTTTTAGATAGGCTTTGTTTGCTGGCGGTGACCAGGGGCTCTGCAGCTCCTTTAAGAAAAGGTTTACTAACTCAGCATAAAAATGGCATGCTGCAAGTTACTTGGTGGCAACATGGGCCAACTGCTTACTGGAGGGGTGGTGAGGAAAACTCCCACCCAGCAGTCTCAGAGGCAGTGAAAAGACCTCTGCCAGGTTGGACTGGGTGGAGCCAAAAGGCAAAGCAGTCTTAGTCCTAATCATGCTGCTTAGCATTTTAAAAATGATTCTAGTCAGAAAATAATTTCAAATATGCAATAAAGACAGATTCAGATGAAAAAGACCTCTCAGGGGGTCACTGTTTTGGATAAATATGCTTATATTTGGGAGAGAAAGGAAAAATTATATAGATAATTATAAAAGGAAGTAAAAAATAAAGTAGTCTTTAAAGAGACAGAGTTTGGACAGTCATAGATTAAAGGAGTAAAGAAAAACAAGCACAAAAAGTAGAGATGGAAAATGCACAGAGAGTCTGAATCATGTATATTATTGTGTTTTCTTGAATTTTTTTGGCTGTGAATGAGCTAAGTATAGAGAGACATTTCATTTTACAGGCTGCAAAGCTAAACCAACATATATATTTCAAAGATATCTTGACCTCAACATTTGAGTCTAAGGATATGTTGCTTTGGAAAAGAGATTCTGTTTTTGTTTCCACAGAGAATAAGAACCTGTGGATTTCTTCCAGACTAAAGTAGTTTGATTCACCAAGACCCCCTAAAAGGTCTCCACAAACCCCAAAGTTACTTCTCCCAACCAAAAGCAGGAAGCAGTTTGGAGAGAACTACACCCAAATTCCCATATATTGTTTATAAATGTTTGTTTACATTTAAAGGTTATAGAGATAAGTACTTTGCATTGGTATGGGTCTTTGTTTATTGACACAAATTTAAGATCAATTTTTTGTTTTATATATATATATATATATTTCTGCTCTTGATTAAGGTATTGTGTTTGTGCAGCTCATTTAAAAATGTAATGTATAGTTAAGAAATACAGATTAATAGCTAATCATCTATAATTATCATACTTAATTATGTTAATTAGGTTTTCTAGATATACAAAGATATATAGAGATATATTTCAGTTAGATAGGTATTCTTCAAATCTTTCAAAGATTTACAGAATATGACATTTAAAATATCTTAAGAACCTTCATGACAATGAGACACATCTGTTTCTGGCAGCACCAATCTACTTCACGAAGATGATGGGTATTGAAGAGCCTCCTTAGAGAGTTTGTTAGCCATTTGGACAAGAAACTGCTCTTGACTGGACTGCTAATGGTATACTGTATGAACTAGACATGCAGTACCCATAGAAAAGTGACTACTAAACATTCTAAAAGATAGGATGGTCCTTTAGGGTTCCTATTTCACAAAAGAAACTGCCAGACATTCTGCAAGATACAAAAGAAAGTGACTGACAAACTGCCAAGACAGGCAAAACAGCCTTTCAAATTTTCTGCTTCATGGATAAGTCTGTCAGATACTATGGACCTGTAGGCTGAAGATGGGTGCCTCAATGTTACCAAAAAGCTTTGGGTGACTGTCCAGGCAGTCAAATGTATCTGTCAATTCTAGAACTTTGGAAACTGCTTACAATGTACTTTCTATTTACTTAGGTATTGTATCCTTCAGAAGTCTGAAGATTTGAAGACAGATAGTTATAGGGTTTTTTTTTAGTTAGGATAAAGGATAATTTAGATATAAAACTTTAAACTCACAAAGATACGATATATAATAGAGTATTTTTCTTAATTTGCCAAATATAATTGAACTAAATATTGTAACTATAATTCTTGCTTGATAGCTGTTTTGTGTATATAATTTTACTATGTTAAAGCTACAACTTTCTTTTTTATTTAGACAGAAACGGTGATATGGTGTGGAATTCCCCTCTGTATGCTATAAATATGTTTTATTACCATTAATTAATGAATAAAACTGTTTTGGCCAACGGATTAGCAGAGTAAGGCCAGGTGGGAAATCTGAACAGAGACATAGAGAGTAAGTGAAGTAAAGGAGACACCATGTAGTTGCTGAAGGAGACAGACACCAGAACCTTACCTGGTAACCCAGAGCCTCGTGGTGATACACAGATTAATAGAAATGGGTCAATTTAAGATGTAAGAGTTAATTAATAAGAATCCTGAGCTAATAGGCCAAATAATGTTGTAATTAATACAGTGTGCTTTTTTTGGTGGGGGTCTGAACAACAAGGAAATGAATTGTACAGCAGTACAATTTGGTGTACTCAAAACAGGTGCACGGAGCCATGGGCCTGGCTTATCAAGAGTGTCCATGAATGTGAAATGTGGACAGTCCCTTCTAACTGAGATATTATGGACTTCTAAGCTTGTGTGATCCAGGGAAATTGAAGAGGTAGGGACAGAAAGACATGAACTTCAAGCAGATACACAGGATACTAATTATGTGATGGGTAACATCATGGCCTCTGTACATTTAAATTTCATAACAGTTAAAAAGAGATGTCCTAATATTTATATACACAAGAACTACGGAAATATTTAGAAATTCAGTCAGGGCAGTAACCCAAGAGTAGTTGACCAATACAAACTGAACTCATGAGTTTAAAGAAAATGAAAGAATATGAAACTGAGTGAATCAGGTGGATCTTTAAGAAATTGCGGGAGAATGGGATAGAAAAAAATTCATGTATGAAAATTTCAAAGAATGAAAAATATTTAAAATTTTTACGACAATCTGAATTGTTGAGAGAATTTAAAAGAACACTGTTCTGGCTAATTTTATGTCAACTTGGCACAGCTACAGTTATCAGGACGAGAAAATGCCTCCACAAGATCAGGCTGTAGACAAGCCTGTAGGGCATTTTCTTAATTAGTGATTGATGGGGAGGATCCAGCCCATTGTGGGTGGTGCCATCCCTGGGCTGGCAGTCCTGGGTTCTATAAGACAGCCGATTGAGAAAGCCCTATGATCAAGCTAGTAATCAGGTCTCCTCTATTATCTCTGCTTCCGTTCCTGACTCCAGGTTCCTATCCTGTTTGAGTTTCTGTCCTGACTTCCTTCAATGATGAGCATGATAAGGCAGTGTAAGCCAAATAAACATTTTCCACCTCAACCTGCTTTGGTCGTGATGTTTCATCACAGAATTAAAGACAATCACCAACCAGATGGACACTTGGCTGTCTGAGATATTTCACTGGGGGTGATGACTTAGGGTCCAGGAACACAGGACAGCAGAGATCTGCCATATAGATAGAAAGTCACCATGTTGTCGTGACTGGGACTCTTACCTTAAATAGATTCTCAGTATTGATGTGCAGTTTTATTCAGGCAATAAATCATTTGAACACATATATACAAGGCACAGAATGCAAGAGACATTTATGTGTACCTTCAGGCCAACTGAAAATGTTTTGGGAGAAAATATCTACTTTGTTAAATATACAAAATTCATTCTGAAGAAAGTCTGAAGTGCATTTAATCCAGGAATAAAGGCTGGCAGTCTTGCGGTGTGATGTGGGGATGTTTGTCAATTAAAGGAGCTTTATATACCTCTGCGCTGAGGCTTTGAGTCACTCATTTTCTAGGCCTGGGACTGTTAAAGAACCACTTCACACCTTTTTCAGAGCATGTGTGATGTGACGATCCTGACACACTTTCACAAACCCAAACGTGAGTTCACTTAAACTTTTACAGCTAGGCACACTTTTAAAATAAAACATGAAAATGACTCAATTGTTATGCTTTGCAGCTTAGTCTTTTTATATTTGCCAGGAAATATTTTTTATGGTTGTCATAGGAGAATTATTTTGAAATGTCACCTTAAGTAGAAAGATGTAATTTAAAAGCTGCCTCAAAATGCACAAAGAAAAGTTTTGATGTGAATGCAATATGTGTTTTTTTCCCCTGAAAGATGAATAAATGTTAAGTTAAATCCATTTACCTGTAATGGCAGTGACTGGGGGTTTCCACTTGGTTGGATCAGGGATTTGACACAAGATGTTTATGTACTTGGGAGATTCTGTCTGACGTGAATACTTTCATGATGGCGACATGGTACCTATACTGCTATTAAAGTCAGTGAGTCCATTAAAACAAACCAATCTTATTTTGACAAGTTCCAGTGGGCATTGTAAATATTCCTTTAGGTAAGAGTAATTCCTAGGTCAAGCTATATGCTTGGATTTATAGTCTAGTTTTTAAAACTAAAGGGTTTCATTATTGCTAATTAAAAAGAGCCTTCAGACCTGGAGATGGGTCAGTAGGTAAAGACACTTGTTCCTACTGAGTTTGATCTTTAGGTATCAAGGACTAGAAAGAGAATTTGGATTCCTGCAGTTCGTTGTGTAGCCTCCATGTGAATGCCTGTACATATCACACACACACACACACACACACACAAACACTATAGTAAAAATATTTCAATGGCTATCAATCTCCCCTTGGTAACAAAAGTACTCAATTGTTTCTCATTTGAAATGTATATATTTAATTCTTTTGAAACATTGATATTTAATATACAATATGGAAATTATCTTGATGTAACCCTGTATTCTCAGTCAACTATAATATTATCTGGTTTGGTAGTGAGCCAAAACTTTGAATCTGAGCACTGAAGATACTGATTCACACACGAAGCCACCCTGATGAAATTGCAAAGACATCGTGAATCATTCACAGGGGGGTAAAAAGTACTTTTAAAAGGAAAGAGCCTGGAGAGAGAGAAAAGAGAAGAAAAGAGAGAGGAGAGGAGAGGAGAGGAGAAGAGAGAAGAGGAGAGGAGAGGAGAAGAGAGAAGAGGAGAGGAGAGGAGAGGAGAGAAGAGGAGAGGAGAGGAGAGGAGAGGAGAGGAGAGGAGAGGAGAGGAGAGGAGAGGAGAGGAGAGGAGAGGAGAGGAGAGGAGAGGAGAGGAGAGGAGAGGAGAGAGAGAAAGAGAGAGGATTTCTTGTTTAGAATTGGTAAAGTTCCATGTCTGCTTGTATGTATTGGAGACAGTGCCTCCTGTTCTGGTCCTTGCTAACTTTTCTTTCTTGGGGCCTTGACTTCAAAGCAGCACAGAGCCCCGCAGCCCTCAGAACAGTTAGCACACACTGTGGTTTTCTTAAACTTTACAGGCTCCGTTTTGTGGCGACTCATGAGTGGGATAACGCTCCACCAGTTTCTGCCATTACAATTTCCTCCAGTTTCTGCCACTAAAATTTCCTCTACTTCCTGCCACTAACTTCTTGGCTACCCAGTCCCCCATAGTTGCCCCTTTTCAGGGTTGACCCAGCAGGCCTTTGCACCTGATTCTTTAAAGAACCTGCACCTCTCTAAAGTGTCCTCATTTCCCAAGTAGATTTCACTTTTCCTTTTAAACAATAGATTCTTAAAAGAAGAGAATGCTCAATTATCACGCTGAGCTAACTCATTTGAGGAAGCAGCTACCAGCAGTGGACACTCTACCCCTCACTAATTGAATGGAGCTGTGACTTTAGAGAAGACAGCCGACTCCCAAACAGGCAGCAGCTCTTAGTTCCCTGAGTCACATGGTCTGATATCACACTTTTTAAATTAGGAGCATATAATAAATGTTGTAATAAACAAGAAACACCAATTAGTGTTAGAAATGATAAAAGCCTTTTTATTATGCTGTTGTAAATTAGGTAGCCTCGGAATTTCCCTAAAGTTTTGTGAATTCCTTCACTAAAATGAGTAGGAACAAAGAACCAAGTCTTCACACAGTGTCCACACATTTTTTTACACTATTTCTAGGCAACCTTTTACAAATAAATACACATTTCACTTTTAATTTTGCTTGTCTAAAATTTCAGCTACGAGTGTGAAGAATGTCATACGGCTACATCACTTTCCTTTGCGTCGTATACTTGTTCCTAAATGTTCCGTGTTGGGAATGGCTTTGTATTGACTTCTTTCAGAATTTTGATTTCAGGTATAAAGGAAGCATGAAGGGTTTGTTTTAGCTGAGAGGTATCCATGTGGCATGAAACCACTCTTCAATGTGAATTCAAGATGACAGAGTGGAAGGTAAATCTTTAGCTGTGCCACCTGACTTGTAGTTAGGAAATATTGAGTTGGTTTGTAAAATTCTATGCTTCCACATTCATTATTCACTGAATAAAGAAACTGTGAACCATGTCCACTTGGCTTCTGGCGCTCTCTCATATACACTCTTGGAGGAGGAACCCCTATATGATCTTCTTTAGTCACCAGGGCATGAAGACAGCTGTGTACCATGTCTGTCTCTTTCCACAGAGTCACTGTTAAGGGCCAGGTTGATCCCAGGCTTCCTCAGTGGCCAGGTAGGAAGGACAAAAGAAACCTAGTTCTGTATCTGTATTTGCCTAAGAGTAGACTTACAAGGCCAGTCTGTGGCTTGGGTTAGGGTGTCAAAGGAGTAAAGATTTCAGTTTGGGGTAACTTGGCTTTCCATCCCTGAAGAAACGGGCATTATCAGTCCAAAGCTGCTGTGATCCTTGATTTTCTTGAGGTTTTCTGTGCTCCCTTTATGCACTATTGTTTCATTAGCCTCCTGCAGATTTCATCCCATTGTATGATGTAGGGAGCCGTCTGGAGAAATCACCATTACAAGATGGCGGCGGCATTCCTGCAGCTTGGAGGTAAACAAAGTCCTTATTTGATATTGCTGCGTGGGGCTGAGCGCCCTTTGCTTGTACATGCGCAATTGAGCCTTGTCCCTGGCCAATCCCGAGGCTTCGGGCATCAGCAGACTGGTATTCACCAATCAGGATAGTACCAGAGTCCCTTCAACCTATATAAGCAGATGCCGCTTGGCCTTCACTCTCTCTCACTTCCTGCTCTCCCTTCAATCAAGAGGCTCCAATAAAGTGTGATTTGAGAAGAATCCTCAACTTGTGGTCGTTCTTCCTTGCTGGTCAAGGGGTTCGCCACAGTATGACAGCTTTATACTGACTTATACTGACTGTCCACTTTCTCCCCTAGAAATAGTATATACAATTCTATCCATCGTAATAAATTTGCTTGCAAGAGCCATCAGCTTATTAAAGTCTTCCTGATCTCAAACTTTCCTGTCTTCTTTATCTTCTTATCTCTTGACTCTGTCTTGAGACCCTGCCGCTGAAGAATGGCCTGCTGGTCCAGGCCATGTCATCATCTAGCTTTCACAAACTGTCTCTTATTGTCTACAGTGACATCCTTGGGACTTTCTTAAAACTTCATCAATCAACATTTGTCAAAATAGAAATTGGAAAATGTCAGCACCCAGTGTTGGAGCTGGTATTGTGTTTGGGGTCAGAACCCAGCTCCCCACACTTGCTGATATGGGCATGGGACCCAGGACAATACACTCAACCACTTCCAGTCTCTGTTTCTCCATGAACAAGGAGAGATTAGAGAGACAGGATCGCTATCCTCTACATTTTATTTCCTTAAATTAATAGGTTAGAAGCTGGGCAAAACAAGAGAAAAATATTCTCCAATGAGTCAAGTTTCCCTCAATTAATAGAGTGAAGAGTTCTATAATCACAGTGATCATTGAAAATAAATTACAAACTTAGCTGTAAAATGCTACAATCTCAAATGAATCAGTAGAAAGTCATGTCTTGGACACATTTTTAATATGTAAATCTATTAATTGACGTAATAAAATTACTTATTGATTATATTTTTATTATTTTTGTTAATACACTATATTGGGTGACCTTGTGGCATTTTCATAATATTTTGTTGATGGGGAGACTCTTCTTCCCCTCCTGTTGGTCCTATCTTGTTTGTATCTTTCTATCCCAATCAGCAGTGCCCTTTCTACTTCTGTGTCTCGTGTATTCAGCCATCCTCTACCCAACCTTTAAAAAACATTTCTCTCCTTTCATGGTTCCCTTTTTAGTTTCATGACCTATGGCCAAGCATTTGTTCACATGTAAGTTCATATATACTACTTAGAACACCTCAGATCCACATATGAGAACATGCTATATCTGTACTTGTATGAGAACATGCTGTAGCTATCCATGTATGAGAACATGCTGTAGCTGTTCATATATGAGAACATTCTGCTTTGGTCCATGTATGAGAACATGCTATAGTTATGCACGTATGAGGACATGATGTTATCTGTCCATGTATGTGAACATGCTACATTTTTCTTTCTGAGTCTGAGCTACCTCATTTAGTATAATAATTCCAAGGTCCATCCATTTTACTGAAAATTTCATTATTTTATTTTAATTTTTTTACAGCTGAATAATTTTTTCAGTCTGGTCTCATTATATATTCCTGACAAGAGTCAAAGTCATTGTGTGGACCTCAGATTTGTCGTGAATATCTTTTCACTGGCTTCCCGGTGTTGGGATTACAAGCGGGATACTCCATGACTTGCCAAATTTTCATCTTGCCCTTAGCTTAGTATTTATCCTTGCATTTTGAGATTATAATCAAATAGTTATAGTTTCATCATGGTAGAAGGATGTCAACACTGGCTAAGACTAACTCAGGGACACACAAGAATATGGAGATTCACTAAGGAAGGCCCAATTACCAGCGGAAGTGACTGACCTCAAAGAGGAAATAATCCATAACTCAGTGTCCTAGGCATCATTTGTGACTTTGGCTTATTTGGGGGGAAGAAATGTATGGTTGTCCAGGCAGGACCCTGAATGTAATGGAGGAGTTAGGGATGACCTGGGAAACTTGCCAGCCCCTGATTTGATGCTACAGCCTAGGGGAAGTCTGACATCCTCAGGTTCAAGGTCACCAACAGCCGCCCGAGGCAGAGTAGACACAGCCTGGCACACTGAATGTTTAGAGATTAAAATTGGAACTCCGTGGAGAAATGAATGGCCTCCCTCCTGTGATAGAAACCGTAGTCCCTGAGGTGTGTGTCTGAGGAGAATCTTGTCGGGACAGGTGGTCTAATCAATCGGCCATCTGCCTACAGGGACGGCTTTGAAGAGGAGGACAAGCAGTGGACAGCCACTAAAAGCTTGGGAAACAGTCCATACCAGGTAAAGTATGGAGGAAGGATGCCTCTCAGCCTTAATCACTTTTAAGGGTTGCGATAACCGTGTAAGGGAAACACAGGCTAAAATTATGGAAATGATGGGAGACAAATATCACCTTTGAAACTGGCTTGATGCTCTGGGATGAGGCGGTGAGGGGAACAGGATTGATTGATTCACTCGTAATTAAACAGTCTGAAAAGCAGGCTGTAATTGCCGAGGTGCTCTTAAACGTGTTTACGTTCTGTGGGTAACTAAAAAAGGAGACATAAACATGGCAATTAAAGGGTTATTTTTTGTCCTTCATAGTCAAGGATGTTGTTACTCAAGAGAAACCTGATTTGTGTGTGATCTAAGTAAAGTATTGAAATTTTTGATTTACCCCTGTGGGGGGGGGGAAAGAAAAAAACTAGGAGCACATTGACATTTGTAATTGACCACTGTATGTAATTAACACAGCAGGGGCAGGTATTCAGCAAATGCCACACCTCCTGTGCCCTAGAATTAATCTTGGTCTGCTAAGATTCACTCTCCGCAGCTTCATTAACCATTCTAAGTCAGAGACTTTGTAGCGCGGCACGGTGCCCCATGTCAAGATTGAAACTGCCCACCAGAACAGTATCCAGGGAGGTCCTTGGTCTCCTCCAGTGTCTTTGTGGTTGAACTTTTCAGTGTGAAGATACACCCTTGCTAATGTTCATGTGATGTGTCCTGATACCTGGTATGATAGATTAAGAAGTGGGAAACCCCAAAACATGAGTAGATCACATAACCTTCTTTCTTTGATGGAATCATTACCTTTGTAAGAGAAACGGAAAACTCTTTCCTAGCCCTACCACAGGAAGACACAATAAAAAGGCAACAGCTTTGAAACAGGGCATGCATCCTAGTACTTTGATGTTGGCGAGCCCTCCAGACCACAGCACCCATCCCTCTCACTCTCTAGGGCATGTCTGATTTGTTTCAACATTCATATCCTCTCTCTCTCTCTCTCTCTCTCTCTCTCTCTCTCTGTCTCTCTCTCTCTTTGTCTCTCTCTCCAGGATTTAGTGACAATGATTTAATCTCATGAATTTGAGGGCCCAATTGCATCACATTAACTATTCCAAGTGTGGGTGATTTGTATCATGTTGGCATTGCTTCCTGCTCAGTGGCTGAGCAGGAAACTCTTGTTGGGACCAGCCAACATCAGGCCTGATAGATAAAGGTGCACTGTGGTAAGCCTTCACCAGGGCCTCCTGGACAAGGAGGGATGGGATTACATACAGTTTCAGGCAGTGCGGCATAAAGCCTGGCATTAACAGCTCAAATGGATCTGAATATTGAAGAATTTACACTGAGGTCGGGTCAAGGTTATAACTCACCATCTCTAGAAGAGATAAAGGACATGCAATATGGATACGATTTCTGACATAAATAAAGGAACAAGAGAACTGAGTCTAAAAATGGATTTTTTTCTGAAGTCTGCTGAGGCTGCACTTAATGACATGCATTTTAGAGACGCTTTATCTCCCAGTGAGTGTCCGAAGTACAGACCTTACACTTTAAGCCTGGATATATCATCTTCTCTGAACACACCATCCATTGTGAGAATCATTAGGCCCTGTTATAATAGGGATAAAAGCACACACAGCTGTAGGAGAGGCAGAGGCAACATGACATATTTATTTCTTCGACTTTCAGTCAGGCGAACATTCTGGGTGAGATCATTAAACTTCAGTTACTAACTTAAATTATGTTATTTGATTCTAAGTACTTCCCCCGTCCTCAGTAATCATTGCTTCTAAAAATAACCTCATTTTAATAGATTTAAATGAAAATCGTACAGTATTGCACTTCTGTTTAATTTTTGGTAGCATAAACTGTTTCCATAGAGTAACTAATCTAGAAAAGAAATTGAATACGATTCAAGCCTCAGATTTTGGACAAATCACGTGGGAAACCTCATAATTATTGTTCCTCAAAGTACAAGTCCATGCTCATAATTGCTATTAGCCAGCTGTTTTTAAACTCCCGTTAACTCATCTTCCAAAATGGGAAACACTGTTTTCTTCTATATTTTCATCTTGCTTTGGCCGTGACAGTCTTTCTCACATCTGTGGGGAGGAACAGTCCAGAACAGTGAACTGTTAACATTTAGGCTATGATTTCAGAGCCTTGATGAAAAGTACCTTCATTGCATGCATAACATTAAACTTTAGACTATCATGATTCCTATTTTTCTATTAAAACATTTAGTGAGGGGCTGCAGGCAGGCCTGCTTTTCATCCTGCCCAGCTCCCGCATGGCTAACTTAGCCCCAGAAATAATAACACATAAGTTGTATTCATTTAAATACTGCCTGGCCCATTATCTCTACAGAGTTAGTTACTGGCTAACTCTCACATCTTGATTAACCCATTTCTAATAATCTGTATCACACCACGAGGTGTGGCTTACCGGGAAAGATTCAGCATGTCTGACCTGGTGGCTGGCTCCATGGCGTCTGCCTCATTGCCCTCTTCCCAGCATTCTGTTCTGTTTACTCCGCCTACCTAATTTTCTGTCCTATCAAAGGGCCAAGGCAGTCTCTTTATTGACAAATGAAAATAACACAATAGACAGATAACCCTACTCCATCATTTCCCCTTTTTCTGTTTAAGCAAAAAAGAAAGGCTTTCATTTTAACATAGTAAAATTACACATAACAAAACAGTTATCAAGCAAGAATTACAGTCACAATATTTATAACTATATCTTTATCATAATAATGGAGAACTATAACTATGACTATCCATTCTTCAACTCCATCAAAGACTCCAGAAGGATATATTACCTAAGTAAACAAGAAGTAAGCAACTTCCAAAACTCTAGAAATGACAGAGACATCTTGCTGCCTGGACAGTCACCCAAAGTTCCTCTGTATAGTTGGGGCATCCATTTTCGGCCTTTAGGCCCATAATATCCAGCAGACATTTCCATGAAGCAGGAAATTTCAAAGGCAGTTCAGTCACTATCTGCTGTGTCCTGCAGAATGTCTCGCAGACTCTTTCATGAATCAAGAACCCCGAAAGATCATCTCACCTTTAGGCAAGTTCAGCAGTCCTCTCTCTGCAGGGTCTCTGTGTCCAGTTTATACAACAGTCCAGGCAAGAGCAGTTTCTTGCCCAAATGACTAACCAACTCCATAAGGAGCCTCTTCGATGCCCATCTTCCTCTTGAAGTAGATTGGTGCTGCCAGGAGCAGACGTGTCTCATTGTCATGAAAAATTCTAAGTTATTAAAATATTGAATGCCATGCTCTGTAGTCTTTGAAAGATATGAATGTCTATCTGAAATATATCTATTCACTTCTAGAAAATCAAACTAACATTACTACAAGCTTGACTATTATCGATGATTATCCATTAACAACCTATATTTTCTAATTATACATTACTTTTTAAAAATGAACTACACAATCATAATACATCAATCAAGATCAGAAATATATATACATATAACAAAATTGACCTTAAAATCCATAACAAAGAAAATTATTCATATCTATACCATATCCCCCTTTAAATGTAAAAGAACATTTATAAACAATATCTGGGAATATGGACGTAGTTATTTCTCTCCAAACTTCTTCCTGCTGAATAGGGGTGCTGTTAATCAGGTCTTTCACAGTAAACCTGTTTGCTAGCTTTATCTCAGTTGACAGTTGAATGAAGTAATTTTTTGAGGGTGTTCACAGCAACCTTTCAGGAGGGCGTGGTCTATCATACCATATTGGGATAGAAGCAATCCACAGGGTCTCATCCTCTGTGAAAACAAAAGAAGAACATCCTTTCCAAAGTATCATGTCCTTAGATCCAAATTCTGAAGTCAAGGTATTTTCAAAATATCTATCTTGGATTAGTTCAGCAGCATTTATAAACAAAAGTCTTTTATCAGCTGTTACTCCTTCCTCAGCATTCAAACAATTCAAAGATAGCATAATAACATATAGTATCAAGATTCTCTGTTTATTTTCCATCTTTGTGAGCCTTATTTTAACTTCTATTTCTTTTATTTTTACTTTTTCTTTTTGAGACAGGTTCTCTGTATATATTTGTCCTGGAATAACTCTGTAGACCAGGCTGTCCTTGAACTCAGAGTCACTTGTCTCTGCCTCCCAAGTGCTGGGATTAAAGGTGTATGCTACAACACTTTGAACTCTCAGAGATCTGTCTGTCTCTGCCTCCCAGGCATTGGGATTAAAGGTATATGCTACCACACCTTGAAGTCACAGAGGTCAATGTACCTCTGCCTCCCAGGCATTGGGATTAAAGGTGTGTACCACCACACCCAACTACTCTTTTTCTTTTTAACTTTAAGAACTTTAACTTTTAGCTTGCATTTATTTGTAACACACTATAAACCATTTAGAGGTTTTCTTTGTCTTTGAATCTCTCTTTACTGTATATCTCTCCTTTTTTCTGACCACATGAGCCTAAAACCGTGGCTTTGACGGCTGGATCTAGGCCATTTCTTAGCTTTCCAGCCTCATGGCAGAGGTACTGCTGAAGCCATTTTTATTGCCACAGCTCTATGGCTTTTCAAGGTCCCTGCTAGCAAGCAAGCTGCAGCATTCTGCTCACAGACCACACTCAGTCAGACTGCCTGCCTGAAACAGTCAGAGATTGCCCTGGCAGGACAGCCCAGAAAGATGGCATTTTAAAACAGCACAGCTTTTTTCCTGCTACGGTTGAAAACCGAAAAGCATGTGTTCAGCTTTTCATCAACACCGTTAAAGTGTTTCACGGCAGGACCTCTTAAAGGAGCTACAAAGTTTTGCAGCTAAAGCTGAGTCAGGAAGCCTCTCTTAGATGAGAGCATTTGCTTGTCTCTAGCAAGCAGAGCAGACCCGAGAAATTGCTGCCACCAAGAAAACATGCTTTACTCTATTCTTTTCCAAACTTTCTCAGGCTTTCTGTGGATGCAGTTATCCACGTGAGCGCCATCTGTAGTGAGGGGCTGCGGGAAGGCCTGCTTTTCATCCTGCCCAGCTCCTGCACGGCTAGCTTAGCCCCAGAAATAATGACACATAAGTTGTATTCATTTAAATACTGCCTGACCCATTATCTCTACAGAGTTAGTTACTGGCTAACTCTCACATCTTGATTAACCCATTTCTAATAATCTGTATCACACCACGAGGTGTGGCTTACCGGGAAAGATTCAGCATGTCTGACCTGGTGGCTGGCTCCATGACGTCTGCCTCATTGCCCTCTTCCCAGCATTCTGTTCTGTTTACTCCGCCTACCTAATTTTCTGTCCTATCAAAGGGCCAAGGCAGTCTCTTTATTGACCAATGAAAATAACACAATAGACAGATAACCCTCCTCCATCAAAAACAGTATAAATTATGCATAAGAAGCAGAAGAGGAGAATGATAAGGACAAAAACACCTTGCTCCTGGCGGGAATACCAGAGGCACAAGTCAAGAACCTTTAACAATACTATGAAGTTATTTTTCAGTATGGCCGGCCATTCTTTCTGTCCCTTGGAATGTCTGAGAAATCGTTTGGAGAGTGGCTTCACTGGCGAGTGGACTGATTTGACTGAAGTTTATTAGTCCAAAGCGTGGAAGGATGGTGCCATATATTTTATGCCATATATTTAACTGTTAAATGTTAACAGTTCACTGTTCTGGACTGTTCCTCCCCACAGATGTGAGAAAGACTGTCAGCATTGACACTACATATTTTTCAGAGGATGGTTCCCCACAGCTCATGTATCTGAAGCCTGGGAGTTGTAAGGGGCGTGGATGGTACATAAATATTGTACCCCTTAGCCATTGACCTCATGTGATAAAAGGCCCACAATGCTCAGACAAAGTCAGCACCACGATGGTTGAGACTGTGTCTCTGAGGAGTTACATGAGATGTCTAGTTGCTTTTTGAGATTGGGGTAGAACGTATATAGAGAAAGAAACAGCCCCTAGGTTTAAGGATGCCAAGTGTGGTGGTGGCTTACGAATCTTGCAAAGTGTTCTTTCCTACCCCAAGTGGGCCAACTTTAGGCAGCAGCTTGATATGCAGCTCAGCCTGCCCATCAGAAACAGAGCCCAATATTGTATGCCGGGTGCACAAAGGGTGCGCGTTACCAGCGGCCTCCGAGGCTGTGCAGCTCCCATGAGCAGGACGCCTCTACTTGGTATTCTAGAGACTTAGTCTTAGCCAAGCATTGATGTGAGTGGCACAGACTGTTCGATTGGAGAGCTTTTCTCCGGAGGTCTTGACCTAAATAAGAGAAGGATGTCAATCCACTCTGCAGTTCCTAAGTGACACTCTATGTGGCTACACCACTGGCAGTAAGCCTGTCACTGAATATGTAACACAGTCCGTTAAGGGAACATGGATCAGAGCTGAGCAGTGACCACACCCATTCATAGTTCCAGTTATACAAGACTGATGTGGACGCTGAGGAGCAACAACAGCTCCAAGGCAGAGAGTTCTCTGTTCATAGGATCCAGCAATGCATGTGGGTTTGCTTCTGCTCAGACCAGCCCAAAGGCAGAAGGAAACAGTATTTCTAGATACAAGAGGTTTGTTTGTAGAAATTCATACCACTTATGACAATGTCCTGAAGACCCATGCATAGACAGGAGAAGGTGGGCATGGAATCCCATCACTGGCTGAGGAGCTGTAACTGTTTTATAGCTGCTGGGAGAAGGAGATTCAGATGTTAACAATGATGTGATCCCTAGTAGGTTGACCACACATCAGGGCAACCCCGAGGCTAGCTAAGCAATATAAACTGGACTCAAAGAGAGGAAAGTGTAACCCCAAAGTTGAGTGGGAAGACATGAGGAGGATTAAGAGGGTGATAAGGGGGCTGGGTGTAAAAATTTTCAAAATATATGGCATAAAATTTTCTAAGAATTAATAAAAATATTATTTATAAAATATGAAAAAGGTTAAGTATTAGAAAGTGGGTTTGTCAGGTCCACTGTAAATGAATCTCTCAGCTCCAGTTTATGCAGAGATCACAGCATTTTGCAGGGAGAAAGGGGGAATATAGAGGAGGATGTCAGAGCTTGAGCCAGGTAAGGAAGGGAAGTTTTAAAATTCAGGAAGGATGAAACATGGCACTTTCTAAAATTCTCGTCTAGCGTTCTTCAGGACCTAAAGCAGGAGTCACTTCCTTGCATACTTTTTTCAAATGAATGTCTCTCTAGGGTCTTGAGAAGAGAGAGGCTCTGGGAAGCAGATCTTAATTTCCAGGAGACAGACAGACAGACAGGATTTATAAATGAAAGGCTGTAAAGTTTTAAAAGTAACAGTTCCAGAGACCTTACATCTGAAAGGGCAGCATTCTATTTGCTTGTCATCGGTTTGGCTAGAGAAAACAGTAAGCTCTCCTGGTAGCTTCCAACTTTCTCAGGCAGGAGGTCTGAGAAGCTGCAATGACCTTCCTAGGAGTTGTAGCCTTGATGTGTTAGAAACCATTCTGCCCTCTCCATTTCCTGTGGATGGAATTTGTGTGAGAGTCGATTATTTCTGCTGGAACTGGCTGAGGCCTCTTTGAGAGATGTGGTTATAGTGGCCAGTTGAAGTTTGCTCAAAGAGAGTCCCACAACAGAACATATGGCCTTCCCTACCTGACCAGGGTCATGGAACCTTCTCGCAACTGTAAGTCCTCATGTCTAAACTGGTCACTGCAGAATTGCCCTATCAGCCATAAGGTCTCCCTGGGTCAGTGTTTGGTTGGAACAAAACTCCTTTAGTGCCATTAGCAAGATAAACATCTGCTTGATAAGAGAGGTGTGCCTTGTTATATCTGGGATGACAAGCACCGAATCCAAGAAACTGTCTCTACCTGGAGGCTTCCTCCTTCTCATATGCTGCCTTGACAAATTAATTAAAAAGTGAATGAATTAATAAGAGACATTTAATTCAAAAGGTACTGGGATTCCTTGGTAGTAGAACTTCCTCAATGCTGTAGAAAAAGCTCTTTGAATTCACACAGCAGGGACAAACAAGTACAGGGCACATTGATATAGATGACTAATTTCATTGTCCTGGTCTACTAAACCCTGCCCAAGATCATGGCCACATTCCCTTTTTTCATGTTTATAAACACTGATCAAATTCACTGAGATGAATCCTGGCATCCTTGCTCTGTTTAGGGTGGGTAGGTTATCGAGAGCATGACTCGGGATCCTGTGTCTTTGATCCACAGAAGCGTGATCCCACCTATCTATGGAGTCAAGAGTCCTTGGTTGTCTCTTCCTTTAAGACAGCAGAGAGGCAAATGGGGTAGATTAGTGTGATATTCTATTGTTCTTTCTTCTGAGTGCCCTGGCTTTGGATCGTAGCTCCCACAATCGAGGTATTGGGGTCACTCAAAATTGAGGAGTTTTAGCTGATATATCTGCTAGTCTAGTTCTGGGTTCTTCTTTACTTAGCAGTCTGGATTCCGTTGATATTAGTGGGGCACATAGTTTCCCCCACCGCCTATTTTGCTAACTTTGGTTAAACTCACATAAGGGCATAGTTTTCAAGTAACCCAACCTCATGCCCAGTTATGTTAATAACACTAATTAAATTATATCTGCTTCGAGTAACCAGGCTAGGCATGTTTTCCAGAGATGCCAATATGTCTGTAATAATTAACCTAACACTGCTTTTCCAAGTTCCCATTCTCTGGGGACTCATCTGTATCTACACCGTAAAGCCCGTTCATGGTGCTAAGAGCTTTGATATTCATTCCAATCTCTTCCAAGATAATCTCCCCAAGGAGGCCAAGCCTTCATCACAGCATCCAAGAATCACTGCAAACATCTCAGGCCTTCAACTGTCATCTCTGATGGGCTCTGATGTTATAGTGATAAACTGGGTTTGAGTCCTAATATTTTATTTTTAAATTTGCTATCTTTAAGGAATCTTAGATGCCCTGCATTCTCAACTTCCAATATAACTATTAATGCTCCCCATGTGTCTGGTTGTTCTAATGGGTGCAAGTGTTCCTCTTCCATCGTTAGTGCTAGATCATACCTCTGCCACACCTTTTCTGATCAGAGTGGAAAATTTTGTCCATTCAGGAAGTGTATTTGTATTAATTTCTGTAGCAGAAGGAGCCTGCAGTTGATGTGCAGATTGAATCTTGAGATTTCCCACAGCAAGGCTCAGCTTTCTCCCTATTTCAAGGCCTCAGTTGGCAACCCACCCAATTTCCACTCACTGACAACAGTAATAAGAGAAGCCGCTGTTGTGCTCCATTGAGTGGACTTTGTCCATTGCTTTTGAACTGTGATCAATGACTTCAGATGATGAATTAGTCCAGGCCACCACCCTTTCCTCTTCCACAATGCCATACACTTTCAGCACCCAGTGCTTTTAGCCAAATCATCTTAAAACTGAAAAAGTGTTACTTGACAGCTTACTTCATTTTTAGGGTATCCGAAATGAAGATAGGTAGCTTTGGGGTCAAGAAAAAGGATTGAGTTGTCTACAGCAGGAGTCTTGAATTTCTTGTAAAATATTAGCATTTTCTTGCCATGATTTCCTGGGTTCCAATCCACTGGTGCCCATAAAGAGATAAGTAATGAGTGTGTCTTCAAGTGTTTAACACAAGAGACAAACACTGGGTATAAGAAGACTATATCAGTCTAGGTTATGCAAATTTGCAGGGTGTTGCCTTGAGAGAGATAATTTCTGTGCCTTTGAGGTTTCTCTCAAGTCTGCTCTTTGTTGTAGAGCATGGTCACAATTAGTCAAACAGACATTCTTGGCAAGAAAGTCTGGAAACAAGACAATCAGAACACTAACTTGGGGAAACTATACAAACACAGGGCCTATGGGGAATTATCTCCACAAAATGTAATTACCCTTCTGCAAATAATTTTATTTGAAACTCGTGCATAATTATTTAACTTTATCTTGTAGGTCATTTTAGAATCATTTGAGCCGGGTGTAGTGGCACAAGCCTCTAATCCCAGCTCTTGAAAGGCAAGATCAGCTAGTTCTCTGTGAGTTCAAGGCCAGCTAAGTCTACAAAGAGAGTTCTAGGACAGTCAGGGCTCTGTAGAGAGACCGTGTCTCTAAAAACTAAAGCAAATAAAGTCATTTAAACATTTGTAATTTTGTACATGTTCGTCTTAGAAAGAAAGTTAAATGCTGATACAAATTTATAATAGATTTGTGTTTAGAGGCTCTGGGAAGCCACATCTGTGACTTTCTAGATAAGAATAATCTTGGTTTAAGGGACCATCCTCATCCTTAGTATGGAATATGCAACTTCATGGTCCTTGATTACAAAAGAAAAAGTTCTGGTGCCATAATTTTAAAGTTGAGTGATGGAAGCAAGTCTTCAAATGAATCATTGATCCTTATTCTCCTTCTCATCCTTTTCTTATGCAGTCAGCTGCAGCCCCTGTTCACAGAATGATCCGATTCCCTTCCAGTAAGTTAGTACATTAGACCCACCCAGACGTATTGACATTCTGCATTGCTGAAGAGAAGGCGGTGAGTGGCTCTGAGAGCCACGGGATCGGGCTTCTGCTGATTCATGCTCGGGTTTTAAAGTGCATTTATTCATGTATTTATTTGCTTCTCCCTTTCCCACCATACTTGCTTTCGAACAAAGCTGAGCTATAGAGTTAATCAAATATGGATGTTTGGCTTAGGTAACAGAAGCTTAGCTTGACCAGGTAATTATTTATCAATCAAGAATTTTGGCATAATGCTTGATAGAGGGACTGCAGTATTGTTGACTCCACTTACAAATGTAGCTCTTGCTCTCAGCCCATCAGTGCTTTCACAGTAGCTACAATAGTGTTTTAATATGTGTCTTCCAGTAAGCCTTGTCTGATTTCAAGAAGGACTCTTTCCACATATCAATATTTTACAAAGCTATTAGATGCCAGATACACTTTAGTTCTTATACTCTGAGCATTCATGCATAATTTGCTATTATTGTTGTTAACGATGGCAATATTATTTTTGGATTGCCTTTTAGTTTGTCAGCATTAACATTTTATGAATGATTGATTACATTGAATGTTTGCCTTAAACTATTAGAAGTAATATTGAAGGATGAGTCCACCTTTAGAACATTACAGCTGTGTAAAGGTGTCATGGTAACCTATACATAAAATGTATATAAGTATGTCAAATTATAAATAAAATGAGCAAATAAATTGTGGGTTCAAATCAAGGTGTGGGTATTGTATGCTTAGCATGAGCATACTCATTCAGATATAAAATCATTTGGTGCCATTTAGCATAAATGAATAGTGCCATTTTCATATAAGTGAATGAGGCATAAGAACATCCAAACTTTTCTGACACCAATCTCTTAATTCAATATTCTCTTGAGGATCAATTGAGTTAGCCTGAGATGATTTAGTTTAATATGATTATCAGCAACTCTAAAAAAAAAATGTGAGATAGACTATTCCGACAGTAATACTCCAAAGTGTGTTGTTTAATTATATTATTCAGTTTAGCCAATAAGACAAGAAGGAAAGGAATTAAGATACAGAGAAATGAGACACGAGGAGGACATGGAGGACACCTGTGGCTGAAAATTCAGGATCCATGACCTGATGTGATGACCTAGGCAGGAAACTCTTGAGGGCTGTTGCTCCCTTTCCAAGGTTTCGAAAGTCCAGGGGCTTCTGGGCTCCTCCTGCCTGTAGCTCATGCTACTTGTACAATAAGAAACGGTTCTTTCCCCCTTCTGAACTAACCTCAAATGTGGGAACAGAGAGTCAATGAAGTCTATGTGTGCTTTATTTAGGCCTTCTCTTTCTGTAACAAAGCACCATGATTACAAAGCAAATTGTGGAGATTAGGGTTTATTTGGTTCACACTTCCACATTGCTGTTCATTATTGAAGGAAGTCAGGACAGGTACTAAAACAGGGCAGGATGCTGGAGGCAGGAACTGATGCAGAAACACTGGAGGAGTGTTGCTTACTGGCTTGTTTCTCATGGCTTGTTCAGCCTGTTTTATAATAGAACTCAGGACCACCTGCCCAGGGATAGCACCACCCACCATGGGCTGGACCCTCCCACATTGATCACTAATGAGAAAATGCCTTACAGCTGGATCTCATGGAGGAATTTTCTCAACTGAGGATCCTTCTTCCCTGATGACTATAGCTTGTATCAAGTTGATATAAAACAGCCTGTACAATATGAAAACATAAAATATATTTTCCTTCTGTTGATCATGCAGTTCTGTTGTGTCTTCTGAGATCAGATGCCAAAACTCTAGATTGTGCTGAGAAGCCCTGTTCCAGTCACCTATACACACCTGTCCTACAAACTTGACTGCACCTACTATCTGGATCCTGGATGTTCATTGTTCCTCTTTGTTCTTTACTTTTAGTTTAAAATAAGTGAATGTTTCAAAATCACTTACACACAGAGAGGGGAGCAGTATTTCCATAGTGATTTGAAACATGTGACTAGTCAAAGCTAGCCATATACTGACAAAGGCAGAAATGACGAAAACAATGCAAGACCAAATGATATTACAGTGCTTTGTCATCTCTCTTGCTTCCATATTTTAGGTGTAATCTATTTTTTCTTCTTATTATCTGTTGGTACCCGGGCCATTTTCCCTTTCTTCGAGGCACTATGCAGGGCTGTTTTCTCCTACCAGCCTAGCTTCCTGCCCTTCTCTGCTTGCTGCACAGGCTTGGGGGATTAGCTTAGAGAGAGCTTTGTCCTCTTTTGATATGGTACTTCCACCTGCAAGCAAAGGTTCCCACCGCAGCCTAAAACGTCTGACACCACAGCTGCTGGCACCCCCTCCCCTCAGTTCTCAAGCCGCTGGCGCCTGGCACCCTCATTCCCTGTCCCGGATGGGAGGAGGCTCTCGTCATTTTGCCCCAAGTATATAAACCCGACATGTGCTGAATAAAGATTGACATTTACCCTTTGGGCAAATGATCCTGGTCTCTGTATGTGTGTCTGTTTAACTCCTAGAATATTGATCCAGACTCGCAGTTCAGTTTGGGAAGCGCGCACCTGTATTGGAGAGTAGGGCTTCGCAGATTGGGTGGGACAATTATCCAGGAGGTATTTCTTTGTGCTTCAGCAAATGCTTGCTTCTCCCCCAAATCTATGTGCTGAAATACAAATCCCTTGTGTGAAGGTCTTATGGCCAATTAGAGCCAGAGGATGGAGTGTTCAAGAGTTGAATTTACTGTCTTCATTAACCTTAGAGAGCTCTCTAATTTCTCCACTTAATGACACAGAAAGATCAAGGAAAACTGAGAAAACTCTCAGTATTATGAAGCACTAAATCTTCCAAAGACCTGTTTAGAAATTCTCAGCCTCCAGAATTATGAGAATTAAGTATGTTTAATCCACACAGTCCATGGTATTATTACATCACATCGAATATAAAAGGTGCTCTCTAGTTAGCCTCCCTCCGAACTCAGTCGTCCTGAGATTATGTTGGCCAAGGAAGACCTGGAGTTTCCCCACTAGATTCAGGGATGTGAAGAATTCCAGAATCCCAGCTCAAGAGATTGAGGTAGATTTCTAAGACACAGACCTGTTAGAGCATGACAGGCCACATGGAATGCAAGTCACACCTTAAGGAGACATGGGACCATTGCTCACCATGCTTTTGAATCCTAGTCATTTGAGAATTAAAGAGTTCATTATTTATTTACAAATGTGTTTGAGATATGTCTTCTCTGCTTCTCTTCTCTTTCCTATTTTCCCTCTTTTGCAATCTTCTTTCTTTTCACCACCTTCTCCTCCTTCTTTATCTATATATCTATATTTCTATCTGTCTATTGTCTATCTATCAATCATCTATCTATCAATTATCTATCTATCTATCTATCTATCTATCTATCTATCTATCTATCTATCTATCTATCTATCTACCTACCTACCTACCTGGTAGATTTATTTAAAGTTTTACTACTATCAGTATTCCTAGGTACTATTTGGTGTTTGTTTCATGGATTTAGGACCAACCAAATCACCCAGCTCCCAAACTCTGGAAAAAATGACACTTCACCACTATTTCAGAGAAACCTCAGTTACTCCCTTTTTGTTGTTTTTAGCCCATCAGTTACATCCACGTCTTATATCCAGTATGGGTTCTGTAAAATCCAAACTGACCTAGTAGGGAGGAATGTAATTCAAATGGGCATTCAGGTAGTGGGGAAGGTACATTCAGGGAGCTCTTTGCCTTGGATGGATAAGTTCACTTCGTGAATTTGAATGGTCAGTTCACTCAAATCAAATACAGAGGCAGCACATACTCTATAGCTGAACATTGCAAGAGGAACCTCCATTCCAGAGGCATGAGCCACATCATAGTTTTATGTGCTTGGCACTGTTGATGACAAAGGACAAAATTAATGCTGACATTTAAAGCCTCATGAAACAAAAAATAGAAGACTGACTCCTTCTGAGCAAGAAACTTGAGTTGATACTTTCTACAGAAGAGTAGCACAAAGCTTGACTAAAAATTTTTCATCCCATATGAAAATGAGACCAGATGTTCCATGATTTTCTGTACCATGTTCAAAAATGAAAAACAACTATTTAATTCAGGAAAATCCCACGTGAAGTGTTAAACCTCTTTTATGATTTCACATTATCTATATAATATATATAAATGAAAAGGAATCATTGATACTGGCTGTAGTCCACAGGCTCTCTCACAGAACACCCCCTCATTTAAATTGATATGACCTTCTGGCATGTATATTGGTATGATGCTTCATAAATACAGACTCATTGTAGTCTTTATCTGTTTGATTTTCATCTTCCATCTTAATAAGTCTTCAGTCCCTTAGGAAAGAAAAGAGCTATCACAGCAAAACTCCAAGCTACCTAGAAGCCTGCCACATGGCTCCAATTGATTTTCCCTCTTCTGTGACACCCACTTCTTGTTTAGAGATGTCTACATTCACCTGTGTAATTCTCAAATCTGGACTATTCTTGATCTCCGCATCCAGTCCACCTGAAAATCCCCTCATTAATTTCATAGACATAGAATTATTAGTTCCTCTTATTGCTAAATTCCACAGCAGATTGAGTCTCAGATTATAAAATTGACACTTAAAAGGGTAGAAGAAATTACTAAGCTGTAAAGGAAATTACTAGGTAGGCTGAGGCTGCAGCTCAGCTAGTGGACTGCTTGCCTAACATGCATAAAGCCCTGGGTTCAATCCCCTTCGCTGCACAGAACAGGTATGCTGGCACACACCTGCAATTTCAAAGGTTTGGAAGTGGAGAGAGAAGGATCCAGTTATCCTCAAGTCTACAAAGAGTCCAAGGCCAACCTTGTGTAGATACCTGGTCTCAGAAACACACACAAACACACTAAAGTTAGGGTTTGTTTGTTTATTCGTTCTGTTTTTGTTTTGCTCTGCATTTAGAATAAATACTTTAAATCCTGATGTCTTCTCACTCTCCGTCCACTTAAGGTAGGAAAAGAATCTATAAAACTGACACATAATTTAAGAGACATTAAAATTCAGCTGAGTATGAGGTATACATGCAATGGATGATTTTTAAAAAACAAACTAAAATCTGTCATTTGCTGAAACTGAGTGGAGCTGGAGGATATTTTCAGAGGAATAAACCAGTCCATAAAGAAAAAAAAAAAACAACAACTATGTTCTCATTCATGGAAGCCCCTCAGATCTGGTTGGAGAAGAGAATCGGATGAGGCATTCACTCCTAGGTGATAAGGTCCAAATGAGAGGCAGAAGGAAGGAGAATGTGAACAAAGAGGGCAAGAGCAGAGGAAACCTTCATCCGACGTTGGATGGCGATACAGACGGAGACCCATATTGGAGCACCGGAAGGAACCCTCCACGGTCCAAATGAGGAGCAGAAGGATGGAGAAAATGAAAAAAGAAATCAGGACTGCGACGGGCGCCATCACCCACTGATACAAGGAGACTGATCTAATGAGAGTTCACCAAGGCCAGCTGGACTGGAACTGAATGAGCACGTGATCTAACCAGATTCTCTGAATGTGGCCGGATTCTCTGGATGTGGCTGGCCCGGAGTCTTTCTGAAAAGCCATTGACAATGACACTCGGACTTGTTTCCTCTGCATATACTGGATTTTTGGGATCCAGTCTGTTTGGATACTCACCTTCCTGGACCTGGAGGGAGGGGGGAGGAACTTGAACTTCCCACAGGACAGGAAACCCTGACTACTCTTAGGGATGGAGAGGGAGGAGGAGAGGGAGTGGGGGAAGTGGGAGGGTGTTGGGAGGAGGGGCGGAAATGGAAACTTATAATTTAATAAACTTTAAAAAAAAAAAAAAAACATGCGCAAGCACACCGTGATGGGGAGGGACCAGTGCTCTGGCCCAGGGGCTGAGGCAAGCTCTCAGGATGCTTGCTGTGTTTATAAAGAACTGGGAAAGGGGAAGCTTAAGGCTTCTCAACACAAAGAAAAATAAAAGCCCAGGACTTAGGAATGCTAATCACTGTAAAGTGATTATTGTGAAAGGTGCCTGCTCTGAATTCTGGCCCCAGGGCCCTACAAGCACAAATGAGATAATAGAAGTGAACCGTAAATTCCATGTGGTGTTGGCACAGGTAGAAAATAAGAGTATTGGCTGCCTTCTCCTATCGTTAAAGGCTATTGTAAACGTTTAATACGTTTTCTTAATCTGCTTTGTTGAGTAAACATGTATACATGTTATATACATATATGCACCTATGAAATACTTCCGTATTTCCCAAATTGAACACAATGCATGTAAGTGTAATTAGTAAATAAGCTAAGTGAAGAAAATTATTATATTATGGTAATACTGAGTCCCTTAGAAGTTGACTCTGAACACAGGCAATGAGCCTGATGCCTGCTGAGGAATTTCCTTAGGGAGACACTTATACTCCAATGAGAACAGGCAGGATGAAGTGCTTAGGACTAGTTGCCCTCAGTTCGCAACTGCATCTGCTTCAGCCCTGTCAGGAGCTCTGGATGGCACATGCCAATTATCCCAAATAAAAGCACAAGACATGGACATTTCATCATTCGCTTTTGCAGTCATCAGGGTGAGCGGAATTGGGGCACATGATGTGAAATTCCCAAAGAATCAATAAAGAAATTAATATTTTTTTGTTTTTTAAAAAGATGCAGCTCAGATCCATCAGCTGTTATTGTCTGTGCCTGCAAGATGAGTGAGCCAGCCTGGAAGAGGGATCCTGGTCATGTATTTCAGATAGAGAGAGAGTCATGCCTCTTTCAGGAGTTTTGAAATAAGTAAAACGTCAAAAAGAACACACAAAGTCTGCAATCTTTAGTCTAAAATCAAGCTCAACAATAAGAGAATGTAGCAGTGGAGGAAAACAGAAGTTCTCTTTAAGGAGGAGGGAGGGCAGACTACGAGGGTGTCACAGTCCAGCCTTCAGTGGCCAATCCAGCACAACTTGCGGGTCTGCTTCAGTATCTTCCTTGCCTGTTGCTAGACCAGCACCATAACTAAGCCCAAGAAATGACTACATCCTTCCAGTAACTTTGAAAAATAAATGCGCTGTTGCTCACATTTTGAAACATATTTAAGACAAAGAAATTAAGCTTCAATTTTCCCTAAAGTCTCTAAAGCAAAAGGCAGGAGTTGAATCATCAGTAAAGGGCTGGTGCCCAGGCCCCATCTGCACACCACTTCCCTTTTATCTCCTAAGCAACCAACTCACTGAGTCAGGTAAACCTGCAAATGGAAATCTGTGTGCACTCTATGATGCTGCATCATTAAGAAAGCTTGGAAGGAAAAGAAGCAGTATGCTGCTTTAATTTCTTTATCCGTTGGCTTCAGGGCAGCCGGGTATGTGGTCACCCTGACTTGGTATAGCTGTTTTCCGGTGGGCTGTGGGACTTTCTCAGTAAAGCATGGCTTTCTTAAATCAGTGCTCTGTCTAGTTTCAGCTTGGGTTCTGCTCATAGCTGTCCCTAAAATGTTTTCATTTACTTAAATAATCTTTTGGCTAAAGTAGAAATTAAAGACAATTATGGGAACCACCTTAAGTATAAGACAGAAGGGTGGGTAGGGCATAGTGGACATAACATTTTGTTTTTAAACAATAACATTTATTTAGATCAATCTCTCTCCACTATCTCCCGCTATCCTTTTCCCTCATTTCTCCTTCCCCTTCCCTCTCTCCTTAAGAGTTTGACAAACAAAGCATCATGAAAAAATAAACATCACCTCATTTTCAGCACTGAGGTCACCCTTCCCCAGCTTTTTAGAACAGTTTTAATGAACTGTTTTCCTCCCAGAAACATAAGAGGAGTGTCACTAAGCCACAGATTTACCAGACAGTTTCTGCCCAGTCTGTCTATGAATTGCAGGCTGTGATGAATTGACTTAGCTCATCAATCCTTTCTTAGGATCCAAAGAGCCAACATTGGGGTTCTTTCGCGTTAACTTCATTGTGGGTAAAGTTATCTACAAAGTCATCACTCACTCTACTGTTGCACAAGTGTTGAAGAGACTAGAAATAAACAAAGCTCTGGGCTTATTGCCAAGATAGTCTGACAGTTGCAGGCCATCACCATGAGCAACCCCCTCCTCCATGCCTGGGAATCTTCTGCAGAGCATAACACAGAGGCATCTTTGCTTTCCTGATTTGAGCTGCTGGCAAATGTCCAAAGGGGACAGAACACCAAACAGGATGACATACACAATCACTGCCTTGTGCTAGTCAATAGTACTATATATCTGGCTTTTCCCCCAGCTCTTGTGGCTAGTGTTCCAAATTACCATGTACAATCTATTAAACTCACTCTTTGAATCCTACTGAGCAGAGCTATAGGAGGGGTGAATCTGGCTACAATAGGTAGCGGTATATTAGCCAGGACACAACATGATTCACCAGGAGACACATTAAAAGCTGCCTTGTAAACCTGTGGGAAAGATGTGCAGAGACCTGGCTGCAGAAGAATGACCAAGAATCCCCTCAGAGAATCATCTCCAAAACATGATGTATATCAACCAACAAGGGAGAGGATTTATATGAGAAGCAGACAGATGGCAGCACCCGACAAGGCAGCCAAGTATCAGGAGCTACTGTATCCAAGCAAGCATCCTACATCTTGGCAGAAGAAGGAAGTGGCAATGACTCATCCTGGCCTACTGTTCCTGAGCCTTGTATTCCTAGGCTAATGGCTGTTGTTTCAAGTTGTGAGCAAATTATCACTAATCAGGTAGTAAAATCTGGCTGGAATTGGGGTTCTTCAGTCGCCTCCCAGGAGTCATTGTTGCTAAATAGCAGTACTTACTCTCTGTATGCTGTCTTACACACACAACAGCTACAGGATTTGTTTATGGTTCCAGCATCTATGAGGCATGGAACTCCTGCTCAAATCACCACAAGCAGCTCCTGAGCAAACTGACAGTCTGCGACCTTTTTGAATCCATGCGTGGGTTGAGTTTTCCAGGAGAGTGAGTCCTGGGAGATCAGAATGCATGGGTGAATCGAGGTGGACATGAGAACTGCTGACTATGATTGGAGTCCCTGGGCCACAGCTAGTCAGGAATGCGCAGCAAATGGGGTAGAGAGATAGGGCTGGATATGGAGGGGATCAAGAGCACCTGAGTACAGTCTTAGTGGAGATCACATTAATTTTTTTTTCTTTTTAGGAACAGGGAAAAGAAAAAAAAGTGTTTCCAAAGATCCTTTGTAAGAAGAGAAAATGGGATTTTGTTAGTTGAATCAAGGGGCATTCCTACAACAAATTTTTTTCTCTGAGGGGAAGAGGTTTTGCTTCCACTCTGGTGTCTTCTGGTTTCCCTATTCCATTGAAGAATGATGTGAGATATCCTTTTATATATGTGTTGCTTTTATTGGTTGATGAATAAAGCTGTTTTGGTCAATGGTTTAGCAAAGCAAAGCCAGATGGGAAATGCAAACATGTGTGTGTGTGTGTGTGTGTGTGTGTGTGTGTGTGTGTATGAGAGAGAGAGACAGAGTCAGAGAGATGCAAAGTAGCTGCTGAAGGAGGCAGACACCATGCAGCACTCAAGAAGAGGTAATAAAATCACAAGCCTCATGATAAAATATAAACTAACAGAAATAGATTAACTTAAGGTGTAAGAGCTAGTTAATAAGAAGCCTAAGCTATTGGCCAAACAGTCTTGTAATTAATATAGTTTCAATGCAGTTATTAAGGTCTTGGTGGCTGGGAAACAAATGAGCAGTGTCCAGTTACAGAAGAAGACTTTAGGGAAAATCGAGATGGTGTAATAACAGTTGTAATGTCGCAGTCCAGCCAGAGGCTCGGGAAAAGGCCAGATTCCATCAAGGCTCATAGAATCCTCTTCCACTGTATTTTCACATCACAGAGACATGGGTACATTACCATTCCTGAGTCCCAGAACAGAGACCATCTCATGGAACTCCCTAGGGGACCGCAAAGTCAACAAGAAGACCAAAGGGCTGAAAGAAAATTAATCTCTCTTATATCAGGCATTCAATAAGCTACAGATCCTGGCCAGATTAATGTGAGGCCATTAAATGTAGGCCAATACTCACTTATGATGACTTCTACTCAGTCTCTACTCTGGATATATCCTATCCAGTTTTCAAACAAAAAAAACTACAAACCTAGAAAAATCAATGTAATAAAAATATTTTTAAATAAAAGAAAGGGAGCATGAAATAAGGAAGAAGGGGAATAGAGAAGAGAAAGAGGAGAGAGAAATTTAGAGAGTCCAGTTGCTATTAAACACATTCATATGAAAAGTAGCTATGGGCATTCTGAGTGTTTGGTAGTATACCCCAAATGGTCAGGATAGTGTGTTAGTGATGAAAGTGTAGATAACTTGAAGAACTGAAAAACAGAGAAGCTCAGAATGGACTAGGAGCTTCAAGGACAGCTAAGAGGTTTGGCTAACATAGAGAAAGTCTCTGATGGCTCTGCAAAGTAAACTCAAGAGAGGAGTCATGTTCTGCGAGTGGGAGATGAGAATCTTCCCGCTTCGACACACAAGAGAACTTGACGGGAAAGGTGAGATGTCAAGTGGAGGAGTGTGCTGAAGAAGGCTACAGAGTAATCATGAATGTGAACTCTACAAATTCGTCACATGCCCAGACCAGATTAAGGTATCTTAGGGCACACAAAGGATGGAGGGAAAGCTCAGAAATCTTCTGGGTTTATCAAATTCAGTTTGTATAAGGTGTGTCTTTCTTTATCAGAAGGAAAAGATAAAGCCTTGGAAGAAACTATATTTATCCATATACAAAGTTGGAAGAGTAGGAGGAAGCTGAAATGGAGGATAAGAAGGAAGAAGAGCAGAGGATGGTGAGAAGGGGGAGGAAGAAGAAGAGAAAGAGGAAGAAGAGGAGGAGAATTAAGAGGAGTAGAGGGAGGAGAAAGAAGGAAAAAGGAGAAAGGGATAAAGGAAGAGAAGAGAGAGAAGAATGGAAGAGCAAGTGCAAGGAGAATAAGAAAGGAAAAAAGAAAAGAAAAAAATAAGATTTTCACCAGAAACCGAAAAGCAATGAGAGTGTCCATTAAAACATTTGAAATGTTGAAGAAGAAAAAACTAAAATTCTGTGTCCACTGAGATGAATTTTCAAAGGAAGTGAAATAATCTGTTAAGACAAACTTGTTTCTTGGAAAGAACTCCTGAAGTTGTTTGGGGAGAAAAATAGTGTCCAAACCAAGAATGATGGATCTGAAGAATTCCGGAAAAGAGTAGAGCTCCTGGGAATGAGAACAAAGGGAATTAAGATGTCATTCTTACTCTCTGTTCTTGTGCTAAGTGTATATAATGAAGGCTTACCATCTGAAGTACTTGTGAGCACACATCTCAGAAGTAAGAAAAGTATCACACCCATCTTCCACCAGAAAGCTGAAAAACAGAAGCCAATTATCCATTCAAAAATAACCCTCCACAGTGCCATGAAGCTTGGTTAGGGACATGGGGCTTCTAAGTGGACTTAAATGAATCGTAAACACATAAGTGTTCAGGCATGTGTTAGCACATAAGAGAAAACACTCACATAACTGTTTTGACAAATATCACAGATGGTGTTAAAGTATTAGAAAAATGAAACAAAGGCCAATTGTATCACATATAAAGTGGTTAAAATCACAATAGATTCCATCCAACTTGTCAGCGTAGCTGTGGAACAATAAACACATGTATTAAAAGCTAGATGCTATCAAGGTTTGAGACACCCAACAACATGTCTACAATAATACAGGGCAAAAGGCAGACAAGAGGAGAGAGGCCATGTCATATAGGCAATCAAAACTGAGGTCAATCCACCACATTAACTCAGGAGAAGCAGATTAAACCAAGAAAACATTCTGGAACATGAAAGAACTTCACAGAACGCTGTATATAATCCTACTTGTGAGGTCTATTCCAAGAGAACAGTGATCTATTGTGTACTCACTTGATGGGAACATCAAAATGTATGTTAAAAAGATACAGAATTAAGAGAGCAGGTGATCAGTCTCCCACTTGGTTGAATCCTTCAGTGCTTCTCATTTCATTAATTACTTCATGAAACATCTTAGGATACAGTAGATGTGAACATCACCATCTGTTAGCCTTGTCTGTTTTTTTTTCCTTTCTAAAACCACCCAACAAGTGTTAATCAAAGAGAATGCAAATTAACTAAAATTTCACCAATGCTCATCTGGAAAATTCTAAGATATATAGGAATAAATAACCTCCGTCTAGGTAAGATGAATACTCAAGAATACTTTAAATTTCAGAAGACATTGGTATTTGTTTGAACAAAGTAAAAGTTGAACTCCATTTCTTTACGAGATTTCTATGACGGAGAGAATTTGTAGCACGAGAAGCATATATTTATACAGAAAAATGTTTTCAAGCAGCTGCCCAAGCTTTCACCTCGGGAAATAATGAAGAAAGCAATTTAAGGGTAAAGCAAGCAACCGAAAAATATATTGGATAAATCTATGAAATTGTGAACAGAAAAGCGATAGAAAAAAATCAACAAAACCAGGAGATGAATATTTGAAAAGATCAATAAAATTGATAAAACTCCAGACAAGCATACCAAAAATAAAGAAGGAGAAGAAGGAACAACTCTTACTATCAGAAATGGAAAAGGGACCATAACCTCTGAACACATGGAATGCAGAAGAAAGCACAAAACAATATAAACTGATTTATTTGACATATGCAGATAAATTTAATAATTTGGATGAATGAGAATGATAACTTGCAGCATGAAAGACACAAATTACCAAAACTTACAGAAAACCAAATAGACAATTCAGACAGGGCTGGGCCCATTAAAGAAAATGTATTAGCAATGATTAGCCTTCTAAATTAGAAGTACCTGGTCAACATAATTTTATTTGTCAATTACCCAACTATTTAGGAAGAGGTTTTTTGTAAAGTCAGTTTTCCATATTTCTCCCTGGAAACTGAAGTAATATATTCTGATGTAAGTCTTTTTCTTCGTGGCAACAGCAGGTAGGCTAGTGATTGAAGAAGCATATGAACAAATAGGATGGAAAGAGGCATTTCTCCCTGAGATATTTGTCTTCATCTTTCAGGGAACTAAAGTTAATGTCACATATTTTACATTTCAGTTCTTTTATGGTGGCTTTCTTCTGAAGGGCCCAGCACCAAAAAGCATAGAGGGAGAAACTTTACATGGAAACTTGACACAGTCTTTCCTGGCCACGAGATTGAGTTCAGCATCAGCTGGGACAGGTCTTGTGGATTTGTCCCATTTTGATATAAGATGACTGGAACAGCCTAATGATTCACGGGAAGAAATCCAGACACTGAGCACAAGACAGGGCTTCCCTACAGGCTGCTCAAGGAAGAGGCTGCCCAACACCTGATGATGTACTTGCCGTGAACCAGTTCATAGTCTGTGAAAATGATTTATAGTGGCTCATTGAATCTTTAAACCAGTCTGCAGACCTTAGGAGTCCGTCATTATTGCTCGAAAAATGCCCTTTGTTGTGTGTCTATCCATGAAGTTAGAACATCTCATTATAATCCTCAGTAGGCATCTACAGAGGAGCAAACTCTTGTGGGTTTGTGTATAACAGTTGCAAGTAATTTTATATTCTTCAGGCATAGAAATATTTGTGATATCAGTATCCTAAGCAACCTGTAACTTTTTAAACTTATTTATTAAAACTCTCATGAAACTATGCAGTCAATAGCTGACATTAAGTTTTACCTCTCTTTTGTCTTTAAGAATTCCAACTAGTGATTTCTATAAATAATTGTTTTATAAGTGGCCAGCATTGATTTAAGTACTGAAATCCTTAATGCCATTTTCAAATAGTACTTGGTTCTTTAAAATTAAGCATGATCCTACTTTTGAAGAGAGGCAAGGGTATGCACACAAACAGGATCCTCGTTTGTGGTTTGTGCCACAGAATACCCCTAAGAGTACCCACTCTCACTGCCTTGGCACACATTTACATCAGCTGGAAAATATTTACTCTGGTGGTTGAGTGTCTGTATTCTTTCCACCCAATAAGGTTTTGTTTAACTTTATTTTTTATGTAATTAATATTTCTCAAACAAGACCCAAGAATAGATTTTGCCAATCAGTGTCTACATCACTTCCTGAGTCATTTATTAGCAGGTCACAGTATCTACCTAATAAGCTTATTGATGTTTTCAGATCATGTGTGTGTGTGTATGTGTGTATGTGTGTGTAATCCTATGTATGCAGATGCTCAGTGAGGCTAGGAAAGGGCATTGTATCCCCTGAAACTAGAGTTACAGGTAGATGTGAGCTTCCCAAGGAGGGTGATGATTAAAAAAAAAAATCTGGTCATTTGAAAAAACTGCAAGTGCTTTTCCATGCTGACCCATATCTCCAGCCTGAGGTCATTCTGTTTTAGCACACTATTGAATATGTCTACTTACAACTGTATTTTCACAGCCCTGAGTACATGCTGTTTATGAGAAGTACCTTGTGTTGTCCAAACTCAGACCATATGTCCATATTATTTGTATTAAACTCATTTTCATTCATATTTTCAAGAGACATTTTGTATGCTCTTAAAGCTTTAAGTGGCCAGTATATAACCTTAGTATGATTTGGGGTAGCAAAAGTCTCTAACAGCAATGAGAAAAAGATGTGGAAAATTATAATCAATGTTTAATTATCAATACAGGTTTCATTTTGTATTTTTAGTAGTCGCATGATTTTGAATAAAAAAACTATGATGGCAGTTTTATTAGAGTTCTTAAATCTGTTACACATTGCTCTAAAATGTTTTTCCAAGATAATGCAAGGAAGAGACCCACAGCTTTTTTCCAGACCGACTGTTTGGAATACATATTTATTATAAGAATATGTCATCTATAAACAAGGAAGGTAATATCAGTCTTACTTGCTTGGAAATGAATGTTTTAGGAAAACCCTAGGAGAGTCTTCTGTGTTCCACAATGATCATCCTCCTACCCACATGCCTCACTCTGAAACATGAAACACCTCTCTCTCTTTACTAGGATGTCAAACATGCAAGCTTGTGGCCCCTCCCCTTACAAGTACTCAGTGTGACAAAAAAAAAAATACTTAGTTTGTCTTATGTAGACAATTCCATTCCCTAAGCAAAGTGTTGTGGAAAATTTTTCTGAACAGTGTGAAGATGTATCTCTGCTAAGGCACATTCTGGTTGCTTTAATAATGAGCTGAAGAGCCAGTAACTAGGCAGGAGAGGATAGGCAGAACTCCTGGGAAGAGATAGAAACTCTGGGAAGAAGAGAGGGAAATTCACCAGCAAGACGCAAGGAAAGTTGGATAGACAGTATGGAGGAGATATAACAAGTCAAGTAGCAAAATGTAGAATAATAAAATGGGTTAGTTTAAGTTATAAGAGCTAGTTGAAAACAAGCCTAAACTAAGGCCAATCTTTCATAATTAATAAGAAGTCTCCATGTCATTACTTGAGAGCTGGTGGCCCAAAGAAAATCTGACAACAGCAAGTAATCTACAGGTAGACTGACAAAATTTAATTTTAGAGTTTAATTTTTTTAAATTCTGCAACATCATTCTGATTATAAGAGAACATTCTATGGAAATTGGAAAGGAGAAGCAAAAGGTCTTGGATTCTTGGCTGCTGGTAGAGGACCAGGTCAGCAATGAATATCATTCAGAGAGCCAGAGGTCACTGTATCTAAAGTCAGTAAGACAAAAAATGCAAACCATTCATTTTAAAGGCTCATTTAATTCTGGATGCTCTGCACCTCTTTCCTGGACTGATTGGAACACAAACTCACTCCATATAGGAAGCCTTTAAGACCTATGAGGTTGTTGTGACAAATGGGCCTTCCCTTCTTTTAACCAAGGTTTGTGAAGTGAAGAAATTGAGGTAAGAGTAATCAAGATCACGATAAAAAGAACTCTGTGAAAGCGGTGGTCCAACCAAAGTCCTGGATAAAGAGTTTCTACATGTGGCGCTGTTGTGACCAGAACGGTAGCAGTGTCTGGTCAAACATCAGTTGACCATCTGTATAAGCTGAAGCCAACCTTCTGGGTGTAGAGTGGGGTGGGAGGGGTGTGTTTGAGGGTATGTATTGTCTTTGCCTCTGTATGTGTTCTTGTGTGTGTGTGTGTGTGTGTGTGTGTGTGTATGTATGTATGTGGGGAGGGGTGAATGAGGATTGTGAGTGTGGTTTTGTATCAGTGTTGTCAGTGTGCAGCCTACTTCTTGTTTGGGGACATGATTACTCATTTTTCATATAAAAAAGGATGTTGAATTTCCTATAAATCTAGCATATGAATACCGTGTTGATGTGTAGTTTCAAGTATTGACTCTCCTTCTCTAGGTTGTCTCTTTATTTTGATGTTAGGATCATGAAATCCCAGCACTTATTCTATATCTAAGATATTGGATATACATATCAAACAGACACACATCCTGCCATGTTGTCTGGCCCACTTTTCAGAAGAGCCAAGGTTTAGAATCAACCTAAGTACCCATCTGTGCACGGCTGGCTGAATATACAACATGGTAATGATAATAGTCTACCATCAAAATAAAATCTTTTCATAGAGTACAATGTGATTGATCCCAGAGAATATTGTTATATAACGCATCTTAAACCAAGAAAGAAAGGCATGTACCACAAGACTTTGGTCAGAGTTGACATTTAACTAAATGCTGATCTCATGAAACCATCAAAAGCGTGATGGTCACCAGAAAGCTGCAAACTTAGCAGAGGAAGGAGATCTCAGGCAAGGATTATAAAGCTGAAGTTAAATAGCAGAAATATTAAAATTGTGTTCTGGATAAGTATCAATGTGACAGTAAATGGGAGCGAATGCCTGGAGCCAAGGGGTCAGGGAAGGAGGTGAGGAGAAGAGAAGGGATGATGTACATGAAGGATTTTGGAGTTTCAATTTAGAGACATAAAGATGTTCAAACACTCCTCTGGTGACTGCCGCACTGCTCCTTCAACGTGTTAAGAACCCTTGAATCATACACTTTAAATAGGTCAACAGTGGGATGGGAGAACTCCGTCTCAAAAAAGATGCTTTGACTTAAAGTAGAGTGAGTAAGTTTGTATTGAGAACTCAGCTCATTTGCACACTGGAAACGTGTGCTCCTTGAGATCAATCCTACTTCACACCCCCACTCCCAACCCCTGGCTGAACTTGGAGGCGTTTAATTGAAGCAAACAAAATACCTCTACGTCTTATCTACGATAATATAACTAAAACTTAGTCCAGAATTAAATTAGCTGTTTCTGCTTCAGTGATTCAGGGAATTTATTCTTCTCAAACCCTGATCCCATACTTGATCCAAACAAGGCATTTTGATCCAACTAGACTTGGCATTTATTGTATTTGTATTATGTATCAATAATTTATTTTATTCTTTACTTATTTTTGTATAAAAATGTGTACATTTTTATACAAAAATGTATAAATTTCTAATCTGTGTAGAGTTCTGTATTATTTATGCATATGTTTTTATATCTAGTATCTGATAATCGTAAGCATATATCAAATTAATTAATAGTTATAACATCTACATACTTTTTTAAAAATTGCAGAGTTTTTTATTCAATATATTTCGACTATGGTTCCACTCCCCTCTACTCCTCTCAGTTCCTCCCCATCTTCCCTGCCTTCCAGGTCCACATCCTTTCCTTCCCTCAATGGGAGGCCTGCTCTTTTCTGATGGGAAAGAGAGGAGCCATGGATCTGGGGGAGAAGTAGGAGGAGTGGAGGGAGGAGAGGCCATGATTGGGGTGCATGAAAGAAGAAGAAATACAAAAAGAAAAAAGAAAACAAATAGGCTTCTAAGGAATAATCATAAAATAAGGTGAAACAAAAACAAATAAATCTGAATAAGAAAAAACAACCAAGCCAAAAAAAAAAGAACTAATAAAAATCCCACAGGATACACATGATTTGCATAAACACATTTGCATACACAGGAATCACAGAAAAACACAAACCAGAAGTCATAATGTCAAACCAACAACCTCCAAAAGTACAGTTGACTTCATTTTGAGCTGGTCATCTACTTCTATGTAAGGGATCAGCCTTAAATAGTGGTTTGCTTCCCCACTGAGACTCCCTTGGAGAAAACTTTTTTTTTTTTTCGTTTGCAGGTGACTATTAATTGGAGATAGTGTCCAGCTTAATGATGGGTACATGTGTCTACTCTCTGCTCTCGGACTCAATCTGGTATGGACCCATGCAGGCCCTGTGCCTGAGGCCACAGTTTCTGTAAGTGCATATATAAGAATATGTGTTGTCCATGTGTGTTTAGAGGGTCTTGACTTCTTGGTGTTCTCCACCTCCTTGGCTCTTAACCTCTTCCCACCTCTTTTTCCACAGGTTCCTTGAGCCTGGAGAGGAAGGATTTGGTGGATGGGGAGATGTTCTAGTGTCTTTCACTCTGCATATTGTCTGGCTGTGGTTTTTTATATTTGTTCCCTTTTGCTTCAGGGGGAAGTTTCTCTGATGATGGCTGTGGAAGCCACTGCCGCATCCCTGGTCAGGGTGGTAGGCCGTTTCCCAACAATTAATTCTTTTGAGTCGATATAGATAAATGTAATTGACATGACATTTAGGTAGGTTTACAAATAGGTAGGATATTTTTGTGAAAATTACTGCAGTAGCCTTTAGTTTAGGGAATTGCTTTCACATCTCTTATGTTGCCTTCTTCAGAGCCGCAGGCAAACTGGTAAACTTCTGAGTCTCACCTGTGGAAAATAGGAGATCGGAAGGAGGTGGTGAACCAGAGTGTTGTCAGGTGATAAATTTTAGAGAAGGGTTCAAGACAAATGTCCTGGAGGATATGGCATTTGCAGATTAGATTAAATCCAGACACTGTGTAAGCATGGCAGATATGATCTTTGAATATTCCTAGTTCTGTATTTCTGAAGAACAAAATCAAAACATAATCAGAGCTTCTCAGTATTAGAGGGTGGGCTACACGGTGTCCTTGGTGCCTGCTGCTCTGGCAGTGTGTGTCACCTGACCTCACAGGCCTGTGCTGACCCTTTCACATCTCCAAGGTCTCATTAATTAGAGGCTTTAACGTAATCAGCTGATTCTAATTGGGTTTGCACAGCCCTCTCCCATCTCATTGCTTCTTCCCCTGGCAACACTGCCCGTGTTGTCATCTTGACATGGAGATGTGACAAGTCCTGGTAGGTAACTAGCCACAAATGTCCTGCAGGTAGAGCAGCAGCCTTCTTGTAGGTCATTTGGCCCCATAAAGCCATTCTGGAGGAGACCTAAAGTAAAAGACCTGCCATCCTGTCAGCGCTCAGTCATGCCTGTCTTCCAGAGAACTGGTAGCTCCGGTTCTAATATCTCAGGCTGTCTTTTAAACAATGACATGACCACTAAAATCCTTCCTTTCTTTCTTTTTAAAATCTGTGATTTATTTTGATTCTATTCTTTCCTCTCCCCCAACTACCTCTAGGTCCTCTCCACATCCCTAACCACCCAAATTCCCATTCTTTCTATTTCTTTCTTAAAAAGAAAACAAAAATATAAAGAGTAAAGTAATGTAGCATCAGTTTGATAAACAGTCCTAGAAACACACATAAAAATCCTTTATATCTGGATCACAGAATGTAATTGGGGAATGAAGTGTCTTTCCTTGGACGTTTAATTTGGACACACCATTTACATGCTAGGTTCAGTTGGGTCTTTTCACTGTTGACTTATTTTCTCTCCTGCACATGAACATTGGGCTTCTCCTTTTTCAGTATGATGTATTTTTCAGTAGGGATTAGTTCTAATGTGCTCCATATCCATCAGAATGATTTACTTAGAGACTGAAAAAAATAAGAAAACTTGAAAGATATTTATTATTTTATTGTTGCCCTGTGGACCCATGGAAGCATTGTTTATTGACTTGGTATCAACTGAGTGTCTGCTCTTCTTTCAGATTTCATATATATAATACACAGAGAGAGAGAAGGGGAGAAGAGAGAGAGAGACAGAGAGAGACAGAGAGACTGGGTGGCAATAACTGTGACATCTGAGATCTATCCTTTCCATTAAGGGTCCTACATTCTAGATTTGTTAGCAAGTTTAAGCAAAAAGACAGAGCTAAACCCTGATTTCAGACAATGAGAAATTACATACAATGGCATCTCAGGTGGAGTGTCTCAATGCGTCTCAGGCACATTAGTTGAGTAAAGAAAATGCAATCTAAAGACTGACCCATTTAGATATTGGCAAGATAGGAAGAATAGCATGTTATAAGACTAAGTCAAAAGGAACATAATGATCAGCCCTGGAAGATGAGTCCTGAAATCACGCAAGTGCAATAGACACAGAATGTACAATATTATGTTACACAGCAATAGCTGACATGAGACATATGCTTCTTTTTTTATTAATTTATAAAAGTTTCCACTCCCGTCCCTCCTCCCAATACCCTCCCATTCTCCCCACTCCCTCTCCCCCTCCCTCTCCAGCCCTAACAGCAGTCAGTGTTTTCTGCCCTATGGGAAGTTCAAGTTCCTCCCCCCTCCCTCCAGGTCTAGGAAGGTGAGCATCCAAACTGACTAGGATCCCAAAAATCCAGAACATGCAGAGGAAACAAGTCCCAGTGCCATTATCAATGGCTTCTCAGAGAGTCCCCTTGCCAGCCACATTCAGAGAATCCGGTTTGATCACGTGCTCGTTCAGTCCCAGTCCAGCTGGCCTTGGTGAACTCTCATTAGATCAGTCCCCTTGTATCAGTGGGTGAACGCACTCCTCACAGTCCTGCCTTTCTTGTTCATGTTCTCCCTCCTTCAGCTCCTCATTTGGACCTTGGGGGCTCAGTCCAGTGCTCCAATGTGGGTCTCTGTCTCAATCTCCATTCATCATCGGGTGAAGATTCCCTCTGATCCTGCCTTCTTTGCTCACGTTCTCCCTCCTTCTGCTTCTCCTTTGGATCTAGGGAGTTAAGTCCAGTGTTCCAATGTGGGTCTCTGTCTCTATCTCCATCCATCGCCAGATAAAGGTTCTATGGTGATATGCAAAATATTCATCAGTATGGTTATGGGCCAAGGCAAGTTCAGGCACCCTCTCCTCTGCTGTCCAGGGAACAATCTGGGGATGTCTCCTTGGACCTGGAAACCCCTCTAGAATCAAGTCTCTTGTAAACCCTAAAATGGCTCCCTTAGTTGAGATATATACTTCCCTGCTCCCATATCCATCCTTCATTCCTCCCCCCCATCTTAATTCCCCAAGCTTTCCCAGTTCTCCCCTACTCCCTTCTCTCTAACCATCTCCCCTTCCATTCACTCCCGCCCCTGTGCACCCAATGTTGCCTGGCACTCTTGTCTACTTCCAATATCCAGGAGGAAAACTACATGATTTTCTTCAGGTTCACCTTCTTATTTAGCTTCTCTAGGATCACGAATAATAGGCACAAAGACCTTTAATTATGGCTAGAATCCACTTATGAGTGAGTGCATACCATATTCCTCTTTTTGGGTCTGGCTTACCTCACTCAGTAAAGCGTTTTCTATTTCCATCCATTTGCATACAAAATTCAAGATGTCATTGTTTTTTACCGCTGAGTAAAACTCTAATGTATATATGTTCCACACCTTCTTTAACCATTTTTCTATTGAGGGGCACCTAGGCTGTTTCCAGGTTCTGGATATTACAAATAGTGCTGCTATGAACATAGTTGAACAAATGCTTTTGTGGTATGATAGGGCATCTCTTGGGTATATTCCCAAGAATGGAATTGCTGGGTCCTGAGGGAGGTTGACTCCCAGTTTCCTGAGAAACCGCAACACTGATTTCCACAGTGGCTGCACAAGTCTGCATTCCCACCAAAAATGGATGAGTGTTCCCCTCACTCCACATCTTCTCCACCATAGGTTATCATTGGTGTTTTTGAGTTTAGCTAATCTGACAGGTGTAAGATGGTATCTCAAAGTGGTTTTGATTTGCATTTCCCTGATCACTAAGGAGTTGAGCATGACCTTAAGTGTCTTTTGGCCATTCGAAGTTCTTCTGTTGTGAATTCTCTGTTCAGATCAGTACCCCCATTTTTTAATTGGGTTAATTAGAGTTTTAGTATCTAGTTTCTTCAGTTCTTTGTATATTTTGGAGATCAGACCTTTGTCGGATGAGGGGTTGGTGAAGATCTTTTCCCAGTCAGAAGGTAGACTTTTTGTCTTACTGACAGTGTCCTTTGCTTTACAGAAGCTTCTCAGTTTCAGGAGGTCCCATTTATTCATTGATTCTCTTATTGTCTGTGATACTGGGGTTCTACCTAGGAAGTGGACTCCTGTGCCTATGTCTTGTAGACTACTTCCCACTTTCTCTTCTATCAGGTTCAAAGTGTTCAGGTTAATGTTGAGGTCTTTAATCCATTTGGACTTGAGTTTTGTGCATGGTGATAGATATGGATCTATTTCATTCTTCTACAGGTTGACATCCAGTTATGCCAGCACCATTTGTTAAAGATGCTTTCCTTCTTCCATTGCATACCTTTAGCTCCCTTGTTAAAAATCAAGTGTTCATAGGTTTGTAGGTTAATATCTGGATCTTCTATTCGATTCCATAGGTCGACTTCTCTGTTTTTATGCCAATATCAAGCTATTTTCAATACTGTAGCTCTGTAATAGAGTTTGAAGTCAGGGATGGTTATACCTCCAGAAGTTCCTTTATTATATAAGATTGTTTTGGCTATCCTGAGTTTTTCTTTTTCCATATAACGTTGATTATTGTTCTCTCAAGGTCTGTGAAGAATTTTGATGGGATTTTGATGGGGATTGCATTGAATCTATAGATTGCTTTTGGTAGAATTGCCATTTTGAGTATGTTGATCCTCCCAATCCAAGAACAAGGGAGATCTTTCCATTTTCTGGTATCCTCTTCAATTTCTTTCTTCAAAGACTTAAAGTTCTTGTCAAATAGGTCTTTCACTTCCTTGGCTAGAGTTATCCCAAGATATTTTATGCTATTTGTGGCTATCCTGAAAGGTGAAGATTCTCTGATTTCCCTCTCTGCTTCTTTATCCTTTGTGTATAAGAGGGCAACCGATTTTTTGGAGTTGATCTTGTACCCTGCCACATTACTAAAGGTGTTTATCAGCTGTAGGAGTTCTTTGGTAGAGTTTTTGGGGTCGCTTATGTACACTATCATATCATCTGCAAATAATGAGTGTTTATCTTCTTCCTTTCCAATTCAAATCCCCTTGATCCCCTTATGTTGTCGTATTGCTATTGCTAGAACTTCAAGCACTATATTGAAGAGGTATGGGGAGAGTGGACAGCCTTGTCGTGTTCCTGATTTCAATGGAATGGCTTTGAGTTTCTCTCCATTCAGTTTGATGTTAGCTGTCGGCTTGCTGTAAATAGCTTTTGTTATATTTAGGTATGATCCTTGTATCCCCAATCTCTTCAACACCTTTATCATAAAGGGATGTTGAATTTTGTCAAATGCTTTTTCAGCATCTAATGAAATGATCATATGGTTTTTATTCTTTCAGTTTATTTATATGATGGATTACATTGATAGATTTGCGTATGTTGAACCAGCCCTGCATCTCTGGGATGAAGCCTGCTTGATCATAATGGATAATTTTTCTAATGTGTTCTTGGATTCGGTTTGCCAGGATTTTGTTGAGAATTTTTGCGTCGATGTTCATGAGTGAGATTGGCCTGTAATTCTCTTTCTTGGTTGTGTCTTTATGTGGTTTTGGTATCAGAGTAACTGTAGCTTCATAAAAAGAATTTGGCAATGACTCTTCTGTTTCTATATTGTGAAATACATTAAGGAGTATAGGTATTAGCACTTCTTGGAAGTTCTGGTAGAATTCTGCATTGAAACCATCTGGTCCTGGGCTTTTCTTGGTCGGGAGTTTTTTGATAACAGCTTCTAATTCTTTGCGACTAACAGGTCTATTTAGATTGTTCACCTGGTCTTGATTTAACTTTGGTAAATGGTACTTATCTAAAAACCAGTCCATTTCTTGTTCATTTTCCAACTTTGTGGCATATAAGCTTTCGTAGTAAGATCTAATGAGTCTCTGAATTTCCTCTGTGTCTGTTGTTATGTCCCCCTTTTCATTTCTGATCTTATTAATTTGAGTGTTCTCTCTCTGCCGTTTGATTAGTTTGGCTAGAGGTTTGTCAATCTTGTTGATTTTCTCCAAGAACCAACTTTTTGTTTCGTTGATTCTTTGGATTGTTCTCTGTGTTTCTATTTTGTTGATTTCAGCCCTCAGTTTGATTATTTCCAGTCTTCTACTCCTCCTGGGTGAGTCTGCTTCTTTTTTTTCTAGAGCTTTCAGGTGTGTTGTTAAGTCTCCAATGTGTGCTTTCTCCGTTTTCTTTAATTGGGCACTTAGTGCTATGAACTTTCCTCTTAGCACTGCTTTCATTGTGTCCCACAGATTTGATTTTGTTGTGTCTTTATTTTCGTTAAATTCAAGGAAGACTTTAATTTCTTTCTTTATTTCTTCCTTGACCCAGGGGTGATTCAGTAGTTGACTGTTCAGCTTCCATGAGTTTGTAGGCTTTCTGGGGTTCGAATTGTTATTGAATTCTAACTTTATTCCATGGTGATCCGACAAGACACAGGTGATTACTAATATTTTTTTGTATCTGTGGAAGTTTGCTTTGTTACCGAGTATGTGGTTGAGAAGTTTCCATGAGCTGCAGAGAAAAAGGTATATTCTTTCCTATTTGGGTGGAATATTCTATAGATATCTGTTAAGTCCATTTGATTCATTACCTCTATTAATTCTCTTATTTCTCTGTTGGGTTTCTGTCTGATTGACCTGTCCATTGGTGAGAGAGGTGTGTTGAAGTCTCCTACTATTAGTGTGTGTGGTTTGATGACTGCCTTGAGTTCTAAAAGTTTTTCTTTTACATAAGTGGGTGCTTTTATATTAGGGGCATAGATATTCAGGATTGAGACTTCCTCCTGATGAATTGTTACTGTTATGAGTATAAAATGTCTGTCTCCATCTCTTCTGATTGATTTTAGTTTGAAGTCAATTTTGTTGAAATTAGAATGGCCACACCCACTTATTTCTTAGGTCCGTTTGCTTGAAAAACTTTTTCCCAACCCTTTACTCTGAGTAGATGTCTGTCTTTGTGGTTGAGGTGTGTTTCTTGTAAACAGCAGAATGTTGGATCCTGTTTTCGTATCCAATCTCTTAGTCTGTGCCTTTTTATAGGTGAGTTGAGTCCATTAATATTAAGTGATATTAATGACCAGTCGTTGTTGACTCTGGTTATTATTTTTTTTTATTTATTGTTTTTTGTTTAGTAGAGTTTGTGTGTTTCCCTTCTTTGAGTTGTGCTTGTGAAGGATCGATAGATGTCTCAGTTATTGTAGGCAGTGTTGGCAATGTTGGATTCCTTGGGTTGCGATTTTCCTTCTAGTACTTTCTGTAAGGCTGGATTTGTGGCTACGTATTGTTTAAATTTGTTTTTATCCTGGAATATTTTGTTTTCTCCATTGATAGTGAATGATAGCTTGGCTGGGTATAGTAGTCTGGGTTTTCATCCATGGTCTCTAAGTTTCTGTAGTACCTCTATCCAGGACCTTCTGGCTTTCATGATTTCCATAGAGAAGTTCAGTGTAAGTCTGATAGGTTTACCTTTATAAGTTACTTGACCTTTTTCCTTTGCAGTTCTTAATATTCTTTCTTTAATCTGTATGTTTTGTGTTTTGATTATTATATGACGAGGGGATATTTTCTTTTGATCAAGTCTATTCGGTGTTCTGTATGCTTCTTGAACCTTCATAGGAATATCATTCTTTAGATTGGGAAAGTTTTCTTCTATAATTTTGTTGAATATATTTTCTGGACCTTTGATCTGCATTTCTTCTCCTTCTTCAATCCCTATTATTCTTAGATTTGGTTTTTTTATTGTGTCCCAGATTTCTTGAATGTTTTGTGATGAGAATTTTTGGATTTGCTGTTTTCTTTGATCAGAGCATTTATTTTCTCTATGGTATCTTCAGCATCTGAGATTCGTTCTTCCATCTCTTGTATTCTATTGGTTATGCTTGATTCTGTAGTCTGTGTTCGTTTACCTAGATTTTCCATATCCAGCTGGCCCTCAGTTTGTGTTTTCTTCATTGCCGCCATTTGAGTTTTCAATTCTTGAACTGTTTCCATTACCTGTTTGATTGTTTCTTCTTGATTTCCCAGTATATCATTCACGGATTTACTCATCTTTTCAAACTTTTTGTTATACTTCTCATCCATTTCTTTACTCATTTCTTCAAACTTTTTTGTTGTACTTCTCATCCAATTCTTTAAGGGAGTTATTCATATCCTGTTTAAGGGACTCTATTTCTTTCATAATGGCATTTTTTTCCACTTCTTTTGGATTAAGGTGTTCAAGTCCTTCTATTGTAGGGTCATTGGGATCTGGTGTTTTCATGTTGTTTTTCAGATTGTTGGAGGAGTTCTTGCCTTGGTGACTGCCCATCTCTTCCTTCAAATACTCTCTATTGCATCTTCTGATACCGGGTCAAGTTCTCTTGTTGGGCAGTGACTTCACTGACAGAAGGCCTACCTTTCCTCAGGCAGGCTATTGAAACACAGGCACTCCCTTCTGTAGGGTTGTGCTCACAGCCCAGGCCCAGCACACAAGGCAGCTGAGCTGGGGAAATCCCCTCCTCCAATGAATGTCTGCTAGAAGATCAGTGCCCCTTGCTGGCCAGGAATGTCGCTGAACTGACAGAGGGCCCACCTGTCCTTAGGCAGGCTATCAAAACACAGGAACTGCCTCCTGACGGGTTGTGCCCACAGCCCAGGCCCAGAGCTCAAGGCAGCTGAGCTGGGGAGATCTTATGGCCCCAGGGGGAAGGGAGGAAGAGAGGAAGGTGTACCTGGATGAAAGCTGGGATGGGAGGCGGGAGAGCTCCGCAGGGTGGAGCCACTACTGCAGGGTGACCAGGAAGTCAAGGGGGTTGGGGAAAGTCTGAATTCCTCCTTGCTGGGGCTTCTGCTGCAGGCCAGGAGCAAACTCACCCCTCCTCTGATGGATGTCTGCTAGAAGATCCTTGCCCCTTGCTGGCCAGGAATGTCGCTGAGCTCGAGACATATGCTTCTTAAATGTTTACAGAGTTGTGGCATCTTATTACGTTATGATACATCATGATATGTATCCATATATAATAAGATGGAGTATATTATCTATATGTATCACATATAATATGTGATCATATTATCATGATTATTAATAAAATAAACACAATTCATACAACACATTAATATACAATATATGTAAGTAAATGTAATAAAAATATTTATAAAACGACCCCAAACTGATACACTGATAAATGTGGGGCCCCCAATGGATCCCTGTCCTCTACAGCTCCGAGCAGAAGCCTCTTGAGTCTCACTTAGTGTGAAAATCAATGATCTTGTGTGGCCTACAGAGGAAACACAGACAGGGAATCAAGGAGAAGAGAAGGATTCTGAATTACAGTCATCAACAGCCAGTGAGTGCTGGATCCTCCAATGCACCAGTCTTTTCATCCAGTGTCTAAGTCTCTTAACTACCTGATAGTTACAATCAGCCTTGAGTTTGGCAAATTTTCTTATTTCCTCTTTCTGGATAAGACAAATGAGACAGAGCCTGATTCAAGCTCAGGTGTTTGGATTTCTAGAGCTTTCTAATCTTTCTGCTGCGTGGCAACAAGAAGCATTCAATATAATTTTGGAATACAGATGGACTTTAATTCAGCATAGGTTAAAGTTTGGAAAAATGCTGAGTGCCAACCAGTGACATTTCCATGAGAACACATATCTAGTATGCATTCCTTCCTATGCAAACCATTTTCCATTATTTTTCTTCTTTTATCTTTTGAGTAACCAATGACTGAGAAGACCATTGTCAATAAGTAATACTAGACACAGAAATAAGAGATAATTTCAATCTAAAATTATTTATAATGTTTTTATTTATTATTATTGGTCTCTCTGTGTGTGCACACATGCTCACATACATACATGCTATGGATTAACACATATAGAGGGCATATAGAGGTCAGAAAACTCACAGAAGCCATTTCTCTCCTACCATGTGAACTCTGGGGTTGAACTCAGACCATCTGGCTAATCAGCAAGCATTTTGCCTACTAGATCATCTCACCAGCCCTTAATCTAAACATATCTATATGAAAACAAAACTAAAAACAGTCTTAAGGTTAAAATTACCAAGTAATCATTTCAGAGGTAGATTTGAAAAAGTAGATTTTCCATTCATTTTGCTGGTAATTCCAAATAAGAATATTTTTAATAGTTCTAAAGATGAAAACTTAAACTGTACAAGTAGGAGCTGTGTGCTGGTTCCTGGCCTCTTAGCCCCCAAATAATTACACAGAAACCGTAGTAATTAAATCACTGCTTGTCCCATTAGCTCTAGCTTCTTATTAACTAGCACTTATATCTAAATTTAACCCAATTCTAGTAATCTGTGTATCGCCACATGGCTGTGGCTTACTGACTAAAGTTCTCGCATCTGGTCTCCAGTGGGGCTATTTGGCGTCTCTCTGACTCAGCCTTCTTCTTTCTCCCAGCATTCCATTTAGTCTTCTCTGCCTACCTAAGTTCTACCCTGTCAGGTCATGGCAGTTTCTTTATTCATTAACCAATAAAAGCAACACATAGAAAGAAGGACTTCCCACATCAACCAAAGATGGGTGTTTTCCACTAAATAACTTTTCCATTTGAGGATAACTTACTAATAGCAAAGAAAAACTTACAAAAGTACAGATTTTGGCAAATACAATAACTTCTGTTTACTAAAGAATGTTTAAGCTTCCTCAGGAGATTAAGTTGATTAAGTGTTCAGTTTTGTCATATGGGACCTCATTTTTTAGCATTTAATATCTCTGACAGATTTTTTAATAATTATATTTCAGTTATTGATTTGATGTAAAACACAGTTTATTTCATTAGCAGGGGTACATACTTAGAGCCCCTGTTACTGGATGTTTCTGGAGCCTGAAGTAAGGAAATGTTTGAAGATGGGAACTCAAGACCCGTCAGGCCATCACAGTCAGTCACTAAACAATAATAAGGACAAAAGAAGAAAAGTTGAAAAATCTAGTTTTTCATTTTCACTTATATATACAATTTAAAACAATGTCAACAAAACCCTACCGAAAATAAAACCTCTCAAAGGTTTTTACTGCTCTTTTTAAAATGAATCCTTAAGTCTGTCTCTTTTGATACAATTTATGTAATATGTTGAACAGTAGTTTGCTCCATGAGTAGAATTCAAAAATAAATGTTAACTATTTGTGAAAAAAAATGTAAGATAAAACTTCTAAATAAATCTTGGGAAAAAAATCTAATTATTTTTATAGTGCCAAAGTATTCATTCACAAAGAGGCTTTCACATTTTTGTATTGACCACACTGTGACCCAACACAGAAAGCTGTACAGGCTCGCCAGTCCTAGGATCACTATGGCTCAGGTTCCGAATGCTGGGAAAGTTTCAGACCCCGGTCAATTATCACTCTTGTAATCCTACAGACTTGCCCACAGGCTAATCTGGTAGAGCCATTTTCTCAGCTGTGATTTCCTCTTCCCAGATGATCCTAACCTGTGTGGAGGTGACACGGAGCTAACCAGTACAGCACCTTTTCTTCTGCTTAGTTTGGAATGAAACAAGATAGGCAAAGAGCTAAGTGTATAGACAATAGTAAATGGGCACAAGGGAGGCAACAGGCTGGTCTAAAATCTTGTAGGTCTCTCCGCACATTCTTTCTCCTTCTGCCCTGGCATGGAGTGAGACCTCTCTGGAATAAAGGTGGTCATGAGAGAAGGAGAACAATAGAAGGATTGTCCTTTAATGTGCCATAGCTCAGTTCAGATAGGGAGCTTTGATGAACCGCCTTGGGGAAAGGGGAAGCTCATTTTTAAGGTTCACTTCGGTAAAGGGAGAGGGCCATGAAGGAGGAAACTGGAGACTCAGAATATTTGTTTCTGTGTCTTTCCATGCTCCCTCAGTTCAACATGTGCCAAAGAAGGGAATCGTGTGTGTTACAGCTTGAATATGAAATGTTCTCTACAGACTCAGGGATTTTAACATGTAATCCCTAGACGTTGGCGCTGTTTTAGAATGTTGGAGAAATTTTAAGGACATAAGGACATGGAGCTGTGCTGAAGGAGGTAAGTCACTGAAGGTGGGCCTTGAGGTTCAATAGTCCAGCTTCACTTGCTGTCTCTGTCTGCTTCCTGTCTGCAGATGGTACATAACCAGCCTCTTCAGACCTGTCACCATGACCTTCCCTTCTTGAACTGTAAAACACAATATTCCTGTCTTTCTAAGTTACTTTTTAAAGGGAATTTTTTACAGCCAGAAAAGACTTAATGAACATAGAGGGCATTACTGAAATGAGACATCATCTACATAGTATTTGTCTAGAACTCTTTTCAAAGACTCATCCTCACCACCTTCTCTCAACTGAACCCTTCATTTCCAAATTCCCTTGGTCCTGTGACCCTCCCATCTTCAGTATCATTTCCAGTGCAGAATGGGAGTTGATCATGACAACCACATCCCCTCTGCCCTTGCTCTTCTTCTATGACAGCTCTTCACCTCCCCCTATTGTAAAAAAAATACGATTTATTGTGCAGAGATGACTCAAAAATTAGCCATCACTATCAGAATAAACAGACAATGGTTTACATAAGGTAACAAGCAAGGCACTGAAATGTTAGATTCCCCATCCCGAGTCATTCAGTTGCTGAGTAGCGGAGTTTCAAAAGTGTGCTCTGTGCCCAGATCTGCCTGGCTCCAAGATCTGTTTCCTTTTCTTTGATCTGTGCTGCCTTCAGGGCCAGCTGGAGCTGTGCTTGGCAAACATGGTCTCCAGCATTCATTCTCAGGCCATCCATATCCCTTAAGCTGCTTACCCTAACAGAGACACATGATGTTGGCCAGTTTTCTATCTGTTTTTAAACACGATTTTTTTTTTGTCTTCTTGGAAGGCCATTTTCTCAATTAAACAGCATGACATGATGACAGAACCAAGATCAGGTCACCCATATGTTTAAAATATGTTTCCTTTCACCAACAGTGAGGCAAACTTGTTTTAAAATAACCTTTCCAGAATGCCCCACATCATTTTGAAATTATTGTGTGCATTAATGGGCAAAATCTATCTTGTTTGCTCTATTTTATTTGCTGAAGGCTTTGATTGCAAAGTCTTTTTGGTGAGTTGATGGTCAGTCCAGGTTGTTCAACATTCAAAATTCTCCAACATGCAGGGGAAATATCTGAGGACAGAGAAGTCTCTGCTCCCAGCTCTAGGGACCAACTGAAAAGCAAGATTAGATCCAGTCTCCACAAAGATGGCCATTCCTCTTCTCTAGAATTCACACTTCTGAATTCTAGAATTCAGCTGGAGACTCTGTGGCATTTCCTCGGAAGTGAAATGAAAGTGGCTGCCTACACAGACTTTCCAGTCTTCTGTTTGGCATTTAAGAAGTTGGATTTCATTGAGGCACACAAATAAAAAGAGCGCCACTCACGTGACCGGCAAACTTATGTGCAAGTGTGTTCATGAGCAGGTGAGTACCCAGGGATCCGCTCTCTGAAACATGAACCTTAAACAGTTGCAAGAGTTCTTACCATTTGCAGAATCCAAGGAAAAATATTTGGAGATCTGAAGGTTAGCTTGTCTTTAAGTTGACTCTAATTACAGGACACAATCCTTTCTCCGTTCTTTGCAAGTGCAGAATGAGGGTGGGCTGTGCAAGCAGAACTGCTTTCCATTACTCCAGAGAGTAATGTGAAAAAAAATGTTGCTTTTAATTAATCATTCACATGGTTATCCTTTTAATATTCAAGTGTGTTGTAAAAGTATATGATTAGACCATGCATGAGGTTCCTTTCAAATGCCATATCCTTATCCTTAGAATGAGTTCTCTAATCAAAAGTAGTTTTTCATTGTCTTGGTGTGATTGCTGTAAGTTCTCTTGCCTCTCATATTTGCTGTCGTGAAATCTCAGTAAGGATGTGATCGATCATGTGACTACAGTTAATCATGGTAGAGTGAAGGCATAAATCACATTGGGTGCCTCTCTTTAACAGGAGGAGGGGGCTGCTTGTCATCCCGGCTGCCTGGCTATCTTACATTCAAAATAATCGCACAGAAACTGTATTCATTTAAACACTGCCTGGCCCATTAGCTCTAACTTCTTATTGGCTAATTCTTACATCTTATTTAATCCATATCTGTTAATCCGTGTATCACCACGTGACAGTGGCTTACCGGGAAAGATTCAGCATGCCTGATTCTGGCAACTCCATGGCGGTTCTCTGACTCTGATTTCTTCTTCCTAGAATTCAGTTCTGTCTTCTCTGCCTACCTAAGTTCTGCCCTAACAGGCCATGTAGTTTCTTTATTGATTAACCAATAAAGCAACACACAAATACGAGGACCTCCTATACCAGTAGAGGACATGGCAGCTTATGTTTTTCTAGTCTGATGCATCTTACTTAGCAGTGAAGTCTGACTGGCTCTTTGGGTGGCCAGAGTGTGTGGATGTGTGCAAAGTGATTAAGGCTTCTGTGGCCACATAAGACGGATTTGTTGATGCCTCATCACAAGTGGTCATAGTTGTTAATCCTCTATGTGAACAATCCCCTTAGCTTCCCATTTTCAGTCTCTGGGGGATGCTGATTTGTTGGGAAGTGACAGCAGTGACTGGAATCTGCTGGTCACCTTGGGGTGTTCTCACCCTGTTTATTCTTGAATCCAGGATACATCATCCCCAAGGTCACACAAAACCATAGGAAAGCCAAAATTGCTACCCTGATTGACTAACCACTGCGTTGATGGTACATATTTCACATCCTCTTGAGGTCTAAAATAAAGTATTCTCAGACACTCAGTAGTGCTGCATGCCTGTAATCCCAGTACTAGGGAGACAGAGGCAGGTGGAACTCTGTGAGTTTTAGGTCAGCCTGGTCTACAAATCAAGATCCAGGGCAGACAGAGCAGTTACACAGAAAAAGCCTGTCTTGAAAAACAAAACAAAACAATAAAAAGTATTCTCATTTTCTGAATGAAGTTCATATCTATGGTAGAACTTGTTACTAACGAAGGGAGCTATGCCAGGTAAAGAACATGCCAAGGCATCTTTGGACATGAGAGATTTCTACCTTACCAATATGCCAGTCTTTGCTCGCAGATCTTTCCTTTTATTTCCTAATGCACTCTTAACTTCCATAGCTGGGGCTGCTTTAAGTTTCAGTCATCCGGTCCCTCCTCAAGTCTTACCTTTAGAGTGATTTTCATTACTGATTCAAGCTAACATCAAATCAGTTTGTTGTACAACCAAACAACCTAAAGGTTAGTAGCAGATCTACATTTTCTACTCTTAGGTCCCATGTTTGGTTTTGTCAGTTTGATTGCTCTATGCAGGTTCATTAGAGTCCACTGATGAGTTCATTTCAGAAAATCCCACTGTGAAAGGGGAAGGGATGTAAGTACCTGAAGTGGGGTCTTCTGTGCTGTCTTCTAGGGATGGTTTGCATAGTGCAGCTTCCTGGGCATACTGTATCAGGGAGCCTGCTGTTACCATTGCCATACAAGTTGCTTGTTGCATGTACATAGGAGAGATTGGTGGGTTTCCCCCAGATGACTTGCTCAGAGGGTAAAAGGGCAAATGGTTTCACTGGCTGCTGTACTAAAGGTGAGACTGAGCGGTGAAACCGACCCTGTTCCGTCTATTTCAGGTTGCTGGATTCTTCATTATTTTAACTTTTCCTTTTTTTTAAATTTGTATGGGTATTCTACCTGCATGTATATCTGTGGACCATGTGATTGAAGTGTTCCATGAGGCCAGGAGAAGGCACTGAATCCCCTGGTGCTGGAGTTACAGATAGTTGTGAGCGGTCACTTGGGTACTGGGAATTGAACCCAGGTTCTTTGCAAGAATAGCCAGCTTTCTAAATGACTGAGCTTTCTCTCCAGACCTGATACCTTGTTATTTCTGAACTGCAGAAAGTGCTCAAAAACACAGAGTGGAAATAAAGGAAACATTTTTGTCATGATTCACACTGAAAGAGCAATCTCAGGACCCCAAACAGATAAGATGGACACTTGTTTATGACACACAGTCCCAGAGAGAAGGATGTCTCCCTCTCTTGCCAGGCTACAAACTCCCGAGGGACTGCAGTATCCCATCACCCAGGAGCTCCATTAAGTGTGCTGCGAGTTCCTAAAAAATTTCAGCACTGTATATACTGAGACTAGAGGTTAATTTGCATCGCATAACAGGGTATGATCAATTACAATATTATTTCATAAGATACGTAATTGAAATACATGCCTTGAACACAAAGTCTATAATTTCTAGACTCTGTTACCAAAGATCAATCACAACACTTGATATTAGGATAGCAAGCATAGTGCATCAACTAGGCAGCCAGAAGTCTTGATGGAGAAGGACCAGAAAAAAAAATCTTTTAAACCTTTCCTGAACCAGAGGTCTTTGTGACAGTAGTCCTTGTTACAGATATATTAAGCATGTTCATGTCTCTCAAAACCCAACGGTGTGTTTTCTCTCTTGCCTTATGAAAGGCAGTTCAAGAATGAAGATTGCAGTGTAAGCAAAACATATTTAGTATTCATCCCTGCTGTTCTTTAAGCAGACAAGGGAACATCTCCCAGCGAGTGCCATGCTGAGAATTCCTGTGGAGAAGAGGAGGCCCCAGGCTGTCCCGTGCCATGCTTGGTATGGCATGAACAGTAAAATAAAAGAACAGTAAAGAAGGTATGAAGGATCAAATAAGGGTTTGGAAGTCAGTGATGTGCTGTGGCAGAGGGAAGATTGTCAATTTCGCCTAGTTGTTTTTGGGGTGGCTTTATGGAGGTTTTTATCTGAGATTTGATTCTGTTTCTGAGTGAATTGTGTCATGCAAGGTCTAGTAAATGATGAGGTCATTGATTTATTTGAACTTCTTGATCTTTTTGACATCAGTCATTCAGTCCCAAGCTCATTGGGGGAAATTATGCCATTAAAATGTCTGTGACTGTTTCTATTTTTATATATTTTTCTTTTTGAATTAATTTTAATTTTACTGCATTTACATTGTTTCTACCCCTTTCTTCCCTGTTAACTTCCTATTAACTTTCAAATTCATAGCCTCTTTATTATTATTATTGTTTGTTCTCTCTCTCTCTCTCTCTCTCTCTCTCTCTCTCTCTCTCTCTCTGTGTGTGTGTGTGTGTGTGTGTGTGTGTAGGTGTGCATACTTTTCTGCTGAGTTCATTTGATCTTGCTTGTATGTATATGTTTTTAAAACTGTTCACCCAGGACTGGATAACAAATCAGGGACTCATCCTGGGGATGATTGATTCTCTCTCCCTCAATAGTAATTAATTACTTGTAGCTCTTCTTCTAGGGATTGAACCTTGTGAGATTCTCCAACTCCGGGTTGGAATGCCTATTTATTTTTATCCTCTGTTTCCACATTGAAAACTAGCTTCAGTGATTATTGCTCAACTGACTCCCTGTTGAATGCTCCCTCTTTCTGTTCTGCTCCTCAGGCACAACTGCAGGTCCTCAGGCACACCTGCAGGTCGTTAGGCACACCTGCAGGTACTCAGCCATCTCTTCCGGTCCTCAGGCATACCGGCAGATCCTCAGGCACCTCGGCAGGTCCTCAGGCATACCTGAAGATCGCCAGGCACCTCTGCAGGTTCTCAGGCACACCTGCAGGTACTCAGATAACTCTGCAGGTCCTCAGACATCTCTTCGGGTACTCAGGTATACTTGCAGGTCCTCAGGCATACCGGCAGGTCCTCAGGCATACCTGAAGATCGCCAGGCACCTCTGCTGGTTCTCAGGCATACTTGCAGGTTCTCAGGCACATCTTTAGGACCTCAGGTACACTTGCAGGTTGTCCAGCACTCCATCTGCCCCTGTACAGTGAGCTTCCTTCATCATACTCATAGATGCATTCTAACAGATTTGCACTTGTCTTCTGTCATGCTACATACTCTTGTGGAATATTCAATCACACTCTGACACTCGCGAGACTGCCAATAAAGTTTACTTTGAATCAGAGAGTGGAGATAGGTACTAGCTGACCAAAATTAGCCATAGAGGTTTCGGGGGACCGAGCATCTATAGAAAGATACAGGAAGTATTAGGAAGAGGTGTAGAAAGATTCTCAGCCCTTTTTCAGAGGGAGCAGAGAGAGAGGAAGACACTGGTTGTTGGGGAAGCCTTGTTGACCAATTATCTTACAGAGGTGGGACCAAGTTAGGGTGTGTCTTTCTGGAAATGGAGAAAATTGGGCTTATGGCCCAGGCTTGCGCGCTCTCTCTCTCTCTCTCTCCCTCCCCCCCCCCCTCTGTGTGTGTGTGTGTGTGTGTGTGTGTGTGTGTGTGTGTGTGTGTGTGTGGTTCCCGTGCGCCACACAGAAAAACTTGGACTTCTCATTCTGGTTTCATGAGTTTTCCCCTTACAATAAATAAAAATATAATTGTTTCTCTTTTAGCTAGCCTGGTTTTTCCCTGAATTGAGCTAACTTCTCAAACTGCTCATTTCTCAGATGCTCTTTTGATCAGTCAGATTCTTACCCTTATAGCTGACTCTCAAGTTTTTTATTGATAAGGAATAGCTACATAAATGCTTCAGAATGGGGCATGAGATCATAAAGCAGCAGCTCGCCATTGACTTTGCAGCCACCAGAGTTACCACTGCAGCTAACATTCCCTCTACTGCCCCAGTCCCTCTGCCCAAGTTGGTGTTTCCCCATTGTAGCCTCTCTACAGCACCCTCCAGTTGCCACCCCAAATGCCACAGGTGCTGAGACCCAAACATCACTAGAGTTAGCGACTTGCCACTGGCTGGTTCTGTCATTCTGGCAACCCCCATACCCTCACTTTCTGACACATAGTTTTCTTCCTCTTGTTTGCCTGTTTCTGCTTTTCAGGTGGTTGCTCCCTCTCACTGTGATTTGTGGGCTTCCCCTGGACCCTTCCTTGGCCACTGTTCTGCCATGTTGCTTGTCTCTATACCATTCTGGCTTTTACTGCTGTTGCCACCACCACAAACTCTCATTCCCAGCTACACATAAGCAACTGTGGCTGCCCTTGACCAGGCTATGGACTGACTGCATTTTCTGCCCAGCCATGTGGTTCAGCAACAGCTAATTTCTCACTTCAATATCATCATCAAGATATCTGGAGAGATGCCTAGAAATTCTTACAGGGAGAGTTAGCTTTTATAAAAGATTTTTTTTAGACATGTTAAAAGTAGGAAACAATATTATGATGCAGGGAGTTAGGTCTCTGTATGGTTCCACAATGGGTGATTTGCAAATCGAAAATTTAAATGAAGAGATAACCAACTTAGTTGGGATTTACATTAATTGTCAAAGACCAGTCTCGACAGTATTCAAACGTTCCAGCGTAAGAGTGTGAGGATTAGAATTATTGCAGAAGACTGGAAAGATTTAACTATAGCAATATTGGAAACTGGTCCTCAGTTACAATGGAAAACATGGTGCAGAGAGGAAGGTAGTGTCATAGAATAAGAAGTTAAGACTAGAAATATGGAAATCGTCAAAGATAAGTTTCTCTGTAAAGGCCACTATGCTGATTAACAAAGACAGTTTAAATTTGATGACTATGCCTTTGCTCTATGTCACACAGTAAATTTGAATGTTTGGGATAGGGTTAGAGAATTAGGAAAGGGGACTAGATCATTTACTAAAATTATACAAAATTACATATAAAATGCATAAAAGAAGCTTTCACTGCTCTTTGTTTTAACAAAGACTGATTTTAGCTGTAAATAGAATAATATCAGATCCAGAAGTTAAACAAATATTAATTGAATCTTTGGATTTTGAAAATGCTAATTTATAATGCAAAAGGGTGATTGAGCCTTTATAGATGAAATCAGCAACAATAGATTAAAAATTTAACTGATATTGAATCTCATACTTATGATGATACTTGGATAGGAAAAGTGATTTCTAAAAATTTTAAGAAAAATCAGAAGACCAGATGTTTTAATTGTAGTAAACCAGTTCATCGGAAAAGGGGTTATAGGCAAGACGTTCCTAAAAACAAATATTTTTTCTAGAGCTAATCCAAACAGAAAGCCCCAGGCTTCTTGAATATGCAGAAGGTGTGACAAAAGCCTGCCTTGAACTAATGAATGCACATCAACAAAGAACAGACAAGTAACCCTTTGCCATCAGAGAATGCCTTTGTGTGTGGTGGGGGGAATCTCTCACTGCCCCTGATGTCAAATTTAGTTCAATCACTCCCTGTAAGCATTAGAGAAAGACCTCCAAAGAGCAATTAAAAGACTTAATCCCTGCTGTTGAAAGTCATGCTGCTCTGGATGACATAACAGTTTCATTAGATAAAATTTTCAAGAGAGACAATAAAACAAGTATTTTGACAAATTTCTGTAAATGAGCAAAGACCAAAGCTAAAATAGAATTATATGGCATTGTAATTGAAGATTTACTAGACAAAGATCTGGATGTAACAATAATTTCCCCCAAATCTTGGCATCCACATTAACTTTTTCAAAAAGTAAATATTCAGTTTCTAGAAATTGGAACTTTATCTCAGGTTAAACAAAGTGTGTCAAATGTATAGGGCGAGAAGGACAGGTAGGAAAATTAAAGCCATGTGTAGTTAACATAGCAATGACTTTCTGGGAACATGATTTTTTACAATGGAAAACAAAAATTAATATGGCTTCAGTCTAAGAAACAAACAATAAAATAAAGAATGCTTCAGAAAGAAATCGTAAAAAGGATTATCAAGAAAAGTCCCTAGCTACTGAAGTTGTACATAAACAAGGCCAAACAGCTGTTGATCTCTTAAATGCACCAACAGCTCTACCTTAAAAATGGTTAACTGACAAACCTGTCTGGGTGGAACAACAGCCTTTGACATCAGAAAAAAATTATAGGCACTAAAACAGCAGGTATAGGCACAGGCAAATGCTCAACATAATGAAGAATCAACCAGTCTTTGGAATTTTCCTATGTTTGTCATTAAAAGAAAATGAGGAAAATGAAGAGTGTTATTAGATTTATAAGCTATAAATAGGGTAATTCAGTCAATGGGCTCTTTACAGTCTGGAATTCCCTTGCCTTCTTTGTTACCTAAAGGATAGTCTATTATAGTGATGATTTAAAAACCTGACTTTTTTTTTTACTACACCTTCAAAAACCAGAATAGAGAAAAATTTGCCTCCAGAGTGCCTACTTATAATAATTTCCTGCCTGTTCAAATGAACAGAACTAGAAAAAAAAATCATCCTGAGTGAGGTAACCCAGACCCATAAAGACAAACACAGTATGTACTCACTCATAAGAAGACAATAGATATAAAGCAAAGATAACCAGTCTACAATTATCAGCCACACAGAAACTAGGTACCAAGGAAGACCCTAAGGAGGATGCATGGATCTTCTTGGGAAGAGTAAGTAGATGAGATGTGCTGGGCAAACTGGGGTTAGGAGTAGTAGAGGGGAGGGGATGGGAAATGGGATCATGAAAGATCAGGATGGTCAAGTTGTAGGCAGGACTTAGGGGAGAGTGATGGGGGATATCTTGATAGAGGTGATTGTTATGGGGTTAGAAAGAAATCTGGTACTAGGGAGGCTTCTGCAAACCCACAAGGATAACCCCAACTAAGACTACTATTAATAATGGAGAGGGTGTCTGAACTGGCTTTTCCCTGTAATCAGATTGTTTACTGCCCTAGTTGTAAACATATCCAGTTCCTGTAAAACTTTCATCCAGTCCCTGATAGGAGCAGATGTAGAGATCCACAGTCAAGCACTCAACTGAGTTCCAGTAGTCCAGTTGAAGAGAGGGTGGAGGGATCAAATGAGCAAGGGCAAGGCCAAGATTATGATGGGGAAACCCATGGAGACAGCTGACCTGAAGTTTTGGGACTCATGAACTCTGGATAGATAGCCACCACGGAACCAACCTATGCCCTGTGCATCTAGGTGACAATTGTGTAGCTTGGACTTTTGTGAGGACACTAGCAGTGGAACCAGGACATATCCCTTATGCATGAGATGGCACTTTGGAACCTATTTCCTCTGGTGATTTCTTGTTCAGCCTTGATGCAGTGGGAAAGAGCTTGGTCATTCCTCTCCTTGATGTGCCAGGCTTTTTAAATTTTCATGGAAGACCTTACACCATCTAAGTAGAGACAGAGGAGGAGTGGATGGGGGATAGGTAGTGGGGGGAGAAAGTAGGAGGAGAGGAGGGAGGGGAAACAGCAGTTGGTATGTAAAATGAATCTTTAAAAAAATGATGAAAACTAACACTTACCTGCTTGCTAAAAGATATCAATAGAAAGTTCTTCAACGAAGAATTTTAAAGAGCCCTACCTTGTGTCAATATTTTGTATAAAAACCTTTGTAAATAATTCATAATCAGTTTCGTCAATGTATAAGTTACCATTATATGGATGATATCTTACAAGTTTATTCAGAGTCAAACCTTAGAAAAATTGTTTTGAAGTGGTAAAGAAAATTTTTTCTTGTTGAGGATCACAAATTGCTCATGAAAATATAAAGAGGAGATTCTATTAATTACTAAGTATATGAGATAGGTTTTTTAAAAATCAGCCATAGAAATCAAAAATCAGGAGAGATAATTATAAACTCTTAATAATTTTCAAAGCATGCTGGAAGATATTGATTAGATTGACAATCAATTGGATTGACAAGAACTAAGTAATTTATTTCTAACCTTACAAGAGTTACAAGGACTTAAATAGTCCAAAAAAATTATCAGCTGAGGATGGGAAAAAATTGACTTAGGTAGAAAAGAAGTCACAGGATGCATTTGTGGATCATTTGGATCCACAGCTTGATTGTATTCTGATTGTATTGTATTTGATGGTATTCTGAGTGTATATTGATTGTATTGTGTTCTTAATTGTATTATATTTACCTTCTATGCCTTCCCCTATAGGAATTCTAATGCAGAGAGAATATCTGAAAATGAATATTTTTACTACAAAACATTAAAGTTCTATGTAGAGAAGTTTTCTAAGTTGATTCAGAAAGAAAAATTAAGATCTTGTCTATTAGGAGGAATAGACCCAGTAGAAATTGTGGTACCTTTTACTAATGTTGAAATTTCCTCATTATGGACAGAAAATGAATATTGGTAAAAAGTTTGCAGTAATTTTTTTGTGTGGGGGGGATTAATGTCAAATATCCCAAAAGCAATCAACTTCAGTTTATAAGAGAACTAATTGGATCTTTCCTCACATTCTACAGGTAGCTTCAAATTCTGGAGATTCTGCTGTCCAGACTGATGCAAATAAATCAGAAAAGGTGGATTATAAGTAATGAAATTTAAGTAAAGTGGCCCAAAATCCTTATGATTTTGTTCCAAGGTCAAAATTATATGCTATTATTATGGTTTATTAGATTTTTCCAGAACTTCTTAGTATAGTTACTGACCCTTAATATGCAGGAAGAGTTGTTTTACAAATTGAAAATGCTGAATTTATTCCAGATGATACAGAATTAACTTTCCTATTCATAACAAATAACAAGAATTATAAGAACTAATCAGAAACAGAAATTATCCCTTGTATATAACATATATCAGATCTGATATAGGTCTACCAGGTCCTCTGGCACCAGGTAATGATGAAATAATCAGATGTTGGTAGGAAATATGCTAGAAGTCTGAAAATTTTATAACAAACACCATATTAATAGCAAAGATTAAAAAAAGAGTTTTCTCTATCACTTGGCAAAAAGTCTAGGAAATTATAAGGAAATTTCATACTTCTTTATTTTACAACCAAACTCCATTACCTACAGGTAAGGTACTCAAATAAATGAAATTTGGAAAATAGATGTGTTTCGTTTTGAAGAGTTTGAAAATTAAAGTGTGTGCACCATACCATAATACACATTCAGGATTTCAATGGGGCACTACTTTAAGTTCTGAAAAGACTGATTCTGTAATTACAAATTTATTAGCAGTTATGGTCATTATGGGAATACCTACACAAATTAAGACTGTCAATGCTTCAGCATATGTCTCTAATAAAATGAAGTTTTTGCATATTGCAATGTAAAACATATTACAGATGTACCACAAAATCCTACAGGACAAGCAATTATGAAAAGTTCAAATTGTACTTTAAAAGAAATGCTTAATAAATAGAAAGGGGTAATAAAGACCCCAGAGATAGATTATAAAGTACTTCATTAACTTTGAATTTTTAATCGTAATAAAAAAATAACAATGGATTGGAGATACATTAGATAACAGAAAAAAAACTGTTAAATTGAACCAGTCTATTTTTTTTAAGATGTACTGGCTTACTAATGAAAGCTAGGATATATGTTATGCTGGGGAAGAGTTTTTGTTTTTGTCCCACAGGTGAAGAAAAGCTATAGATACCATCAAAATAGATAAAGATTGGATTCAAACAGGAGAGACCTCTTGTTTAGGAGAAGTGATAGTTCATCTAACAGTGTGACCATCCCTTATAAACTAACTTGTTAAACTAACAAATGTCTTTCATTTGATCAGATATAACCTACCAAAAAAGGAACTTCCCAAAGTCAGGGTTTTGATTTTATCTTTCCAGGAGAATAAAGTCATCCAACTAAGGAATCTGAAGACAACTGAACAAATGAGATATCTGAAGAAGAAGGGAGAATGATCCAAAGAAAGTTTTCCAATAAAAAGAGTAAATGGACATAATGGTATAGCACATTTCCATCAGGAAAAAAATTCACATATATTCCCAAATGTCTCTTTCAGCTGTTCTCTACAGACATATAAGGCAAATGATCTTTTTGTAGTCCCAATTCAACTAAAAATTAAAGCTTACTTCTTTGCAGCTGAAGCATGGCTCTCTCCTTCCTAAACTGAAACATGCTTGTTAAAGGAAAATCCAAAATAGCTGTTTCATGTCAGAAGAGGCACCTGGTATGGGACAGAGGTAAAACCAAAATTAAGGGACTATACTATTTCCACTGATATTATAATCCTTTGGTTTTATTTTCACTCTTTAAAAATTTCATCAAGGTATGAACATTATCTCAAAATTTATAAGATTATATTTATATATTTAAACTTTTTGTCATGATATTAATATTCATATATAGCACTAACTAATTCTAGAAATAGGTACCATCTAGCTTCCTGTATGTGATTTTAGACTTGAGTCTGAAGCAAGCAAAAAGGAACTAAGTTTGTGTACCCCAGATATACTTAATAGGCTGTGGTCCTTTGACCTCTCTAAGATCTGTGGCATATGACATTAAAAATGTTTACGTTTTCTGCAGTGAACCATAACTATTCCTAACAGTGACATTTGAAGTCTCCAAAATGATAGTAGAACCCCACAATGATGATTCCACCTGGATTATAGTAACTCCACTAAGCTGACAACCAACACCCAAAGGTGGACTATTAACTACAAACTGGTCATTACAATTTCAAGGTTGTTATCTAAGATGATCCAGTAACATAGACTGATGGAGGAGGGTTAACTGTCTATGTGTTACTTTCATTGGTTAATAAAGAAACTGCCTTGGCTTTTGATAGGACAGCAGCTTAGGTGGAGTAGACAGAACAGAATGCTGGGAGAAAGAAGGCAATGAGGCAGACCCTGTAGCTCTCCTCTCCAAGATGGACGCTGCACACATTAATAGAAATGGGTTAATCAAGATGTGAGAGTTAGCCAATAAGAGGCTGGAACTAATGGGTCAAGCAGTGTTTAAAAGAATACAATTTGTGTGTTGTTATTTCGGGTGTAAAGCTAGCCATGCATGAGCCGGACGGGAATGCAGCCCGCCGTTCCTTCTATAGAGTGGCGCCCAATGTGGTAACTAAATCCACTTAAAAACCTGGGAGAGCTTAAAAATACGGGAAAGAGAGTTTAACACAGATTTTGCTGTTTACTAGGACGTGCTGTAGAGAGATTTCCTGTTTCAGCATTAGCGGCAGAAAAAAAGCTGCCCCATTTTAAAACACGGCGTCCTGGACCCTGCAAACTCTGGCTATGGAGCATTTATGGGTCCAGATGTTTGTGTTCTCACTCGGGCTAGGGATCAGGAGGAAAATACTCTGAGACCATGCCTGCTCTCCCTACCTGGGCAGACTGTGGGACCAGGCTTAGGCAGAAGGGAGAGCATGGCTGATTTCTGCAGCCATACAGAGAGATGTTTCCAGGCTGTGCATTGCTCTGCACGTCAGATTTGGCTGTAACTTGGATGAAAATAGTTTCTGTGCTGTACTCTCAGTCTCAGAGTTAAACTGCTGAGTGCAGCTCCAATGTGGACCTGCTGTGTGCCTGGAACTGTGAGGGGCTCTGAGGCTGGAGCGACTCTGGCTCCACCCCGCCTTGCTAAACTGTGCTGACCTCAGGCAGGAAGGATCGTAATTATCATACTAACAGCACAGTTAAGATTTAGACTTAACTACAGGTGGTACCATATTAACTCTACATGGCGCAACTTATGTTTTTAAAAAGTGCTTAACATTTTAAGAACTGCTCCTGGATAGTAAAGAATTACAGATTCACAATAGGACAGATTCAGACATAAAAGACCTCTAAATGGGTCACAGTGTTAGATGAATGTACGTAGGCTTGGGAGAGAGAAAAAAAAGAACTTAAAAATAAAGTTAAAAAGCCTTAAAAAAAAAGGTAAAGTCTTTAAAGAGACAGAGTACAGATAGTTATAGATTAAAATAAATAAACAAAAATAAGCCACATAAAAATGTAAAATTCACAAAGAGTATGGGTTCTGTATATTGTGTTTTCTTTAAAATTTTTGACTGTGAAGGAGCTAAGTACAGAGAGACATTTCATTATGTGGGCTACCAAGCTAAACCAGAATGGATATCATAAGGGTATAATGACTTCCAAATTTGGGTCTAAGGATATGATGCTTTGGAGAGGGTCTTCTTTTGTTTTCACAGAGGATGAGACCCTGTGGATTGTTTCTATCCCAATATGGTATGATAGACCTCGTCCTCCTGAAAGGTTGCTGTGAACACCCTCAAGAAAATACTTCACTCAACTGCCAACCAAGATGAACCTAGCACACAGGTTTTACCGTGAAAGACCTGATTAACAGCACTCCCATACAGCAGAAAGCAGTTTGGAGAGAAAAAACTGCGACCATGTTCCCAAATATTGTTTATAAATGTTCTTTTACATTTAAAGGGGGATATGACATAGATATGAATAATTTGATTTGGTATGGAATTTAAGGTCAATTTTGTTATATGTATATGTATTTCTGATCTTGATTAAGGTATTGTGATTGTGTAGTTCATTTAAAAATGTAATGTATAATTAGGAAATATAGGTTGTTAATGGATAATTATCGATAATAGTCAATCTTGTAGTCATGTTAGTTAGATTTTCCAGATATATAGAGATATATTTCAGTTAGATAGGCATTCTTCCTATCTTTCAAAGACTTCAGAATATGGCATTTAATGTTTTAATAACTTAGGGCTTTTCATGACAATGAGACATGTCTGCTCCTGGCAGCACAAATCTACTTAAAGAGGAAGATGGGCATTGAAGAGGCTCTTTATGGAGTTTGATAGCCATTTGGGCAAGAAACTGCTCTTGCCTGGACTGATGCATAGACTGGATACAAAGAACCCGCAGAGAGAGGACTACTGAACTTGTCTAAAGGTGAGATGGTCTTTCGGATTCCTGATTCATGAAAGCGTCTGCGAGACATTCTGCAGGACACAGCAGATAGTGACTGAACTGCCTTTGAAATTTCCTGCTTCATGGAAATGTCTGCTGGAAACTATGGGCCTGAAGGCTGAAGATGGATGCCCCAATGGTACAAAAGAACTTTGGGTGACTGTCCAGGCAGAGAGATGTCTCTGTCATTTCTAGAGTTTGAAGTTGCTTATTTCTTGTTTAATTAGGTAATATTATATCCTTCTGAAGTCTTTGATGGAGTTGAAGAATGGTTAATTATAGTTTTCCTTAGTTATGATAAAAGATAAAGTAGATATAAATATTGTAACTGTAATTCTTGCTTGATAACTGTTTTGTTATATGCAATTTTACTATGTTAAAGTTAAAGCCTTTCTTTTTTGTTTAAACAGAAAAAGGGGAAATGATGGAGGAGGGTTAACTGTCTATGTGTTACTTTCATTGGTTAATAAAGAAACTGCCTTGGCTTTTGATAGGACAGCAGCTTAGATAGGTGGAGTAGACAGAACAGAATGCTGTGAGGAAGAAGGCAATGAGGCAGTCACCATGACTCTCCTCTCCGAGACAGCTGCAGGTTAGAATCCTCCTGGTAAGCCATCACCTCGTGGTGCTACACAGATTACTAGAAATGGGTTAGATCAATATGTAAGAGTTAGCTAATAAGAGGCTACAGATAATGGACCAAGCAGTGTTTAAAAGAATACAGTTTCCATGTAATTATTTCAGGGGTAAAGCTAGCTGGTAGGCGGGCTGCGGGAAGCGGCCCACCACTCCTTCTACAATAGACTACTTCAGCAAGGACTTCAGATAAGCCCCACACTTTCCCATCACACTAAATTTGGATAACAACTAGATCTCCTAGGACTTGACTATTATCTCAGCTTTCTCAAGGCTCAGGGCTTTTCTCCACTAAAGATGTCATCACCCCCAGATAGTAAGAAGTAATTTGAAGACCATGATACCCACATTCCTAAGGGGTGGAGTGGGTAGTTTTTAGTCATTCGGTGGATAATGGATGCTTATCATCATTTAGGATGATTGGTTAAATGTTGTTATTGGTCATAAGGAGGAAACTAAGCATAGGACATTAGACTCAAGAATCTCATTTTGAAAACAAAAAGGGGGATATGGAATTGATAAGATGAAAGGATAGATTATTAAAACTTCTTTTAAATTAATAAAGCAATTACTATTCTTAAATATTTTACATTGATATGGATATTTGTATATTGATATAAATTTAAGGTTATTTTTGTTATTAAGGTTTGTTTTTGTTACTGTATATGTTTCCACTCCTGTAGATCTAAAGGTATTGTACCTAGGCAACTCATTTAACAATACGATGTAAATTTCTAGTACTTGATAGCTAATATTACAAAATATTTAGGATAATTAAGAAAAATAGGTTAGTAATTAGTAATCTATAATAGTCAAACTTGTGGTCATGTTAAGTATTTTTCAAGGACAAGTAGAAATGTATTTTAGATGAACAGGTGGTCTTCAAACACTTCAGAGATTTACAGACTATAGCATTTAAGGTGTTAGAATAACATAAGGATTTTTATGACAGTGAGACACATCTGCTCCTGGCAGCATCAATCTACTTCAGAGAATATGATGAGCATCAAAGAGCCTCCATATGGAGTTTGCTTTCTTTGTGGTAAAGGTTAGCTAGAAACTGTTCTTGCCTCAACTGCTGACATCATGCTGTCCAAATTAGACAAGCAGGATACAAAAGAAAGGAACTTTGTCAACTCAAAGTAGAAGAGTCCTTCAAAATTTTTGTTTCACAGAAACATCTGTCAAATCTTCTAGCCTTGTAAGTCAAGAATGGATGCCCCAAAGTTGCAGAGAAACCTTGAGTGACTACTCAGGCAGCCAGATGTTCCTGCCATTTCTATAGTTTTGAAAGTTGTTTGCCCTGCACTTCTTATTTACTCAATTAATATTATATCCTTCTCGGGTCTCTGATGGAATTGAAAATGAGATAGTTATAATTACAGTTTTCTCTATTACAAAATTCAGAAAAAAATAACTCACAAAAAAGGTATAAAGTGTATAATGTTGAGAGACATAGAAGCTTAAATTGTTTATATAAGAAAATGTTATGAGATCTAGAGAGATAGTTAATCTTCCTTTTTTATTTAGACAAAAAGAGGGAAGGGGGAATATAGTGGGATATTTTAATCACATTCTGACACTCCTGAGACTGCCAATAAAGCTTACATTGAATCAGATGGTAGAGTTAGATATCAGCTGACCAAAATTAGCCAGAGAACTTTTGGAGGACCGAGGACATACAGAGAAACACAGGAAATAATAGAAAGGGGTTTAGAACAATTCTTGTCATTTTTTTAATTGAGGAAGGAGAGAGAAGAGGAGGGCCCTGATTGTTTCTCTGCTACTTCTCTGATCCAACAGGTCCTTACCCTGATATCTGACTCCTGAGTTTTTCTTGATAAAGAATACTTAGATAAATGCTTCAAGACACTAATAATAAATAAACCAATATTAGATTAGTTTAAACTTTGGAACCTACCAAGTTTTTCATAGACTTTGCAGAAGTATTTGTTCACATTAAGATGAAACAAAGCAAGAAGTAATAAGATCTTGAGATAAAAGAAGAACAACAGGTTTAGAAAACAGATTTTGGAGAAACTAAAACACATAATTCATGGATCTACTATTAATAAGTGGTTGCTTACACAGAGTGGGAATTTAAAAGGCATATAAAATTTGGAGAATATGAAGTTTAATACTGTAGGGTCAACATCCATATAGAAGAGAGAGCAGGTGTAGACTGTGTTCAGAAGGGGAAAAAAGCATTTTTGTTGAGTGCTTATATAAAATTTCAATGTCACTCGTACTTTTTTAGGGGTGGAATGGAGATAATGGACAGCAGGATCTCATGTATCTCAGGCAATCCTTACATTATCCATGTAGCTGAGACTGACTTTGAATTTCAGTGCTGGGATTTCAGGCATATTTAGTTTAATGTGGTGCTGGACATCAACCTAAAGCTTCATGCAAGCTTAGCAAGCACTTTTGCAACTAAGCTACATCCCTAAGATGGTGCATGCTGTATTCTAAATGCTTGGGCTCAGAAGTCTTTCATATTTTAGCTTTGATATCAAAGCTAAATATATTATCATGGGCCTCAATTCTAAACATGCAATCTGTTTTGTAGAAACTTTGTGTAACACATAATGAACATGGGAGAATACTTTAGTACACATGTATTTTCATCTTGACCCATCATGTGAGACCATGTATGAAATAAGCTTTGGATTTAGTACTGTTTTAGGCTCATGTTTCTATCTATAATGTCCTACTCATATTTCATGAAAAAATGCAAGATCAGATAGTTGCAGACTCTAAGAAGAAAAGCCACAGGTGTACGTACTCTTCGGGCAGTGAGAGCTCAGGCAATATAGGTATGCCCAGGCATCAAGAATTTCTGAGTTCTTCGTGGTGCTTTCCTCAGTTTTGCCAGGCAGAATGTTCTAGAATGAAATAGAAGGATCACCAGCAGATCTGTAGATAGTAACTCAAGACCTTAAAACTACATGTAAGGGTTTCCTGTACTAGGGATGTGATTCATTTGGGAAAATAAATGGAACAGTGATCTTGCCGCACTAATTATGTGAGTTCTCTCTATAATTACCATAAAATTATAAGTTATAGTAATTTTCAGTGCTCCACCAGGGAAAATGAAGTTACTCTGAATTATAATGGCAAATTAGATGGTATCTTATAAAAACATGGAATTGCATGAGCAATTTGGGTCAGTGTGATACGTGACATGTCCGGAGATGCTACATTTTTGTTATCTGATTAAATTACCATCACAGCCATGTGTGTATTTAGGCTGACTCCTCCCTAGAGCAAAGCATGAGGTAGCTCTCTGGTGATGATAGAAACATCAAATATCAATATGTAAGGGCATATGCCTTCACTAAGGGAATTTACACACAAGGTGGTGGCCGAGGAAGGGATGGCCTTGCTAACCTTGTGGAGTATTTTTCATCGCAAAAGCATAGGTCATAATTTCTATGCTTCTCACTTTCGTCAGATTACTATTGAAGACTGCAAGCACAGACTTTGGAAGGAGAAACAACATACAACATGCAATCAGATAGAGAACTCCTTAAAAATCTAATCTCACACTGAGTGCTGGCAGCACATGCCTTTAATCCCAGTCCTCAAGAGGCAGAGGCAGGTGGAACTCTGTGAGTTTGAGGCCAGACTGGTCTACAAGAGCTAGTTCCAGGACAACCACGGCTGTTACATAGAAAAATCCTGTCTTGAAAAACAAAAAACAAAAAAATCTAATCCCACCTGACATTAACATGGGTCTGCATCAGAATCCAGCTTTCACAAGAGGAAGGAGTGTGCCTCAGTAGAAGACATTTATACTCAAACCTTTGCCACTATAATCTTGGAGGCCATCTGCACTTAGGTTTTAAATCTCTTCAGGGATTATTTGGGGATAAAACATTTCCTTGTCACAGATATTTGGGAAGTAAGTAACAGCACACAAAAGCCAGGGATGCAACCTGTTTTGCAAGCTATTTTTAGTAAGAATTATTAAGTGCTGTATCACACACCTGTAATCACAGTACTCAGGAGGTTGAGGCAGAAGGTTCTCGAGTTCAGCACCATCCTAAGCCACATAGAAAAACCCTCTCTATCATGAGAAATGATCACGTCATATGGTCTATTCCAATATTTTTTCCATAAGAATTGGAGGTTACGTTGGCATTTTGCCCTCAATATGATCACAGACAGTACCAGAGCTTTGCAAACACTTCCCCAGCAAGTGCTCTTTCTAACACCCTGGAAAACAGCTCAGACAATGAAGGTCAAAGCCTTTCATGTGAGCTGTCACATAGGGAACTGTTCAGCCCCTGCTATCCACACCTGCTGTGTTCTCATCATGCTAGGGAACCCTCTCCAGTGAGATGGAGATTGAGGTGTGCAGGAGATGCTGACACATCTCAATTCAAAACTAAGATGCTGGTCACTGTCACTCTTCCGTTCTGAAGAGAAGTCAGTGTTTTACCTGTCTGCATGAAGTAGCATTTTGGAAATTTGTGGATTATTCATGATCCTATCGAATATGTTGAGTTGATTAAGGAGAACATAAGATACAATGTCAAAAATGACTACTTCTCTTCCAACAGAATATAAGTATTTGCAGAAATGATTTGAGAGTACAATTTTTCAGGTCCCCACATATTATAGCAATTGTATGACCAGATCTTCACAAAGGAAAGTGAGGGTGGTTTCCATGTGTTTCCTTGGATACAGGCTTGGAGAAGGGAGTTGGGCATGAAGTCTTACCCTTAGCCAAGGAGCTATTAGCAATTCTTAGCTGCTTGGAGAACATAGGTTAGATTTCTCTAAAAGGTCTGATAATTCAAGTAAGCTTCAGTGGAAGGCCCTACATCCTAGAATATTTTGTAGCACAAATTAGTCTTTATAGAGGGAAAAGACCCAGAGTTTATTGAGAAGGGAAAGGGGTGGATCTGAGAAGAGTAGCGGGAGAGAGGGTGGATATGATAAAAATCATTATACAATTCTCTCTCTCTCTCTCTCTCTCTCTCTCTCTCTCTCTCTCTCTCTCTCACACACACACACACACACACACACACACACAGTCTTCCCCTCCACACACACTTTTTGAGACAGTGATTCTCTGTAGCTTTGGAACCTGTCACGAAACTAGCTTTTGTAGGCCAGGCTATCCTTGAACTCACAGAGAGATCCACCTGCCTCTGCCTCCCGAGTTCTGGAATTCAAGACTTGCACCACCACCACCCAGCTACCTGGTCTCCCCTTTCAGAAGTAGCCTCTGGTGGCAATGAGAACTTAGAGCATGGCAGTCTCCTTAAGGAAAGTACCTGGGACACTGGCCATCCTCTTAGTAAATGCCACATGCAAGAAGGACCTCCGAATACCATTCTGTCCTTACACTTGATCCAAAAAATAAGTTTATATTTTAATGTTAAATCAGCATGAGAGGCTTAGTCACTGGCTGCAGCAGAGTGCTAATTTTGTTATGTTTAGCTCAATAACAGAAGTATTAGATGATAAAAAGAGTCCTGAGAGAATTTTCTTCTCTGTAAAAGAGGAAGAGAAAAAACACTAACTCTAATCACTGTCTTTGGTGCTTTCAAGTAAAAAAAAGGTTTGAAGTATTACTCGATTTGAGTCTCACTTCATTCGCTATGGAAATACCACACAAGAATATAAGACTTTATTATTTTAAAGCTATGAAATGTATAAAAATGAGCCCATAATCCCCAAAGCTACTGAATATTCTGTGATAGGTGTGGAAGCAGACTTAAAATAGACAGACATTAAAGGATGTTCTAGAAACTGCAGATTCTATAGACTGAAAAAAATTATGAAATGTCAAATAACTGCTTTGTAAAACATCAGCCTCACATGAGCTTCTCAGTCACAGATTATATGGGGCTTAAATAGAAACTTTCTTTCTGTCTCATTCCTTTCCTTAGTTCTCCTGATTTTCTTTTAAGATAATAGATACTTTAATTATTAATGTTCATATTTATTTTAAAATTTTTCTACAGGTTATCAATATGTTAATAAACAGTAGATATTAGGAAGACACAGGGAAGAATTGGACTACAAACCCCTTGTAATATAATTATCTATAAATATACATATAATATTATGTATCTCATGTGCCTATGTAGTTTTAAGGTCTTAACTTGACTGTAAACTTTTCATAAATTTTATTTTCTCCGTGTAACATATACAACCTATTGACTCTTGAACCGAGTGAGTTCTAAATGTTTAAATTTGCAGACTTTCCTTTCTGAAAATAATTCAATATCAGTCCTGATTCCGCTAGCCTATGGAGTGGCAACGAGTCTTGCTGAAGGCATGAGTGTCCCAGGAAAATGAAGTCAGTCTGCCTAGATTCCCTGTCTGTTTCTGCTTAGATCTTCTCACTAAAGGCACATACTCAGAACGAGTCTGAAAGCTGGACAATGAAGTGTATAGACGATAAAACTCAGAGGTAAACCTGGAGCAATGATTAACATTAAGAGGACTCCTTGCTAAGGCAGAAAGTGCAGGATTGGTTCTCAGCTCCTCAGTCAGCTGGCTCATGACCCCCTGTAACACCAGTTCTTAGGGCTCTGTGTCCTCTTCTGACCTCCACAGTCACGAGGCGCACACACACGGTACACTTATATATGTGCAGACACTCACATACACACACAGAATATAAAGAAACAAATTTAAGAGAACAAAATTATTTCTCCTCTGGTAGATCCTGGCCATGGCATTCTGACACTAGTGGAATCCATCACATTTATGCAGCTAAATAATTGCATAAAATTGTTTGGGCCTCTCTGTGAAAGCATTGACATTTTTAAGAATCCCATATGTTCTCTTGTGTACCAAAAGGTCTGAGACCAGGTATACTACTGACCTTCCATGAGAAACAAGGCATGCATTGATTAAGTTCTATGTCCTATCAAGTTAAGACTACAGTAATTGCTCTAAAATATCGAAATGTGTATTAGATTAGGTTATAAAGGTGTAATATTTATAAGAAAAACAAAATTCTGCCTATATTATTGTTGGCCTTGACTTTGGTAGATAAATTAAAGTGTTTCTACTTACAACCACAGGAAGGGACACTATTTTCTCTATTAAAAGTGAGAACATCCCCAGGGAACACAACAGTGTTCAACACACTTCAGAAAAATTTTAAACTGTATGTTAAATCTTGCATTTTAACATGACAGATTGTCCTGTGGGGGCAAAGCCCTCCCTTACGGAAATGATTTTTTTGAGAGCTCATTTTGAAAGAGCCATAATTTTCTCCCAAGCTTGCCATCCTCTCATCCCTATGTTCACTTTTCTTTGACGGAAAAGTTCTCCTCTGTGGCATAGCCGTGGAGATTTAGAAGTCCAGATAGTCATTGAGACTGTCTCTATGACTCACCCATTCCCTGGTCCCAGACTGGGGGGCAGTGCCGGGTGGCCTAGGACTCTTGCTTTCTTGAGCAGAGTGCTTGCTGTTGGCAGTGTACTTGGGCTGGCTCTTCGGAGACAGGAGCATTGTCAGTCAGCTTCTCAGAGATGGAGTAAGGAGCCCATGCTTTCTCTAAAGCATCTTCTGTCAATCGGATCAAGCCACTCACATTTGCAGTGCTCTGCTCACTATCCACACTTTTCCTGTGACTCTCTTCTACCAGGGTTCCAGAACTGTTCTGCCCCATATAAGAGGACAGAACCACATTGGAGTATACTTGTTTCTTGACAGTAAATAAAAAAGACTGATAGGAGTGTGAGTAAGCCAGGTCTGTCCTCCTTTTCTCCCAGATTTCGCTGTCCAAAGGGGAAAGGCGTGTTTCAAGTTCCTTCCCATCCCACCTGTCTCCCTCAACAGCAGAGCAAAGACTGCCAAGGCGGCACTCAAGACACCCCCCAGCTTTCCAGTCACAGTGGCTGACAGCACTTTCTACCAAGCCTGAAGCCTCGTATTCCATTCTGGGACCCACATAGAAGAATGACAGAAGCTTGTCCCCTGACTCCGTACAGGCAATATGTAAATGCTAAAAATAGAATCTCTGCATTCCTCCCCAGATGGAAAACTGCCTTTCTGAATAAAGGATTAAATCACATTTTACCTAGCAAACACATGTTTTTTTGATATTTCTTTTTAACCTAATTGTAGAGTAACAAGTTTCCATGTAGGATTTTAGTATACTCTGATTGATTCTCCCTCATCCCACCATGCCCCTTCCTCACTTCCCTCTTTATTCTCAGTATTTCTCCTTTGTTCTCTTATCTCTGCCATTACACACGTACACACACACGCAAACACACCAAAAATCTTCTTATTTTCCAGTCTCAGGGACCCCTTTTCTGTGTTCCTGGCTCTTCCTCCAAGTATCCTCACTAGCATAGACATACCTAGAGTTAGAGGCTATGATTCATACAAAAGAGCTTGGGTTACCTCACTCAATATAAAGTCACATAAACTTTTTTTGCAAATTTTCCAATTTTTTTTTCTTTTCTTTATGGCTGAATAAGATCCCCTTGTTTACTTTCATTGTCTGTTCATCTTTTGATGGACCTCTAGGCTGAGGATGGATGATGTTCCTCAACAAAGCCACTCCTACAGTTTGTCCAGACTTTCTAGTTCACACTGTATTGGTCAAGAGCAGCTTTGGCCTCCCTGTCAGTCGTGGTTTCTTTTTCTGTGAACATCACCGATTTCCCTGAGCCCCTGTCTTGATGAACTGTCAGATGCATGGCTTTTTGCCTATGATCATTCACTAAAGTTCCAGCAGGATACCTGGGCACGTCACACACAAAAGATGTAGTCATCTTGGGACATAAAGATATACGTGCGATTTCAGAGAAAGTTCTTCCTGATGACTTTGTTAGTAGGTAATACACATTCTTAGGGTAGGTCAAAGCAGAGTGGACAGCTTGCCAAAGGCAAAACTGCAGAAAAAAAAAATAGCAAAATGGAGTAGAGCAGCTTTGGTTTCCAGACTCATAAATTCTCTTCTTTCTTACTTCTAAACTCAAGGTGCAGAGAGTTCAATTCTTGTAACTGAAAACACAACCATCTCCCATTGACATATGACAGACATGCTAGCGTAGACAAATATGAGGACACAGAGAGCAGAAACTACCTGGACTTTGTGTGATGTCACTGGCAACATTAACTATCACCACACGCAGATGCCATCATATTAGATTCAGGTTGTCACATATATAAAGACAGACTGACCTATTCTTCATTATCAGGCCTGGACCAGAGATGTTTCATGTTTCCCTGCACAGGCAGCGTGGATTAACACTTGGTGTGCTGCTGATCATGCTTCTTTAACTTCAGACAGCATTTAGAGTAAACAGGAGGCACACATAGAAATGTCCCTTCTAACTCTTCAGCATAAGTAGCAATGAATGGAGTTGTTAGAACCAATCCCGCCCGCCTCAAGTGTTCTGATCAGCTAGCACTGATTCTCACATAGCAACCGAGATCCTACGCTAATTCAAGCAGCTGTTTTTTTGGGTTTTTTTCTAGAGGCTCAAACACAGACGATTAAAATGACCTCACCCACCTACAGGCACAATACTTCACGTCTCTACCTCTGGAGTTCCCTGGAAGCTGGAGTTTTTTAATTGTCATAATTCTTGGGCAGAGTGCTCAACACAAATACATTGTTCTGGGTACATTTATCAATTTTAAAGTGCATGTTTGCCAGTTTTAAATTCTTTAATCTTACACGTGGCTATACATTTTCGCAGTGTTCTTCCATTTATAAAGAATGTTTTATACAATATTTAAAGGCAGCGCCATCAGGGACTGGCAGAGCACAATGCATAGGAAATAATAAAACTCCAGCAGCCTGTTTAATCTGTGTGGGGGTAGAGCCAAGCCCTGCAATGTTAAATAGTCACAGGGCTCAGTGGAGGGAAAGCATGCGGCGCTGCTTTGTCGGCAGTCCTGAGGAAAAGAAAATTAACCTCAGAGAATAAAAACGATGATTAGCTGCATCATGACCAAGCAGTTCCACCACTAAACAGATGTATTTATGAAGCAGTAAATGCAACACGAAAGCTTATAAATTCACTCAGGTTATAAAAGCAACTTCCTCAATAGACTCCAAAATTGGCATGCTATAAAACAAAGCATTAGACCGAGTGCTGTAATGTAAGGGGATCCCCAAGGTGGAGAAGGAATTCCCAATTGAACACTACATCTAGTTCAATCTCACGCTAGACGTCAGAGAAAGACTCCCCGCCCTTCCCCCAGCTAAAATGCGGCCAAGGACCTCTGAGAAAACGTGATGACTGAGCCTGTAGAACCCAGGTGAAGCAAGGTCCCCTCACTTCCTTCAGTGCAGCTCCTCGGCATCAAGCACTGCTAGCCAACTGTGGACTTAGAAAGGTCTCTATAAAAGTGGCTCTGGAGAATTAAGCCTGAGTCAAAATTACCTGAGGGCAGGAACAGAAACACATTGCCTGAAGTCATGTTAGAAGGATCAAAGTCAAAATTTTGACCTAAGAATTCACAGCTTCAATAGCTCTCTGGGTGATAACAAAGATGCCTTCCTAGGCATGCAGACTGACTGGGCCTGGCTCAGCTACGTGGAGTAGGCAGAAGCCAGCAAATGGGGTGACATAGTTGACTTGTTGTCTAAGATATTGCGTGGAAGATCAAGTTGTGTTTTTATTCAGCAGATCAACAAGAATTAAGGATGTCTTTCATTTGGATGCCCAATAGCCAGGCATCTCGTGACCTTTACACAACATGCTGTTTCTGGGTTGACAAGTTCAGTCCCTATAGACTGTGATGCATAGAGGAAGAATAACCTTGCCCTTCAGCCAGCCTTTGCTTGTCCTCTAACCCCTAGGTGAGTAGTCTCCTTTGTCTTGGAACAACAATAACAACAGAAACCTTATGTTTGATAAGACAGGAAAGGATAGTGGCACAGACAAGAGGAACAAGCTATAACTGTGCTGTCACAAGCACAGTGGGTTAATAACAAATACAGACATGAAGGAATAAATCTCAGATTCTCACATTGATAAAGACAGATTGAGCCATTTGTATAAAAGTCTCTGGTACCATGTTGCTGGCTAGTTTCCTATAAAGGTAAGACAGATGAAACATGGTCCACTGCTATTGTTCACAATTTTCTAAAAGTGAAATTCATTCTAAATAATTAGTTCTACACAGTTAAAAACAGAAAGCACAGTTGTCAAAGAAAAAAAAAAACTTGAAGAGCTGCAGAATGGATAGGGTAGCCATAGGAACAGTCTGAAGACAGACACTTCTAAGAGCTATGTTCAGAGCCGTGTGCTTAAGTGGCTTTTAGATATGTCCCGGTGAAGTGAGACAATTTGTACACAATGTCTGTCAATCTAGAACTGGGCTATAAAACTGTCTGCCCTAGGACTCTTCAGTGAGCCCACAGCTGACCCAAACGGCAAAAGATATTCCCCATTCGAAGTCTTCTCCTAAAACATATTAACCAGTGAGCAAATAGCCCTGTTTATAAGCTTGTAGTCCAACCACAAAATAACATAGAAGCCTGTCTATTAGCAGTCTGTGCTGTGGGACAACGGTCTGTACCCTGTCACTTGTATTTTAAATAAATACTGATTGGCCAGTAGCTAGGTAGGGAGTAGAGGTGGGGCGACCAGGCAGGAAGTAAAGGCAGGGCAATGAGAATTCTGGAAAGAGGAAAGTTTCAGTCTGCAGTCATCACCCAGACAGAGAGAAAATAAGATGTGACTGCCTCACCAAAAAAGGTACCACACCATGTGGCTAACACAAACAAGAATTATGGGCTAATATAAGTTATAATAGTTAATAAGAAGCCTGAGATACTAGGCCAATCAGTTTATAATTAATGTAGACCTTGTTGTGATTTCTTTGGGACTTACCAACTGCGAGAACTGGGCAGGACAGGAACCTTAGTCAATAAGTCTGTGCTGTATAGAACGTGGGCATCTATAAAAATGTGAGGAAAACTTCCAAGGCTCTAAGATAGTGTTTCAATGGGTGATGCTCAACTTACTGCATCTAACAGAAGCCAATGCTTTTCACACTCCTCCTGAAAGAGCCTTCTGTTTCTCATAGCCCCATGAAAAGCAAGAATGTGCTGGGCCTATCTTCCTTTGGGTCTCTCATTCATGGTGTTAGACATGGTCATAGAGGCATGGTCTGAAGTCTTGACCAGGTTGTATATCTGAACTGCTGCCCTCACTGACACAAATGGCAGATGTTTTTCTGGTGAGCATCATCTGTGACTTTCTGGTCAAGGGATAATACCTGCCTTCCCTTGAGGCCCTGATCACCCTCTTGATGAGTTTAAGAAAAAAGAACACGTGAGATATAGGAATGTTCAGAAAGCTCCAATTCTATCTATGGCCCTTGCTGGATTTGGACAGTGCCATTTCCACCATATTCTGTTGATTTCAGAATCTGCTCATCTTCAAAAGGCCAAGTTTCAATACCATATTGCAACAGCATGTGGAATAGGGGTTGTTGTAGCTGTCTTTAGAATCTATAATCTGTTACAGTGCTAGTTAGAAGTAGACAGATGGAGTGTATTGTAGCTAATTAACAAAATAAACACTTATGACGCACACATACACATGGACACACACAACCTGGGTATTCTGGGAAAGTGTTTTTGTCTTGCCTTTAGATATTAAGTTAATTGTTATTGCTCCATATTTACTCAGTTTCTTCCACCAAAATCTGAAAGCTGAGGTCATTTAACTGTGATAGAACTAGAAAGTGGGAAAACATTTGGCTAAATCTAGTGCCTGTTGATGACCAATCTCTGAATAGGAATGAAGCCAATTTACTTCAGCACAGATAAAGTTATATATGAAAAGGAGTTTGCATGGTCTCCAGCATCACAGACACAGAGAAAACTTCTCTATAAGCAAGACAGACAGATCTCCTTATTTCAGAGACTCTAGACAGAGAAAACCTTAGAGTTGTATCCTAATAGAAAAAAAAAATCTTATGGAGAGAAAATCTTAATAAGTCATAAAAAATCTGTTAGAGTTGACATTCGATACTAATGCTACTAATCCATTAACACAGATGTCTTTCCATTTTTAGTGTCTTCCTTTATAAGTTTCCTTTATAAAGAGAATTGATATTTTCACTGTGGAGGACTTTGCACCTCCTTGGTTATGTTTATCTCAAGATATTTTCTTGTCTTTGATGCTATTGCAAATGGGAGTTTCCATGATCTCTTTCTCTGTGTGTTTTTTTATTGTAAAAAAAAGTGTATAAAAAGGCTACTGAATTGTGTAAGCTGATTTTGTACCCTGCCACTTTGCTGATGCTGTCGATTGTTTCTAGAAGTTTTCTTATGAAATATTTTGGATGTTTTATGTATAGTATTATATCTTCTGCAAATGGGGTTACTTTGACTTCTTTTCTTATTTTAGTCCCGTAATCTTCTTCTCTCGCCTTATCGCTGTGGCTAGTGTTTGAATACCATGTTGAAAAGAAGAAGGGATATTGGAAAGTCCTGTCTTATTCCCACTATTATTAATGGGTTGTCTTGAGTTTGTCTCCATTTAGGATAATGTTGGATATGAGTTTATCATATATACCCTTTATTATGTTGATATCTGTTCTTTCCTTTTCTACTGTTTCTAGGACATTTATCAAGAAATCATGTTGGATTGTCAAAGGCTTTTTTAATTCATATATTGAGATGATTGTGTGATTGTTTTTAAGTCTTTTTGTATGGTATATTATTTACTGACTTACATATGTCAAACCAACCCTGCCTTTCATGAATAAAGCCAACTTGACCATGTTGGATGATTTTCCTATATATGCCTGTATTTAGTTTGTTAGCATTTTATTTAGGATTTTTGCATCTATGTGCACCAGGAATACAGGACCGTAATTTTGTTTTGTGGTTATGATTTTACCTGGTTTGGAAGATTAGAGTAATACTGGCTTCATGTAATGAGATTGTGGGTATTTTTTTTAATTTGGGGTGAAGGATAAGCTATATTAGTAAATTTTCAGGACTTGAAGCCAATATGCAATAACACTACTGTTTCTACACATTGATGGGTATATACCCCCAAATAAACTTGAGATTATATATTTGCAATAGAAAAACTATGACAGAAATACATAATTTAAACTTAATTTAGAAAGCAAAAGACTTGCGTACCTAAATGTATACAATCTTTATGAAAGAGTAGAGGAAGATATAAATTAATAGAAAGATATTTGTAGCTTGGGGTATTAATTTTGTATAAATATCTATCCTATCTGAAGTTATAGGCAGATTCAGTGCAATTGATCAAGGATTCTATGCCATGGTTTCACAGAAAAAGCACGAGAGATACATAAATTTGCATTGGACCACAAAATCAATATGTCAAAACAATTCCAGGCAAAAAGAAGTTAGTATCTTTCATTTCACACTGTCTGATTTCCAAATACGTGACAAAGCCATAGTGATCAAAATTCCAGGGCACTGATTTAAAATGAAAACAATGCACAGAGGATAGAAGACCAGAAAGAAGGCCAAGTGGTCACAGCCAATGATCATTTGACACAATGTCAGGAATACTCCAGGAAAAGGGGAGGCTGTGTAGCCAATGGAGCTTAAAAATTAGCATACACATGAAAGTTGTCCTGATCCTACAGAATGCACAAAAGTCATCTCAAAATGAGTTAAACACTTAAATTGTAAAAACTGAAACTACTAGAAGAGAACATAGGAAATATAGTCTAAATTTTTCCTTGGACAAAAAAAAGTTATTTAGCTATGCCTCTGAAATTCAGGTCAAGAAGGGTAAACTGAGTAATTAGATTAAGTTTCTGAACAACAATATAAATTATAGAGATCACTGATGTGGGATTCCCCTCTGTATGTTGTGAATATATTTTATTGCCATTAGTTAATAAAGAAACTGCTTTGGCCTATGGCAGGGCAGAATATAGTCAGGCTGAAAGATATACAAAGAGAGAGTAAGCAGAGTCAAAAAGACTCCATATATCTGCTGAAGAGAGACAGATGCTGAAACCATACTGGTAGGCCACAACCTTGTGGTGATACACAGAATAATAGAAATGGGTTAATTTAAGATGTAAGAGCTAGTTAGTAAGAATCCTGAGCCAAACAGTGATGTAATTAATAGAGTATCTGTGTGATTATTCGGGTCTGGGCATCCCAGAAGCAAAAGAGCAGTCTCTGTTTACCGATGAGAAGCATAGATGATCTACAGAGTTAAAAGAAGATTTGTAACCCATATGTCTAAAAAGGTGTGACACTCAAAGACGTAACAGCCCCTGCCAAGGAGGATGTGTAAATGGTCCCCAATTCCAGAGAAAGATGCTCAGTCTCACCCACCCTGGGAAATGCCCATGAGACCCTTAGTAAGTAATCACCTCAGAGCTCATTTATAAAATGCTAAAAGGTTTCAAGAACTGGCAGGGATGCAGAAAAGAAGAAAACCATTGATGATGGCTCGTATGAACATAATTTAGTACAGCCATCATGGCAAGCATCTGCGCAGTTGCTCAGAAAGCTGAAATTTGAATGACCCTGTGAAGGAGCAATTCTCCTTCTGGGAAAATATCCAAAGGGGCTGAAATAAAGAGGTCGAAGGAATATGTACACTAAACTCCCATGTTTAATACATGTTCATAGCAGGTTAAATCCAGAACCATTTTGGTTTCACCCACAGATGAGTGGAGGAAGTATAGTTGGATTGTGAACACAGTGGCGTACTCGTAAACACTGCAAAAGAACGAAATTCTTTCTTTTGCAGCATCATAGGCAAGCTCAGAGGACATTAAGTTAAATAAATCTGGCAGAGAAAAACAAATAATGCCTTCTGACATCACTTGTGGAACGAGCTCACAGCAATAGAGAGGAGATCTATCACAGTCGGAGACAGGGGTGGAGGGGGAAGTGACAGAATCTATGGTCCAAGACTTAGCCCATCTCTCCTGCACTCAGAGAGTGAATTCTGAGGTCAACAGTGGGTGGGTGCTTGGATTCTCTTTTAAGATTCTGCACATGTCAAGATCACTCGGACAAATCACGCCTTACACAAACATGGGTGCTGGGATGGGTACAGAACTGCCTTGTTTCATCTTTCTCCATTACAAAAATGCAATGGAACATTTCTTTGTAGTCCATAAATACCATAATTGTGCTGTATTCAATAAACATGATATTAGTAAAGACATTTGTTTAAAAAAAGGATGGATTTGAAGTGGAGAGCACAGCTCACAATCAAAGATGAAGACTCGGTTTCCCTACCGTTTCCATAGAGATATTAATTTACACTGGGCATGCTTTGCTACTATTTGTCTCATGGCAATTTTCTGAAAAATGTTATAGTACAAACCTGGGCAACCAAGACTGACATACAGAGGTGCTGCTGGCTTTAAGCAAGCCCCCCAGGAGGACATCCTTCTGGAAGAGCAGGCTGCTACAGCTGGGGAACACCAAAAGCTCATTCATTCTGAAGTTTTGCTTCTCAAGTATAAAACTCATTTTAGTTAAAAAGAAAAATGATGTACAATGTCACCTGCATAGCTTCTGGTGGGCATTCAGTTCAATGAGAACAGAGATCATTACGACATCCCTTGTATCAAAAAAGAAGCAGGAACTGTCCAACTGTCTTTCCAAGAAGTATACAAATTCAGTATCATTGTGGGGCCATCTTAAGGCTGGAAGAACTCTGGTCAAGACCCACTAATTCTTCCCACTGAGTCACCCACAAGAACTGAATTCACAGTCCTCGGGGCTCTTGTTGATCTTTGGAAGCAGCATCCAACCTCAAAGGCGACAAAGAGGTGACCTCACTTGGGCACTTGCGAGATTGTTGTGGTTCAATCATGAGATGCTGAGTCTGACCACATGAAGGGCAGTGTATATCCTGAATCTGATGGTAGAATATAAAGGATGAGAAGTGTGTTTTGTTGTCCATCTCTTCTAAATTTTTTTCATACTCACTGATTTAAAGCCAGTTATTCTATACTAACAAATTAAAAATGTGAGTTTCAAATTTTAGTATTTGCGCCCCCTACTTTCTGTTGCTTGACAGTTTGATTCGTTTTAGAATGGATTTTCCCCTTCCTACAGCCATGCCTCATTTTTGGATGTGCCTCACTGTGTTAATGGATAAAGACTGAATAATTAAAATGTGGTACCTACACACAACAGGATTTTAGCCAGCTGCAATCAAGGATCCTCTTCTTTTAGAAGCAGGGTTTGGTGGAATGGTGCTTGGTGTTTGAAACTTTGACTCATCCCCCGTTTTCAAGACAAAATCACCAGCCAACCATGAGGTCTGAACGTCTTCCAGGGACCCTTAAACTCTGCTTGCCTGGAAAGTGAGTATAGTTTACAGGCTGAGTGACGCTGCAAAGACCAGCATGGTATGCCAGGGGAAAAAGGAAGGGTTGACACTTAGAAGCCTTCGTTCAACGTCTGTTTGCAGCCCTGTCTCCTTTGCTAACTCTAAGGAATTGGGAGTTCCTTATAAGAAGCCAGGTGGTCACAGTTGTCCCTAACTCCTCTTAGGTCCTGCTTTCTAAGACTTTGCAAATCAGTTACCACATTGCCACTTTTTTTTTCCTATTAACTTTTTTTGGATGTTGTGTCCTAATTTTGATCCTTGCTGAGTTTCAGCTTTAAAACCCACTTTATATATGTAAGAACATATACAGACGCACACAGACACACACACACACACACACACACACACACACACAGAGAGAGAGAGAGAGAGAGAGAGAGAGAGAGAGAGAGAGAAATTCACCATAGAGTTGTTTCTTTTCTCAGTCCCTGGACACAATTCAACATGTAGTTAAACAGACCAAACAGATGCCTCTGTAAGATATCTGTCTGGCTAGGCAGTATCAAGTCAGTGAATCATGCAAATGCAATTGATTCAGCTAATTCAAACTCACTGTGTCAGTTTCTCTAAATGATGAGACTAATGTGTCTGATTCTTTCCAAGGACAGCTTGAGTATAGAGGTGTAAAGTTCCTATAGAGCAAATGCACCATCCACATGCACGGTAGTTGCTCCGGAGAGTGAAGTAGGGGCATCTCACAGAAGAGGGAAATATGTTTCTCCAGAGATTCTTCGAAGAAGCCAGAGTTGTGATTCAGGGAACTGACAGATGGCCTAGGAAATGCTGCCAGATCGAGTGGGGACAGGAAGCTTTGTACGTGGCATGTACATGGCATGCTGGGTATGGTGGTCCAGGGTGGACCGCAGAATACAGAGCACAGCACCTCATAGTAAGGGAAACTGAGGAAAGTGCCCAGTGTGGGGCAGATTACTGTTTCTCTCTTTGTCTCAAGTCCTGCGTTTCTGAGATGTCTTGTGCATTTCAAGTTTTGGGGAACACCTGTAAACACAATGCATTTTTATACCACCAACCCCTCCAACACAGACAGCTGCCAAGTAATTGATTGAAGGATCACTCATCAAAGTTTCAACTCTTATTTTTCGTCAACTTTCTTGGTTGAGCTATATGGTAGGAGCCCTCAGAGAACTGTCATTACCATGGCCCATCCCTAACTTTGAGTCCCTTCAGGCAACATACCATACTTGACTAAATCGAAGACCACACAGAATCATAGACTAGACACAGTATATTGTTGCTTCCCTGGTCTTTTGTTTCAGGCTCTGTGCAGAAGCCAAGCCTCCCCACTTTGTCTGGTTTGACTCACAGCAGAACTTCAAACCGTTCCTCTATCACTCTCTAAGTCACCGCTAGGAGATATCCCCATACTGTGTGTCTACGTTATTATCAGATTTAAATGACAGCACTTCCTCCTTAAAGATAGAACCATAGGCCTTACCATGGCAGAACAGATCCCTGGTGATCGGACACTACTGTCTCCATGCATGAATGACCTTCCTTCTTACTCTGTGTACACTGCGAAGGACCCTAACACGGGACTATAGTTAAAACACCTCTGATTACCTGTGTATAACCTATGTAGCACCTATTTATCAGCATTTTAATGTCTTAGCTATTGTGCTAAAGGCAGTAAGTCTTTCCTTATCAGATCTAAGTACAAGGTGAATAGTCTTCTGTTCTCTGTGAACATAAAGCCTGAACATCTCCCTAACAAAGCATGTAGCTGATCTATCATCTCTTCCTCTGTTGTAATTGAGATTAACATGACGTTTTCAGCAGACAGGGTTCATGTCTTTATTCATGTACCCATGGCCCCTACCAGAATCAAGCACCAATATGCCTTGAATAACTAATTATATCTTTTCAGTTAATGGAAAGAAATGTTACATCCTTAATAGAATTTTTTGTATGTATTTAAATGTCCTAGAAAATATTTTAAAATACTTTGAGTTTATTTCCACTGATTTTACTGAATTTCTGAGTTGCCTACACGTGTGAACATAAATAAACAAAAGAAACAAAGACAGTGCAGTGAGGCAGACATGGAGACTCAAGGCTGTCCTGCTGGCTCATTTGCTACTGTGATGCACAATAAAGTCTTTGTTGAAGGAACTTATTTCCCCATGGAAGTTGTGGCACAGACTCTACATAAATATGAATTGGTTAATCTTTTTTTTTTCAATACCACAAAAATGGTTTCTACAAAACGCAGTAGATTCCAGACACGACACCACTCCACAAGGAAATGTTTTTTTAAAAATCAATCCAGAAGTGATAATCACTTGGCAAAGCCAGTGGTGTTTGGTTTCCTGGACTACTTTAGGTCATTTTCCTCAATGCTGTGATAAATTAAACATGTTTAGGAAAATAAAACAATAAAAAAAAGATAACTTAAAGTACTTTCATTTGAAGACTTCGCTGAGTGGATTTTGCAGAGACTTAACAAATTCACAAGTGTTGAGCAGTAACACTGGAGAGTGTACCCAAGCCTTCCCCTTCACACGCTGTTATCACTGTATAATTCATGGAATAAATTACACACAGATGACTGCCAACAGGAAGGTCAATGCAAAGGCCGAATCATCGCCACCGATTCAGATAACCAGCCCTGTGAATCGCTTCTCGAAGTTGCAAGTGTCCACTCAAGAGAGAAATATCTGAGAAATTCTGCTGAATTGCACCTACTTACTTTTCTTCTGCAACATATGTTCTTAAATGTCAAGTGAGCAAAAGAAAGCCGGGGATGCTGTTCCCTATGGCAACAGGTGATGTTTCCTCACCTCATCCCCGAATTCCACAGGAAAACACACACAATGGAGGAGAAAGGATTCGGCAGGATGGGAGCAGAAATGCAACTTTAATTCCACCCCCTGATCCTAAGTGCTCAGCTGGGCAAGCAGATGGCTACAGATTCATGGAAACAAGGCTCTCTGCGAACACCCCGACACGATCGAATTGGACAACGCCTTATCTGGAGAGGAATAGGCGCCACTCCAAACTTAAGAGAGTTCTTGGGCATTCAAAATTGAAACACCCTTTGTTGGTGATGACTGAATGTCATTCAGTTTCAGCTACTCACATGAACATCAAAACCGCCGCCTCTGATATCAGCGGCAGGAAGTATCTGCATCTACGATAGCAAGAACAGAGACGTTCACCTTCCTTCTACTCAGGGATTGTCTGTGTCTCCAGTCTCATACTCTAAAGGAACAGGCATCCCTCATACCTGAGAAACACAGTCTGCTAGATCACAGAGGTGAGGCAAACACACTTTCCAGTCTGTCAAAGCCAGAGCAACAAGGTGACTTTTGACAACACATTACTGCCTGTTACTTTGAAGGCTTGGGCCAGTGGCACCATTTCTAGAGCCAAGGTTGAGAAAAGGCATCCCAACTGAACCAACCGCCTTGACTCATGAAACACCTACCTCAGACAGAGGGTGGTGCGCCTGACATCTCTCAGGTCTGAGATGGGCGCACCTGGAGATTGCATCCATAAAGGCGAGATGGAAGTCTGCCCTTGGACGCGAGCTGTGGCCCTGCCCTGCTTTAGGATGCAGGTCACAGCAGCGCTTCCTATTCAACAGTACCTGCCAGAGTCCACCTGCCTCAGTGATGGGTTAAGTAATGAGGCCATTGTTCTCTCCTGGGGCAGCTGAGACCTATGGTCAGCAGGAACTTCATACAATCAGACAGAATCATAGAGAACTCCTGCAAGAAAAACCTGAGGATGCGCACTTCTTCGGATTAGTGTTCCTGCTGTGAACTCTCCCTTCCCAGAGTCACTGCCTGCTCTCCACCTTCAGTGGTTAACGAAATGCACGGGGTAATTACTGGGTTTTATGAAACAAATTCCATTTACTCACAAACAGAAGGCCCCGGCCAGCTAACAGATGCTACAGGAATTGTTTGGACACGGGACACCTGCCTCTGTGAGTCTACAGCATATGCGGAAATAATGACCATGTTCTAGAACGGAGGTTCTGTGAAGGTCTCCGGCTTGCATGGGTGGTTATGCAGATATATAATGACAGATATCCATCAAGAGAGAATAAAACCCGCTTAGCTCTTGCCTTCTCATTCGGAGACACTTTAAAATAGCAAAACAACCCCTTGTGTTTTTAACTGGATCTATGTATTGTCCCCCCACCCCCAATTTTTGTCACTGTGAATAAGCTATAGCATCCAAAAATGCCAGAAAAAACACTTGTACTGGCATATTGTATCTAAAACTACGTTTAATTTTTTTCTATGTTTTACTGTTGTGTACTTTTTAAATATAGTATATACTTGAGAATAGAAGAGCCAGCTGAGCTGGGAAAGCAACTTAGTAGGTAAAGTATTTGGGATGCAATATGAGGACCTGAGTGCAAACCCCAATATACACACAAATCCAGAAGCAGCACCCTTGTCTGGCAGGATGGGAGATGAAGATAGGAGAATTTTCAGGGTTTACAGGTCAAATATGCAGGCATATAGAACAGCAAACAAGAGGTCCTGCCTCAAAGCAGAAGATGAGGACAGATACCCAAGACTACCCTCAGACCTCCACACTTGTACTCTGGGGCATGTGCACTTGCACACACAACGTGTGCACACACACATACATCACAAGCACGCACACACAAAGAGAAAGGGATATATATATATATATACATATACATATATATATATGCATATATATATATATATATATAGAGAGAGAGAGAGAGAGAGAGAAATAGTAACAGTAGAGAAAGGAGAACTCTAACATGTTAAGAAACAACAACTTTGCAGTAACAGACTTGTGACATCAGTCGGTGAACCAGGATGAGACTGGGCTATGAACACATGATTCTTCCATAGTTATTTGAGAAAGAGAGCAACCAAAATTGAGTTGTCTGCAGATCTATATTAACCATGCTCCTCTTGAAGGAAGAGACTGACACTCTGATTCTTTTTTTTCCAGGGCCTTGTCACTAGAAAAAAAGCACACTTTAGGATAGCAGCTACTGTACCATTAAACTCATGAACAGGAGAGCTAAGTGGTCCTGTTTCTGATGATCACAATGCAAGCAGGACTTCTGTTAATGCTTCACAGAGTCCTGCCTGTTTGAAATCTTTGGGTTTCTTTGATTTTGTTTTTATTACTTGAATCATTTTTTTGGTATTATATATTTTATGACTTTTTCCCCTCTATCATAGCCCAGTGTTTAGAAGCACCTGATATAAAATAGGTGGTTGATAATTAGTTGTTATTTAATAAATGTTGCTAATGAAAGAAGAAAATCAGAGTTTATTAACAAAGACTTAAGCCATTAATATATGAGCAAATCTATTGCCATGCTAGGGTTACAAAGAAGAAAGACATTACATGTTAATTGCAATTTATTTTATATTCTCTTGAGATACAGGTGGGTGATTTGCTGTATTATTCAGCTGATCCTGGACTCATGGGCTCAAGTGATCTTCCTGATTCAGTCTCCTGAGAGGCTGGGGTTACACCTGTGCACCACTGTCCCCCGCTCAGCCTAAAGCACTTTAAAAAGCTCTGAAGAGGCGCTCCTTCCTCTTGTATAGAACTTGACAGAAAAGAACTCTCTCTGCTCTGAGTTTAATATGAAGAGAGGAATTTGGTGAACTGATCATAATATTTTTACTCTGAGCATTAGTAAGATGGGAAATAGGAGAAAATTAAGAGCGTTTTCATGCTTATGAGGAGGCTCATAGAAGTCCTCTCCTGCTCATGGGCAAGGCTCCAGGGCTGTGAAGAGTTCCAACAGAAAGCATCAAGAACAGAGGAGGATGGGGCTCCCGCAGCTGGGTCTTTGTTGAAAGGCCACAGGGAATTTTACAGAGTTAGCTACTCCAGGTTCTCTAATAGACATGTAAACAAACACAACTGGTGAGTTCAAAGATAAGCAAGCATGGCCAAGAAAGGAAAGAGTGGAGAATGATCCTGCAGCCAGCAAAGAGAACAGGAGACTGATTTTCCAAACAATACCCTCCTGAACAAAGGGTGGGCTTGGCTGAAAGCCATCTGAGCAAAACATTATCAGAACCAACAGAAGGCACCAAATCTATGCAAGATGAAGACTTGGCTAAAGTCTCATGAACAATTAGTCACCGAGAAAAGACAAGGATGGATGTCCCTGGTGTCTGATTCCTTAGTTCTTGCTCAGTTAGTTCTCACCCCCTGAAGGAACCAAAGAGGCTACCTGGAGTAAGTGCTACACAAGCGAGGACCCCCCTGCCTTGAGAACACTCCTGCAGGCTTCACTCCAGGGTTCACTCTTCAGCGCTGTATTTCTACTATGTAAAACATGGGTTGACATTAACACAGTGTGTGTTACGCACCCATTTCAAAAATTTAGCAGTCACACATATGCCGCTTAATTGGATAAGTACTAACAGCATAAAACACGATGAATTTAGAACGTCGTGGGATGCCATACAATATTTATTTAGCATTCAGAGTAAGTTTCTTATCTCTCCTCACCACTTTCTCAAATCTACAGCATGTTTATGAAATAAGAAGATATTTATGTGTTTTTAATTTTATTAGAATTCTCTTATACGTGATTTATTCTAGCACTGTAGAAGAATCAAATGCCTTTGAAATGTTTGTTGGACTCTACATCACATACTTTATTATAACTGGGTATAAATTTTAGGGAACTTGTCAGATATATTTTTGATTTTATTTTTTCCCTCATAAATCACTTTGTAAAATAAAATGAAATACTTTGTATTCATACTACATACTTTGACTTCCCAGATCACTAGGGTATTTAATTAGGCAGTCGCTGATAGTAGTTAGAAAACTTACTTGCTAGGATGGGTCCCCTCAGAGGATCCATGATTTAAGTTTTGGTCCCCAGCTGATGATCTCACTGAAAGGTTATTGAGGACTGAGTCTTGGATAAGTGCAGGAAATTGTGAATAAAATAGTCCCACACTAGCTCAGAATTGAGTATAATAAAGGTTTTTTATTTAGGGGGGACTCAGATTACAGGCCTCTGAATGAGCGAACAGCAGGAATCAAATCCAGTATACAGGCAAGAGAGGAGAGAGAGAGAGAGAGAGAGAGAGAGAGAGAGAGAGAGAATGCTTCTATCTACCTGGAAGTCCCTCCTATTCTCACCTGCCTAGCTATTGGTCATTCAGTTCTTTATTAAACCAATCAAAGTGACACATCTTCACACAGTGTAAACAAATAATCTGCAACGGATGATAAAGGACTAAACCTCTGAAACTGTAAGCTGCCACCCCAATTAAATGTTTTCATTTATAAGAGTTGCCTGCCGTGGTCATGGTATCTTTTCACAGCAATAGAAACCCTAGTTAAAGCAGTGTGGCAATCAACAAGGCTGAAAGGAGCTGGAGATCTGAAGAGCCCTTTGAAATCAGACCTTGGAGTGTACCCAGCTGGTTTTCAATCTTACTTTGTCCCCATACTTCCACACTGTGTTCCCTTTGGGGATGATAATTTATGTCCTGTGCCATTATATGTTGGAAGGATGTGATCTGCTTTTTGATTTTGATTTTACAGGGCATTACAGTTAAGAGAGTACATGAGCCTCAAAAGAGACTTTGAACTTTGGATTTTTAAACTGAGCTGACACTGTGATAGACTATGGGGACTTTTGAAGTTTGACTAAATGCATCTTGCATTATGATATGACTACAAGCCTATAGGGGTCAGGGAATGGAATGTGGTAGCTTAAATAAAAATGTCCTCCATAGGTCCATAAGTCAGACTCAATTAAATTTTTTTCCTTTATAAAAGTTGTCATGGTCATGGTGTCTCTTCACAGCAATAAAACACTATCTAAGACACATGACTTCCCCCAAATGATCACCTAGGCTTCTAACCACCAGAAACTTTTGAGAGCTAGCTCAAAATTTTCCTAGTTACGTAAGATGTCTCCAACAATCATTATCAATAAGAGTTCCCTGGTCCTCTGATGGAGGCTGTTATCTCTCACAGCTCTCAAAGTTGCAGTAATGAATGTCTATTCATAGAAGATTCAAGGAATCAAAAAATTTGAGAACTTAGGCTCAGTCCTTAAGATTTCTCCATGGGGTGTTGTGGTATGTATTTTATTGTATTGATTATGAAACATGAAAGAAGATATGAACAAGATAAGAAGAACCAGTTTATTTTGGTGAATCAATGAGTTTATTGATGTTAGTTCCAGAAACGTTGGCAATAGCTTACTCACAAAATCTTGAATGAGTGACTCTTGGGCAATTGCGTTATTGAAAGTCAAACTTAGTATGATTGATGACCCGTCAAAACTCCTTGCCTGTCCAATTTGCTACTAGCTTTACTAGAGAGTCCCTGTCCCCTGTCAGTTTTATATTTTAAGGAATTTCAGGCTTCCTACCATCATCCGGGGCATTTTAATTAGGAGGAAATTACTACACATCCAGGCAATGTGTGGTCATTGTTTTCAAACTTCCCAAAACACTACTACTTATTACAAGAAGAAGTTAGAACCGACACACCTTCAATCATGTTTTTGATTTGTTAAATCTTATCTTACCTTCAATTGTCAGTGACATCATGGCGTTCTTCTTGTGTGCCATAGAATCTGGTCAATAGACTCAGGTGAATTTTTCATGGCGTCCTCAGAGTTCCCAATAGCAGAGGCCAACACCAGGGAAATATGAAGATAACACTTGAGTGAGAAAGAATTTTATTATTAATCATTGACAGAAGGAGATTCCCATGAGCAGAGCAAAAGTGACAGATAAAGTCATAGAGCCATGGCCAACAGGAGGGTCCTAATGGTGGGTTGGTGATAATGGGATTTGCTTGAGGGTCTAAAAAGGACTTTGCTCAGCAGGGCTCCAGGGAACTGCAGAGGACCTGCGGTGAGCTGTCAGTCACCATGCTCCTAGTCATCTGCCTCTGTTTTTCTTCTAGGAAACAGGATGTCTTCAATAGCGATGGTCAGGTGTCTGTCAGCAAGCCAGAGCCTTCAGGATTGGGCTTTTTTGGATGCCTAGTCTGTTCTGAACTACTTTGCATTTCTGTTGTAATGGTAAAACACTGAGCATTAGCAACCAAGGGCAGCTTCCAGGTCGCAGGGCAAGCACTCAAATGGGAGTGAAGCAGAAAGCACAGAGAAACAGGGGAATGCTATTTACTGGTTTTCTCCCTAGGCTTGCTCAGCTTGCTCTTTAAGCAGCCTAGATCCAGCTGCCTCAGGACAGTGCCCCTCTCCTTGGGTTGGAAAGTCCCATATTCATCATCAATCAAATCAATTGAGCTGAGGCAATAACTTGAAAACATGACCAGCTGGGTCCTATTTTGTGCCAGGCAGATAACAAAACCAACCTGGGCCAGGTTTAGTGCGTGGTCCCAGACACTATCAGACAAATGGAGACGGGGTGATAGACTGAAAGTATGGAGACCATGGGAAGTGACAGAGCATTTGGTCCCAAAGGAAAGAGGAAAATTGGGTCAGTGGATTCTCAGTGCTCCAAATGCCCTTAGCTTCCTTAAGGCAATCTTCCTCCCTGTCATAGATTTTATTTAGCTTAACTTGGCTTGAAAGTTAATTGGGTGCTTCTGGAACCCAATAATAAACGTTGTTGGGAGCCACCTGGAGGCACAGGTGGTCCTGCAGTTTGGAGGTAGCCATGTGGGGCTGAACACCCTTGCCTGCACCCTTGCCTGCACATGCTCAGACCAGCAGAATGGCATTAACCAATCAGGACAGCGTTCAAGCCTCTTCACCGCTTAAAAGCAGCTGCCTCTGGGCCCAACCCTCTCTCTCTAAGCTTTCTCTCGTCCCTGCTCTATCTTCCCTTCCCCCAATTTTCCTCAAGGGAATGCTCCAAATAAAGATGTGACCAGAGAAGGAATTCTCATTTTTGGTGGCATTCATTCCTGCTGGACAGGATGGCCCCCCGCAAAACGTAACTTGGGATCATTACGTTTTGAAGTCCTAAAGTTTTTTTTTTCTTCAAAATATCAGTTACAAGCAACTTTGTACAGCCAAAGAAATGGTGACAATAGAATCAGTGGCTTTGTCCATGTGGAAATAGCATCAAAACAAACACAACTGTTATTTCATATTTATAAGAAGAAAGAAAACCCCTGGGCCTTGGAAAATAAGCTACGTGTGATATCATTTGTGGTAGTCTCAGGAGCATCCTTGTAAGGAACACAGTGAGTTTGCTGTGCTCTATTTATTAAGGCTCTCTATAGGACCCAGCCACATGATACCAATGGAAGTAGTAATAAAGACAACTGGCCTTTGGTCTTGGTGGAGCTTGTAATGATGGCCTCAAATAAAGGATGTTTAATCTGTAGCTCAGTGCCCTTCTTCTGTCCCTTTTCCTCCTCTTCCTTTCTCTCTCTTCTTTGTCTGTCTCTGTGTTTCTGTGCCTCTGTCTCTTTATCTCTCTCTCTCTCTCTCTCTCTCTCTCTCTCTCTCTCTCTCTCTCTCTCCCTCTCCTTCTCTCCTTCCAGCTCTTGAAAGCATCACTTTCTACTTCCTGGATTTCAATGTATAGGCTGACTATTGCTTAGAGCTTTATTTAAATTCCCAGTTTGCCTGCATTTGATGGATGTGTAAAGAAGTGGTTTGACATAGGTTATACAATTAATTCATGATGCCACATTGTTCACAAAAGACAAGCTACAGATGATTATCAAGATATCTCTGAGAGGTGATGAGATGCGAAGGTAGAAGGAAACTGGAATTAGGGACAGGTGTTACTGTCAGAATTCTGTTCCTTTCTTGCCTTCCTTCCCTCCCTCCCTTCTTTCTTTTCTTTTCTCCCTGAATATTCTGTGCTTGAAGTAACTCTCTCTGTGTGTATGTGTGTGTGTGTTTGTGTGTGTGTAAGACAGAGACTGGCTATTATATGTTGTTCATCTCACAATGATGTCCTATGAATGGTGAATACCATTACACTATGAGGTGTAAATGAGCACATGGCTGCACAAGATGGAATCTGTTCCCTGATGAAACTTTTAAGCTAAGAATAGACAGCAATGCTAAACAGAAACTGAGCAAGAGTTAATTTGGGGTTTTTATAGACAGACAAGCAACTCTGAGAAAGTTAGCCATGGAAGCCAAACGAGTCAGAGAAATTGCATATGGCACTCCTTCACCCAGTGCTAGTTCATGGAGACGATGGGCAACCATGAAACCTCATTTTACAACTCAGCCCTGTTTTTCTTCCTTTTCCTCTTCATAGTTGGTCTGTATGTACCCCTGGCACCTAGAAGGGCTCAGAATATAGCACTGACCAGCAAAGAGAAGGTTCTACCTAACTCTGACCCTAACCCTAATCACCATTTTCATGGCTTTCTGACCCGAATTGCTATGATTTTACAATAGTGGATATATTTTATTATTTCATTTAGCAGTGAAAATATAGTTTATTATAAATAACCCAAATATGAATGTTTAAATTCAACTATTATCTTATAAAGACTAGAGAAATACTAACCAAATTTAGAATAGTTAAAAGAACCAGAAGCAAAATACATTAAGTATATGTCATGGTGTAGGTATATTTAAACATGGATTTTATACAATTGTATATAATTACATATTTTAGAATATATGCTTTATAAATTTCTACACATTATAGCTTTCACTTATCCATCTTTCTGTCCCTCCACCTGTGTCTACAACTATGTTTACCTGTCTTTATATCTAGATACTAATGATGCATGTCAACACCCAAGCCATGACACTGGGGTTCCGCCATGAGATCAACTTCTCTGTTAGATCCAGAAGTTCTTGTCAAGGGCAACAGCTTTGGGATTTCATTTTTGTCACTCCCCTCTGCCACCCCTGCCCATCACACTTCTATGACTAACTATAATGTTACTCAACAGTCAAACCTTCCTGGAGCTGCCTGGTGAGCTACCCAGATGCATAATTCCATTCTCTTACTTCTCAGCCCACTTCCAAAAGAGTTTGGAACCAGAATGTTTCCCAATGGGTTGACCCTCAAATCTGTGCTACTGAGAGTTGGTGTAACATGATGGGCCAGCTTGTTGGGGTATCTGTTCCCGCCCAGTACCCCACAGCTGGCAAGTCCCAGAGAAAATCAATCACACAGAGATCTCTATAAGTTATAAAGCTGATTGGCCCATTAGGTCAGGCTACTTATTAGCCCTTATAACTTATGTTACCCCATTATCCTTATCTACGTTAGCCACATAGCTCAGTACCTTTTCCAGCGGGGCAGCTTAGATCTTTCCTCCCCTGTGGTCTGGGCAGAACTGCGGAGGGAGCTTCCTACTTCCCAGAATGTTCCCAGTCTCTTTGTTCCACCTCTACTTCCTGTCTGGCTTTCCCGCCTATCCTGCCTGCCTGGTCAATCAGCATTTTATTAAAATATGAATGACAGAATATAGACAATTCTCCCACACCAAGTTGGTATCACCTTTCAGAGATAGGCTTAGTGGAAGTCGATTTTATTGGGGCATGCTTTCAAACAAGGTGATGGGTTTCCCTCTCAACCTCGTTTTCTTTCACCTTAACTGCTTCGTGGACATTAAGAGGTGAGCAGTTTTGAATTCAGTGTGCCCACCAGGATTTGCTACCTAAGCACAGGACCCAACACAACACACTCAGTCAGCAATGGGCTGAAACTGCCCAAATCAACCTCTATTCTTAGAAGTTGACTACCACACATATTTTACTACAGATATACAAAACTGGCAGAGAAATCAAGAACTCATTAAAGACTGAGAATGAGAAGAGAGAGGTTCTCTTCTTGGCTTGGGGTAGTGGCAGCTAGTCTTTAGGGAAGAGAGACAAGTTTTATAACAAAGAGGGCTATGTGGGTGGAGACTAAAAACATATCCAGTCTCCTTCATGTTCATGTAGGGAGCAGGCAATTTTAAGGTTGAATACTAGAAACTGTATCCAGTGTCTTTCTAGAGGCTGAGGCTGGTAGGGACACACAGAAGAACCCTGGGGTCTTTCTGCCTTATGTTGAGGACCTGTTTCTCCAGTGTCCCTGCTGTGGATGGTACCAAGCTCAGTTAGGAAACTTCTAGAAGGTCTTGATATCTGCAGCTTCAGCTCAGATGATTCATTTTAATCATGCTTTCACACAGCTATGGCAATTTTAGCACTGGGACCCATCACCAGGGAACTTAATTTAAGTCATCTTTCTTTCCATTTCCAAACTCTGTCGTGTGCGATGTGACACACATTATTCAAGAAACATTTTTAAAATCCTAAATAAATTTGAAATAGAGTATCACACATAGAAATGAACTATCAGGTGGAGAACATTATCAAAATACAGCAAGAAGGCTCATGAAAGCACACATCTACCAAAAGACGTCTAGATCAGACCAGCTTTCAGTGCTGTGGCGATTGAACCTGGGACGGTTCTAGGAACTGGCCCCATGTTTCTTCTGATGATGTGTTTCTCTGCCTTAGTCTCTCAGCTTGCAGATAGTTTATCCAGGGGTTGTTTCTGCAAGGCCCAGGTGTGTGAGCTTCAGCTTCAGGAGAGGAAGCTGATGAGCTAGGGCTCGACCACAAATCAGCCACAACCACAAACCGGATGAGAAGTCCCATACAGAAGTTGATGGAATCCAGTGGCCGCCTCATTTTCTTAGGAGAAGGGATGGACCACAGTGACGGTGTCTGCACGGATTCTGTATAACATGTTAGTCCTTACCTTAGTCTTCAACTGGGTCCATGACCCCTGCCGGGGATCTACTGAGTTACCATGTGGGGACACTTGCTTGTGTTCATGCTATGCATACCCACCAGATGAAGAGCAGGTTTGAGGTTGCCCTCCTCCCCTCAGTGTGAAGATCTAAAGGTCAGTGTGATTACCTGTACAGTTTTGGGATTCAGACAATGAAGAGAATGGATGATGTGATGCTCAGGAAGGAGGGTGGAGTTGGCAAAAGTAGCCCTCAACATGTACCCCCGGTTACTGGGGAGATCTTACAGAAAATCTCTAAATAGGAGGGGGAAAGCAGACCCTTCAGCAGGCAATGAAAGAGGAACTTCTGTCAGGCAGGTTCTGGTGAACTTATGGGGCAAATGTTGAAGGTGATTCAGGAAAAGGTGGTCAAGGCATAAGGTATCTATGGTACACTGTAGGATGTGAAAACAGAGTCCCAGAGACCAAGAGAGTTTGCTTAGCTTATTGAAGGATGGGGAATGGGACCCCTTTGCATTCCATCAGCAGGCTATCACACATCTCTGGCAACCTCTCAACCTGTCCCTCCCACTGTCCTTGCTTATTTATGTTGCTGTGAAAAGACACTCTGACAAAAATCAGCTTCAGGAGAAACGGATTATTTTATCTTGTAATCCTAAGGTATAGTCTTTCATAGCTAGACAGTCATAGTACAGGTGCCTGAAATCACTTGGAATCTATGGTCATGAACAGAATGGGAGTGAAGGCAAGCATGCTCACTCCCAGTACCCACACTGCACTGCACACCCTCTAGGACCCAAACCATGAAATGGTATCACCCACATCAGGGGGAGCCTTCCCACCTCAATTAACCCAATTAAAAGGATCCCTCTTGGGCATTCCCACAGTCCAAATGCATCTAGCAATTTCTCAGTGAGATCCTGCTCCCAGGGACCCTCAACTTGTCAATTAGCGCTAACCACCATATTTGTTCTGACTGGCAATGCTTCACTGACCCTCAAGGACAGAGATGTTGGTAGCAAAAGAGGCAAATGGGTAACACAGTTGTCCCTGACCCAGAACAGTAAAATCTACTTAAAACATTTTTTTTTACTTTGATTTTATAATTGCAAGATCTTATATTTTCAAAATAGTTACATTTTCTGGTGGTTAATTTTGGATGGGGTTTTTCCAGAAAGTGTAAATTTTATTGACTCACCAAATGTGAGTTTCTAAAATTATAAAGTTATAGAGAACATGCTTGTTATAAAGTCCTGAAAGTGACGTCTTCAGCCCTGAAACATTCATCTTCTAAAGGTGTTGTTTTTCCTTCTTAGACATCATCTGTGAGATCAAGCTCAACTGTCATCACTTCTTAACAAAGCCCACAGAGTTTCATATTTTATATGTAACATATGTGTGAGACCTGCTGCAGGGGAGGGAGTTGTACGCACTTACGGGCGATAAATAATTTAAGTTTGTTCTCATATGAGCTTTGCAGCATTTGGGCAATCCCACAGTATGCATAAGTTACAGTCTGTTGCATGATTAGCCCCAAACCATATGAGATGGTTTTCTCTGAAGGAGCATAACGTTGCCAGGTCAGGGAGGAGGGAATTTAACTTGAAAGAATCCTGGCAGTGTCTGTGGCTTTATAACAGACAAGGGGATGATTAAGTATTATGCAAATAAGAGTTTTGTTATATAGGTATAGATAGACAGGAAATCATGACCAGGGCTCAAATTACACACACACACACACACACACATGTAAAACACATATACATATATATTTACACACACACACACACACACACATATGTAAAATAGTTTGCTACAGTTTGTCCTTCACTATGCATCCATTTCTTACCCAGTCTTACTATGTAATAGTCTCCAGGAAACTGAAATACTCCCTCTTATGTTTGGGAGAGCAGAAGCTTGCATGATTGTCCAAGGCTCCTCCCCAGCTCAATAGTAGCAGCAACCATTTGCTGGGGGAAGAGACTGACCAGCCCATCTGCCCAGAGTGAGATTCTTTACCTGTAGAGCTGCCAGCAAGCTGATTAAGTAGCTCATTGGCTGCAGCTTTCATGAACTTTCCTTTAGGTTGTGTGTGATTCTGAGAGATGCAACTGCTCTTGTGTCTTCCTTGTTCCTGTAGGTAAGCCCTGACCCATATTCCTGAAAAATTTCCTCTACCAAATTGTTGAAATTGGTAAAGAATTTTGGAATTGGGGGCATGTAGTCTCCAAAATGCGTGAGACTCATTGGAAGAGAAAGAACGAGTAAAATAAAATTACAGCACACAAAATAGGACATGAATTTATGAAACTCCTTCTTAAAGGGTGTTTATAACAGCCAAAATCTTTTATATCAATAAATAGATGTGGCAGTCACACTGAAGGCAAAATTAGCTGATCCTAATTCAGTGATCTGGTGGCATTTTACTTAGTTCTAGGTTTGGAAACCTAAATTTGGTATCTAAATTCCATTTTTAAGGAGCTTAATATAGCTTCTGTTAAAACTACATCAATTAACAAGGGAAATAGCTTATGTTTGCCTGCTGACTAACCTGTATATTCACCGAAAAATCCACTAGCCAGGGAAGTATTGAACTGGGGGGTGGGGTGGGGGAGTGGGCTAAAATGTAAGGGGTTAAACTGCTTCACACCTTGACTTCTCTTTAGGTTCCTTCCAGAAAGTCTTCTGATACAGACTGCCATGACAGCATTTCAATATTTATAGCATAGAGTCTTGGGTCTTCTACACAACATGTAAGGGTCTATGGGACATAGAAGTCAACACTCGGAACCACATAATGCCCAAATTTGAACAAGCTGCAAAACATCAGCTTGACTGGGAATTGAGAGAGGAGTAATAAGGTTGCAGAATAAAGTATTACTCACAGATCAGAAGAAGCAGCTAAAGAAAAGCAACTTGTCACACACAGGGGAACCTCTCTTTGTGACCATCAGGTGATTTGTTGAGGGAAGTCACAGTGGCAAGAACACAGTGAAATTTTACAGCTAAAGTACAGAAAGAAAAAGAAACTGTCAATTGATAACTCCACACTTCTATATCAGATAAAATATAGTGTTTTCCCCCCTAAAGTTAGGAAAAAAATAAGACTTTCCAAGAAAGATGAAACCTGGGTAGTTGAGTAACTATGTCTGGTCTGCAAAAGAACTGAAAGGTCATTCGGGCAGAATCGAAAGGACACCGCAGTAAACTCACAGTGTCCTGTGGCTGAAATCAAGCTGCTATTAATTCGAGTGAATTATTTTAAGATACTATTAATTAATTTAAAAAAACATGATGATGAGATAAGCATAATATGGAAAAAAGGCAAAGACGAAAATTAAGCAAACTATGTCCTATAAAAATCAGCTAAAACCAAAGAAGCAAAGTAAGAAAATGAGGGCCATAAAGATCTGTGTGACAGAAAAAAAAAACAAAAAAACAAAAAAAAACTGTGAACAAAATAATTTGAAGTTTCCTTTACTTTAATTACCTTGGGGCAAATTAAATCATTAATTAAGAGACTGGCCTTAATACATGATGTGACTCCTGGTCTCCTACATTGTCTGCCTGAGGCTCAGTGTAAACCAAAGGCCTGAACCTGTTAAAGTCAAAGACACATGGTTTCAAAGAGTTCCACTATGACCACCAGTCTTAGCATTTCTATTGATGCAGTGACGCACCATCATCAAAAAGTAAGTTGGGGAGAAAAGGATTCATTTGGCTTACATTTCCACACGACTGTTCATTATTGAATGAAGTCAGAACAAGCACTCAAACCAAACAGGATCCTGGAAGCAGGAGCTGAGGCAGAAGCCACGGAGTGCTTTACAGGCTTGCTTCATATGACTGATGCAGACTGCTTTCTTATAGAATCAAGGATTACCGGGTCAGGGATAGCAGAACCCACAGTAGGCTGTGCCCTCCCACATTGAGCTCTAATTAAGATAATGCCTTACAGCTAGATCTCATGGAGGCATTCCTCAACTAAGGCTTCTTCCTCTCTGATGACTTTAGTTGGCGTCGAGTTGACACACAAAATCAGCCAGTACACCGCCGAACATGAAAATCATACTCTAAGTCAACAGCTATGCCAGAAGATAAGGAACAATGCTCAGTGATAGAAGACCAAGTCAATAACATTAAAACAAGAAAATAATCTTCATATCCTCCAAATTTGTGAAGCCAATGTGGACACGAACATTTGTGCAATAATGATTTAGTACGTCAATACTGATTTTTAAAAATGGGCAGAACAATGCAGGGACAATCTGTAAGGAGGCAAAGGACTCCAGCCATACCAAAGACCAGTGCCAGCAGAGTTCACATTCGCCCCTGGTCTTGTAAACGTTTCGGTAAGTTAGGTCACAAAAAAGTCAATAAATTTTAGATAACAGGAATTACACAGACTGTGTTCTTCTAATGTCAACAGGGTAGGAATGAGACGATAAAGCAACAGAGCTGCTGGAACAGTCAAATGTGTGGAAATGCAACAACACGTTAATGTTAACCATATCCTAATTAGGAAAATCACAAGGGAAATTAGAAAATACTTAAACAAAAAGAGAATGTAAAAATAATGTGCCAAAAAGTTGTAGGTCACAGAAAAGTAGTGCTGGGAGACCTCTTTGTACACATGCTCTATTAAATAAAGTACTAATTTCATTTCATAGAAACAACTGAACACTAATTCAGCAGAAGAAAGGAAATTGTGACTATTAGAGCAGAGTTGTAAACTTAGAGGCCTCGTAGAACCAGCAGGAGGCTGTGCCACATTGATACTTCTCAGAGTCCTGTGTGCAGGCTTCAGCACAGCAAGGACCCAGCCATCAGTGCAGTCTACAGTGCATTGTGAGTCCAGGTTCTGGCTGATTCACCTTTTGAGTTTACAACATTAATGGTGAGTGTAATATGTTGTAGCTACCAAAGTTTCTTCCCTTCTCTCCTGGCGATTCGCAGGCCGTGTGACCTCCGACTTCCTGGAGACTCTGCACTAGCTCTGGCTTGAGGGGATAACCTAGCTAGAACCTGGTTCTCTTTGTTATGGTGATTCCACTTGTATTCAAGGTCTTAGCAGTGGGCCGATAGCCTGCCTCCCCTAGCTGACCCTGCCTGAGGGGCCTGGAAGCTTTAATCTTCTTCTCCTGCTTCTGGATGGGAGGAGGCTTTGCATTTTCGGTCTTTCTAGCCCACTGGTATAAATATCTGACTTGAGTTTAATAAAGTGGCCATTTACTCTTGTAGATGAGCCAGGTCTCTTTTGTGTGTGTGTCTCTTTTTTCAACCCTCAGGACAATCGTCCCTTCTCGTGGGCCCGAGTTCAGGAAGCGCGCAGCCTGGGTCGGGCGTGGGTATCCATTGGGAAGTGCAGACTCTTACAATATGTAGTCAGTTACATAAGATCACAATTATCTTTATTCTTAGTACTGTACTGAGTATTAAGTATAAATTACTTACTGTAACCTTGTGTTATATATGAAGAAATAGCATCTAAAAACAACAACAAAAAATGGACATGCAAGGACAGATACGATTTGGTGATAAAAGCATCATCTCAGAACCTGATCAGAACTCAGAACTGACCATCTTCTAGGCTGTAAATGAATATGAATATTTGTCTTGTCATCAGCACTTCCTAGATAGATATCATGATAACATTTGTTTGTGGAGTTTGTGTAAGTTCTGACAAAAAGAAAAACACAGGTGACAAATGAACATCACATTCTAAAGTAGGTAGGCAACACATGGAAAGTGAAGCATGAACCTGGTTGAATTCAGTATGTTAATATAGTCAAGTTTTCCCCATAATTCAGAGTTCAAGCCTGTTCTGAGATCCCTGAACGTACTGGATGCTTCAACCCATGGATTCTGCCTTGAAGAACCCAGATGTTGCAACCCCATGCTGTGAACACGAAGATGGAGCCGTGAGCCAAGATGACTTACTACTTGTTGAAGTCCTTCACTTCCTGAGGAATAGTGTTCTGAAAATAGACATTATATTTGTCTACATTTTTCAGTTATTTCAGATGAGGTGATAACGTCTTAAGGCTATGTATAGATAAAATAAAGTTTAGCACTGTGAGAGTTTCTCAGTAGACAAAGAGCTTGTTACAAAGGCATGAAGACCTTTGTAGTTCTCAGAACTCAGGTTAAAAAAAAAGGCACAGTGCCTGCTGGCTAACTGGCTAGTCTGTCCAATCAGTGAGCTCAAGAGGCAGTAAGAAACTGTCAAAATAAGCAACAACAACAAAAAAACCATGGAGAACAGTAGAGGAAGACTTCCAAAGTCAACTTCTGCTCTCCACATGTCCATACCCAGACACATGTACCTGCCATGCACAAGCACACACACACACTGAGCAATAATTAATATCATTAGTCAAACTCTAGTCATTGATAGTAAACTCTAACTCATGATTGGCAGGAGACCAGGAAGTTCGAATCTTTCCCTGGGATGAACAACTTAAGAATGTTGCTCGAACACAGTCTCAGAACAACAAGGTGGATCTGAAACTCCATGTGGTGGCCTTACACAAGTCTGTAGAATCCCCTCATCACCTCAGACCAACTTGGCCTGAGAGTGGAGAGAAAAACAGAATAGTGTGAGTGGGAGAATGCCACTGTTTGGTGGAAATCCCTTGTCTGTGTCTATGTGGAGAGCAGGGACATCTCCCACTCAATACCTATTATCTGATTGTTTCTGCAACTAGTTATTCACACGTTGATTTTCAGGCTGTCTTCTGTTCTTATTACATGGTTCTCCCTAATTTTTAAATTCTTTGTCTATGTTGACCTCTTTTTAAGCTATATGAAGAATATCCTAAAGCCTTAAGGCCTGTTTAGATTTCTCCAGGAGGCTCCAGATACCGGAGTCACTGATTACAGCTGCCTACATTCAGACATCTCATCCAAAGTGTCTGATCGAGGTCCAGCTCTCTACATGAACATTTTAGACATCCTGGGCAAGGGTTTTCATGTATAATTAGTTGTCCTTATATGCACAGCTCTCAGCTAGATTCAAACCTTGTAAAATGACCCTGTGGACACATTTCTTGTTACACAAGCTGATCAGAAGAACCGTCTGGAACCTCACGTATCTCCTAAATCATGGTAAAGACACTTTTTATAATTACATGGTAGTTCCTCTTCTGAACCATCGCTCATTTTCCCTTCAACTCATCTCACTAACTGTGTGCAAGTGGGCTATAACTTAGCCTCTTTTGTGTTTTGTATAGAGATGCTTTTCCCCTGGAATTCTGAACTGTCTTTGAATACCAATTTGTATAAACACTGTGATGTTTACTTTATCCAAGTAACTTACTGCGTCTTCTAAAAATATTTTAAATCTTCTTATCAGCTCAATTCCACTGTATGTTTTTAAGCCTTATTTGAATACTATATGTAAATATATAAAATAATGTATTTTCCTCTGTGCATTCTCTTCTGTACCTTTGGAATGTATTATCTCTTCCCAAGTTCTCCCCCCACCCACATCTACTCCAAATTCAATAAGATGTGATTCAATGCTGATCAATTGTTTGTATCCCATTTGCTTATTAAGAAACACAACTGGCATGAGTGCTGTCTTTTCTCTTCACTCTGCCTTTCCATGTAGAAGAATGTGAAAATGTGACAATGAAAGCTGACTTTGTCCCCAACACTCTCATACAATTTTGGATTGAGTAGCCCAGATTTGAGTTTATTGCTCCTTTTACCCAAAGTCTTAGAGATGGCCACTAACATCCTAGTATTTCTAAACATGTAATCATCATCAAACTCAGGTCTGACTCAGAAGCCTGGACTCAAAATGTGAGACATACACACACCATTGCTTTGTTGTCTCTCAATGGTATCCCAGGATGGCAACTGTGTTGTGCACACTCTCACCTAGACTAAGCCTACCCAGCTTCCCACTACAGATTGTCCAAAGCCACTGGAGCAGCAGAACCCTCTCTTCCATTTGTACCCAACAGTGCACAGCTCTGAGGATTTATTTCCTCTCATATAGCTACTATAGTATGACCTTACCTGCATGTCAGATATTTAGCTCAGCATTAGTCTTGCCTAACTTAATGCAATAATCTCAATTTACACACAATAAGCTGTTTCTCCCAAAGCTGTATTATCCCCATTTGTCTTAAAACTTAAAGTTCTGGCTCCCATTTTCTTGGTCTGTCTGGTAAAAGTGCTACTTCATTCAAAGGATTCACACACTTACCTCTGAGACACACAGATCCTACCAGACTCCCCAACTTTTGCAAAGCACTGCCTGAAACATCAGACTTCTTCTCTTCTCATTTGATTTTAGATTTCTTAGGTATACCCACCACTATCTGGATATCCTTCCTAGTCAGTTGGTTCATCTTAAAGTGTTAGCTCCAGGGCTGCAGATTCCAGGCTCTTTCTGCTGTATCCCCAGCACAGAGGTAGCTGCTGGCACACTGAGTGAGGTTACAGCAATGCTCAGAAAATGAACTATGCTAGCTCTCTCGGAAATGCCCTCTCCAAAAATGTTCTCACATGGCCAGCAACAAGGCAGACCTTGTTCAACTTCATGATGCCAGCAAGTGGTTGTTCAGAGTTACACCCTAAATTTTCTGTTTGAAAACCCAGTGCTCTTTCAATTGTATGGGACAGAATGCTTTCCCAGGTTTCACAGTGACGGCCGACAGCCCACAGAGTCTCAGTTACTTATCCTGTTATTCATTCTCTGCCTATGTGACACTAGACATGGTGCAGGCTCTTTCCTGGTAGGCACGCACCACCTAGGGAATCTCATAGGGTGACCTGCTTGTCCTCAGTCATTTGCTGGTTTTTCAGATTGTGTTCTGGAATTCCTGTTGTCTTCCTGGATTTTCGAAAATTGTGTTCCCTCTTGGGAAGCTGTCATTCCCTACTGTGTAGTTCCTCTCAGATCATCTTGTGGGGCCTTTTGTCCTTAATTCTGTCCAAGATGACTGACATACTATGAAGCTATCACAAAGCAGTTTCGCAGACAGGTTTCATAGCCCCCATTCCCTTTCCACAAACAAATGAAGAACACATGGGATTGGAGTTAGATCGCCTTCATTTCAGCTGATTGATATACTTCCCCTACACTAATTCCAAGGCATAGATAGTCCTATATTCATATGTATATTCTTTATTCAAAGAACAAGGCTTCAAAGTATCTATTCATGCCTAAGGTCAACATCCCACTGTCTAGTATGGGATATATTTTTTTGAATTGAATCCTAACATCTCTGCCATTTCTTTATTTTTTTCTTGGTTCCTTTTCCAAGCCTCTCTTCTGCAGCTCTCACCTGCCTTTCTTCATCAGAGTACTTCCTCATAGCTGTTTTCTTTAGCTCCAACTGTGTCCCTACTGTGTGGTACCCAATGTGTCCTCATTTAATTTCTCCTAGAGTTCTTGATTTGCAGCTTTACTGGCCATTGGCCCTCAAATGGTTCCAGAATCACTTCTCAGGTTTCTCTCCCCTTTGGCATCCAGAGTTCTGTCTGTGCCTTGCCATGCTTTGTCCAAAGCATCTTTCTCCAGCTCCATCAAACATGAAAATTAATCATCTGTGTTCCTCTCTCTCTTACTACCATGCTGTATTTCTTCCTCACTACTGTGTTCTATGTCTTCCCCTGCCTCTTTTCAACATGATCTCTGTCATAGACTTCAAAACTCTGTGCCATCAAGCCTAGAGCTGCAAAGATTAAAATTCACATATTCAAATCCCTCTAAGACGTCTCCCATTCCACGGGTCCTCATAACCCACATTCTGCCTTTCAGTCTCAGCACAAGGAAAGTTCATCTTCCTATTTAGATCTTAATATTTGCATTGGTTCTGAAGCTGCTCACCCTTCCTGCTGCCTCTCAATGGGAAGCCCTTCTTAAAATGCTCTGTCTACCATTCAGCCCTTTGGTCCATTCTTGGAGCACAGGGCCTGAGAAATCTCTCCACTCTAAAGATGCAGCATTCTTCACAGAGTCCCACATTATGCTCTTTGGTGGCATGCTGACTGTTTCTAACAGCAAATGATCGTTTAAATGAAGGCGAAAGTAGGAAGCTGTTATATTTGCAATTTGTTGGAACTGAAATCCCAAGATGACACAGATTTCTCCATTTCTTTAAATTAGCACAATGGAATTGTTAAGTGAGCAGATTTACCAGTAAATTCCATATCCCTTGACAAACTTCTGCTCAGTCCCCATAGCTATGGCATCAACTGGGTCAAGCAGCATCATTGCCAAATTAGCATTTCATTTAAAAGAGAAAACACATGCTAGACTTTCCTTTCACATCTGTTTCCCAGCCTGATCGGTCAGCCCCTGGGACTGTTCAGAGGGACTATCACATGATAATAGCTTAAGGAAGCTGCTGTTCATAGAGACACAGGACTTTGAAACAGAGCTTGTAGTGGGAAGAGAGAATAAATGAAGATAAAAAGGAATTATTTTTAAATAGCACAATAATTACATTTACAATAGCTCTTATTCCAATCCTCTGCTGTCACTGAAATAAGAATTAAAGATAAAACAGCTCATTTAGAGCAATTTTCTAAACTCTCCTTTAGTTGCTTTATCCCTGTTTTTTTTTTTTTTTGAGGTGATCATCTTCTCCTTCTTTGATGAGTTTGTTTTTTAAGATGACTCTCTTCTCCACTTAGCAGCACTGAATGACCATCACATTAAACCAACTACCCCGAAATGAAAAGGATAATGGGGGACCTCAAGACTGTAAAGAATTGCTGATTAGGGAAACGAATTCTTCCATCCTGCATTTGCAAACCGTGCAAACATCTAAAAAGTGAAAAGTCAGTTTGTGGTTGCATTCATTCAGAAATCATCTCTGTGGTCCTTAGTCAGATGTGGGACTGGAACCTGCCTGGAGCATCACTCTTGGGCAAGTAAGGCTATGTCAGCACATTTTACAAATCTCGTGAGTCATATGACAGGGACAGTTGGCAGATTCCTCAAATGTGTCGAAACATCACAGGTCGACTTCCTGCATTGCTCTTGGCATGGCCAGTGAACTCTTGGACAAAAGGAAGGATTTTGACTGACATGACTGTATCGTGTTTTTTGGTGAACCTCTTAAATTCCCCTGGTTATTTTATGCACATAATTAGACTCTATAAATAAATTTATGCCAGGAACAGGTTTGATTTAACTGAATTTGGAAAATCCCATCCTGTGTGCAGCCTTTGTCTCACGTCTGCGTGTACAGTGAGTCTTCTGTGTCCTTTGTGTCCGGGAGCTTTGAAGAGAGTTCATTTTCCCAGAAGTGTGCTGTAGACTCAGGTCATTAGAAAGATGTGAGAATGCGCCCGGCTCTGCCAACTTCCTGGCTGTTTTAATCACTGTTAATGAAGGTAATGATTTACTGGGCATAAAATGAGTATTAGAAGGAATGATTGGGCTCTGTGTGAATTACATAACTGATCTCCATAGAAACTTATTTCATGTCTCGGCTGACCCATTTAGTTCTGTGTTTGGAGATGACTACTAGAATGAAGAGAGACTGAGGCCCCGCACAAACACATGCAGCAGTCAGTCTTGCTTTCTCCTTCTCGTGTTATGAGAGAGGTAGAATATTCGACCAAAGCTATCCAAAATTCCAAAGCTATATTAGTTTCCCATTAGGTCAGAAACGACTAGAACTTAATGTCAGATTTAGGGATCATGATGAACTGTCATTTTCCAGAACTCACTTAAGACACTCAGGAAACCAGTGAGAGGGAGATGCAAGCCTTAGCGGCAGGATGTCCTCAGTGCTGGTCTCAGGAGCACTTCCTGCAGATCAAATAAACAACTGATCCTGTACCAGGAAGCAAGAGAAGCCCCTTCACAAAGCTCTTTCTCTCCCACAGAGTTCTCAAGTAACAGAGAAAAAAAAAAACACTGCAGGAAAGAGCACTAATGGGAGAGAAGGAGAAGAGTGAATTCTGACAAAGCATGTGATGTTCTTCAGAGACACAGCCCCTGTGAAACCCAACACTATAGACACTGAAAACACACCAACAAAATCATTATGTAATTTCTCTAAAACTCACTTTAAAAAAAGCATTATCAGCAGAGCCATGGAAAGAGAATATTCATAAGAATCTAAATTTATCATCTAACAACTCAGTAAATGAGAAATCAAGGATCAGCCATTGAGGTACTGTGTATGAAACAAACATGTTAAACATGTTAAACATGCTTGTCATAGAGAAGCTGGTTAGAAAGATGAAGTGGCTGAGAGCTAAAGCTCCATCTGTAATGGTCTGTCCTGTCCCTTTAAGAGACAAGTCCCGCCCACTCCTTCCCTTTTCCACCAGGCAAATCTTCCTTCTGCTCCCAGTTTGAGTTCTTTTCTGTCTCTCTCAATAAGAGGCAGCTTCTGCCTTTCTCCCTTCTCCCCTCTTCTCCCCTTCCCTACCTCCTCTCTTTCTCTCTGGTTCTCTCTCTCTCTGCCTTTCTCTGCTCTTCCTCCTTCTCCCTTACTCTTCTTTCCCCTTCCCTTCCATAACCCACTAAATAAATACCCAACCTCACTCTATATGCTGTGACTATCTGTCTTGGTCTCTCACCCACCATGTGGCTCCCTGCCTAGAACCCGCTTGTCCTCATGGTTCACTGGCCACTCAGGGACTCCCTGCCTGGGACTGACTGCCTTTGTGGCCCGCCATAGTCTCAGGACCCACTCCCCATTGCAGCCATTGGGGATCTGCAGCATTTTATTTTTACCATAACACCATCCCCTGGTAAAGAAAGAGTTTTGGTACCCAAGTAGTTGCCAGGATGCTGTCTATGACTGCAGGACTGTGGCAGTCTGAACAATGAAAACTTAGTTTTCATTTGTTTGCATTGACTCTGAGATGACTAAATGGTTCTTTATCAAGCAAGAATGTATTTTTCGTACATGGAAAAAGGTCCATACACATATTGAATTTTATATGTTATTAAAAAAAAACATAGTGTAAAACATTTGAGGCAAGAGATAAGGTGATCACTAAATCCTTTTTTTTCAGTGTGTGTGTGTGTGTATGTGTATGTGTGTGTGTATGTGTGTGTATGTGTGTGTGTGTATGTGTGTGTATGTGTGTGTATGTGTGTGTATGTATGTGTGTGTGTATGTGTGTGTATGTGTGTGTGTATGTATGTGTGTGTGTATGTGTGTGTGTATGTGTGTGTGTATGTATGTGTGTGTGTATGTGTGTGTGTGTGTGTGTGGTATCAGTATGCATGTCACTGCACTGGTGGAGAGGTCAGAGAAGAACTTGTGAGAATCTGTTTTCTTCTTCCACCATGTGAATTCCTGGGATCAAACCCAAACCCAGATCATCATCAGAAGCCCCAGTTGCCTTTCTTACTGAGCTGTCTCACCAGCCCTGACACATGCTCTTAACAGTGTGCTATTGGATGTGGAAAAGCCAACTTTGAGGGCTTAAGGAAAACTGTCATTCAGACCTAGATTGTTGCTTCCTTTGGAAAGAGGAACAGGACCCTCCTAGCATAGTTTCCAAAAGACTAGAGAAGCTTAAGAAGACAGACATAAATGAGGGAAATGTCGTTCCCAAATTCTGGGGGTGGATGTACTTGCCTGAAACGGTGGCAAACCAATTCCAGAAATATTCTGAAGACAACTTATTTCTTGGATGGATGTGACGTATTTTTTTTCTTTGTAGTGTGTTCCTGTGTGCATTTTAGTAGATTCAACAGAGAGGAATTACTAAAGGAAGCCTTGGAGCTTCAGATGCAGTCAGTGGAGGAGAACCTACTTAGGTTCATGCGGAACAAGGCACATAGAGCATCTGAATTGCGATCAGTTGTTGAGGTCTCATGTCAAGGCTTACTATTTCATTCTGAAATGTGTTGGTTAAATTTCTGAAATGACTTTTCCTTTCACTTGGCTAACTTTAAAGAGGAGTCCAGTAGAACCTACAGGTTCAATTAGTCATATAACCTGTGCTCTAATTAAGAAATAGAAAAGACGGCATTTCTCTACAGGGGGACTTAGTGTCCTGCAATTCTCATTGAATTTTGCAGAGTGTTTTATTAGCTCACAGTACCTTTTTTGCCTCTATCACATAGCATGCTGGTTGGATGCTTGCAACAGAAAACTATATGGTATGTGCTACAAACACATGAACACATATGCAAAACTTCTCAGCTACATGGTTCAGGGATCTCACAGTACTGTAGCAGGAAGGGGGGATATGAAAGTAAGCACAAAATTTTCATCCAGTATAATGCGCATTCTAAGTCTATTGGGCTGATGTTTCTGTCTTTACCGTGGACACATGTTCAATCCCTGCGTATATAAGCTTTGCTGTGAGTTCTTCACAGAAAAATAAAGTTAGCCAAGTCACACAACACAGGTTTTGATAAAATATCCTATACTTTCCTCCACATAATACGTTTTCCTATGATATTGGTGGGTTTAAATTAAATTATGAATAACACTATGTGGGATGTTTGTCTAAAAATGATTTTTGAACACATGCCAACAAAAATAGAGACTGGCAGAATGGATTGTATAAAAACCCAGAAGTCTCTGACTCGCTCAGGAAACAATAAGAAAGTAGACAAATAGACCACAGAAAGAAAGACAATATTTACAGACCGTACACCTGACAAAAAGATCATACACAAAACATAAAAGGAACACAGACAACTCAATAATAAAGAAAATAATTCAATTAAGACACAAACAAAGATCAAGATGGGTAGTCCTCAAAAGAAGATATGCAAATGAGAAAAACTTCAATATCATTATCTATCAGAGAAGTGTAAATTAAAACACAAGATGATGCCATCACATACCTATTAGAGCAGCTACTTTGAAAGGCTGACAGATAATAGGTGCTGATGAAGAAACAGAACAAAGGGACATTCTTGTGGTGTTGGTGGGAATTTAATGAGTTGTATTAATCATGGAAAGCACACTTCAACTTCCTCAAAAGGCTAAAAGTAGAGCTCCTATGTTCCCAGAGTCTCCCTATTGTCAATCTATTCACATTGATATACTGAAGGACATCTGCCATCCCATGTTTACTGCAAGGGTATTCATGAAAGCCTAGACAAAGTATTCACTTAAGTGTTCACTGGCAGGTGAACTACTAAGGAAATCGTGTTATATCTAGATAATGGAGTACTACTCATCCTTAAAAATATCCTGTCATTTCAGCAACATCAATGAACCTGGAGGATTTAATAATAAATAAAGAAATCCAGGTTCAGAAAGGCAAATATAATGAAGTGTTTGTATTTGGTATGTAAAAAGTGTAAAAAGTATTTGCACGTGTAAAAATAGAGATTACCTAATGCTTGGAGTTGGGGGCTGGGTTGCAGAAACAATTTACTGGACAAAGAGTAGAAACATCAGTAAGATGTATGGTCAAAGTTCAAGAGATCTACTCTTTACCACATAGTAAAAATAAATAAATATCAGTACAAACATGTGTATCTATGAAGTTAAAAATCAGAGTTTTGCAAAGGAGCATATAGTAGTTGAAATAATTTTGAAAGATGAATGGTTACTCATATTTAAAGTCAACTGCTGGAGTAAGGCTTTATGATGTAATACTTTTACAACTTGTATGTATGCAGCTTGCATATGAATGAGACAGCAGAAGAGAAATTGCATCTAATGGACAGAGAAGCAAAGGTATTAGTTAAGTCACACAAAGGAGGAATCAGGCTGGTAAAACATGCTCAAGGAGAGGACATGCCAGAGCTGTCATCTACCTGAGTTGGGTTTGCCTGCTTGCAAGACTTTAAATCCTGTACGATTTGCCAGGAAGGTCTATGTCATTTCTCCCATGTCTTAAAACCTTCCAAAGAAAGCCCTTTTCTGTAAGCTAAATCTTAAGGTAAGCCCAGTGTTGGGGACTAAAAGTTGAAGGTTCTCTGTAGTCTCATGTGTTTCAATACTTTGACCCTGATATATGCTGCTGTTTTGGAAAGCTGTTTGAGGAGAACTGCTTGTTTGTTTCCTTGCTTCCTGGCAGCTCAGACCCAAAATAATCACCCAGAAACTATATTATTTAAAACACTGCTTGGCCCATTAGCTCTAGCTTCTTATTGGCTAGCACTTATATCGTAATTTAACCCATTTCTAGTAATCTGTGTATAGTCACAAGGCTGTGGCTTACCAGGTAAACTTCCCAGTGTCTATCTCCCATTAGGCTACCCGGTTTCTCTCTGATTCTGCCTCTTTTCTCCCAGCATTCCGTTTAGTTTTCCCAGCCTAGCTAAGTTTTGACCTGTTGTAGGTCCAAAGCAGTTTCTTTTTTCATTAATGGTATTCACAACATACAGAGGGGAATCCTACATCAGAATGCTATGGAACATATGGGAGGAAGGGTCTCACTGGTAGAATGGGATCACAGGAAGTGAGTATTCAAGTTTTATTGCCCAACCCCCTTCCACAGTGTAATTCCTTAGCCACCCGGAAGACTGCACTTCTGGGTTCTCAGGCCAACCCATGTATCCCAGGTGCACATGCGTGAGCCACCCGCCATCTGCATGTAGAGACCCTGTGCACAGGCGCAGGGCGTAGAGTCGCCCGTCATCAGCATCTGAGGAAGATACTTCTTTCCCCTCATGCGCATATGCTGGGAAACCTTTAAAAGCTAAAGGCCCCATTCCCATGGCCTCTCTTCCACCCCTTCTGCTCACCACCCACCGCTTTCACCCGAGCTCGGCCACAGAGATCTTCTTAATAAACTTATACACGTGGGTTTGTTTGTGTCTCATGCTCTCTCCTCATCTCCGCAGGACATTTTACTTAGTCTTCTCTGATTTCTGATCTTTCAATATGTGAGAAATCCCAGCCATGCACTCTGACACTATGTATGACCTTGTCATGTTTTCTGACAATGAAACTGACCTGCGTCAAACCATGGGACAACCTAAATCTCTCCTCCCTTGCATGTCCCTTTGTTGGGCATTTTCTCACAACAGAATTGTTACTGAGACATGGCTATCTGGACCTGGAGTTCATGAGCTGTCCTGGCCTCTTTTTCTTTGTGGTGATAAAAACATTCTGACAGAAAACAACTTAGGGGAGGAAAGGTCTGTTTTAGCTTAGAAGGTTCAGGTCACAAGCCATCACGGAGAAAAGCCAAGGCAGGAAACAGAGAAACTGAAAGCAATCCTGCGTGTTGCCCTATGCTGCATCTCTTCAGACCAAGGAACTAAATGCACAGCCAAAGAAGCTCGGCAAGAACCATGGAGAATGATACTTGCTAGTTCACATAAAGGACAGCATCTGCTCAGCTAGCTTTCTTACACAGTTCAGGAATACCTGCCTGCGAATGGTACTTGCCACAGTGGACTGAGCCCTCCTATATCAACAGTCAAGACAACATCCACAAACATGTCCACAAGACCATCTTGATCTGCACAGTTCCTCAACGGGAGATGTCCTCCCTGATGTCTCTAGCCTATATCGGTTTGTCAGTTAAAGCTAACCAAGATATGAACCTTCTGACTTTTCTGCATGAGGGATGTTGAAGACTTTGGAGCTAAGGGCAGATATCCCAAAGAATGGTATAGACAGAGTTTAATAGGCCAATTGGTGGGCATTTGAAAAACCAGAATGCCAACAAAACTGCAGGAAGTAACGAGTGTGTTCATGGATTTGTAGAGAGTAACAAAGAACTCTATCAGAATCAGGGTACATTGGACTGAATAAGAAATGCCCTCCTTAGGTTCATGAACCTTACCACTTGGTTTTCATTTGGTGGTGCTTTTTGGGAAAGATTATGGCACCTTTAGGATGTAGAACGTTGTGAGAAGAAGCTGGTCACTGTGGGTGGGCTTTGAAATTTTATAACCTAGTTCCAGTTTCTGGTCTCTCTCTCTTTCTAATTCAACTGTGCACTGTGACCAGCCAGCTTTCCCACGCTGCAACCAGGCCTTTTGCCCCACGGTGGTCTGTATGAGCTTTGGGATGGTAGAGGCGCATACCCAGTTCTTTTTCTGTCTTGGTGGCACTTTGTCTCACTTATATGCAGCCCTTAACTGGTCCTATCAAGGATCTTGAATTTTTTTCAGGTTCATCTTTCAATTTTCCAGCCTACACATCCCTGTTGACAGAGGTTTTTGTCCCACCACCATTTAATACCCCCGAAAACACACATACACACACACACACACAGAAGACATTAATTATAAATTGGCTAGCTTATTAGCTCAGGTATTTTAATTAATTCTTACATCTTAACCCATAATTTTTGTCTATGTTAGCCACGTGGGTTGATCCATTTTATTAGTGAGGCTCCCTCATCTTGTTTCCTCTGTGTCTGGGTGACCATTGCGGACTGAGCCTTTTTTTCTTTCCAGAATTCTCATATTTTGATTGGCCCACCCATATTTCCTGTCTGGCTACTGGCCAATAAGTATTTTATTTAACCAATATAAATGACAAGTCTTTACAGGGTACGAGACCATTGCTGTATCACACATCCCTGATAATCTCAAGGTGCAAACATCCAAGGCCGATTCTATATTTCCATATGAACACCAAGTATCACCTCAATTTAGTATGCCTTGCAAAGAGCAATTACTTCTATCTACCTCTTTGTCTGTTCCTCCAGCAGCCTTCCCATTCTTAGCTGACAATCTCTCTACCCTTTAGGTTTGCAACAAAAATGCTGAGTCATCTCTGGTTCTTGCCTCCTGAATGTGCATTCCATCTGCTAGGTGAACCTTGTTTTTTTAAGTTGGATGTCATAAAGACAAGTATAACAGGTATTAGCAATCATTTAGATTCTAAGGATTATGTATGCAAGGTATATATATATTTAAAATAGAATTTTGACAAGTTTTAGATTGCATAGCTGAATTCCCCGAAGCTATTTGATGCAGATAAATTGAAAGGACTATTCTGTTATTGGTTAGTGAGTAAATCAGATGTTATTTTTAACATTTAGAATAGTCCAGATGTTGAAACTATATTAAATTAGATTTTTAAATTAATCTCAACAGAAATGAGTAGCTGAGACCAAGGAGATGACTTTCTTACTCTATTACCTGCTGTTGCACAAGCTTGAGGGCCTGAGTTTGATACCCCACACCCACCAAAAAACAACAGGTATAGTAGCTTAGATCTGCCAACAGTGAGGCAGAGCAAGCACAGAGACACCTGGGACATGCTGGCCAACCAACCTTGCCAAATCAGTGAGAGACAATGTCACGGAAAATAAGTGGATGGGGTGATTGAGGAAGATGCAGATATTGCCTCCTGACTTTCACATATGTATACCCTTGTGAGTGCAAACCTCAGTATTCACACCAATGAATAGTGTGTTTTATAGCTTTAAATATTTTAACAACAAAGAAAAAGCTACAATAACATGGTATCACACAGGATGAATTGATATTACCTTTACCCTATAGATGAAATCACACAGGCTACAAGCTTTCAGAACAGGTTATGGTGAACACCACACAGGCTGAACGATACTACCCTATCTCATAGTACAGTGAAATCTTGTTTGGGATTATAATTCTTTTTAATCCAAACTGTGAATTTGACAACACTATAACAAATACCTTTTCAAAAGTTATTACAATATTAATACCAGTAAATATTGCCTCAGATTTGGCAGCACTCTCTGTCCTCCTCTAAAGCAATAATAAGATGCTGATGACATTTTAGAGAATATTTATCTAGAATAACTAAGAATTAGAAGTCGAGAAATCCATGTAGCTGTTAAGTGAAAAAAAGTCAAGTCTTAAACCTGGGCAACAAGAAAGTTTAGTGTCAGTGTGTGTCACCCCTAGAGATTATGGCACAGTGCATGTTTTCAAATGTGACTTCTCAGCTCTTGATATCTGAAAGCTTGCCACAAGGTGGTAGTTTAAGAAGTGATTATAGAAGGTTCTCATGAGATAAGAATGAAGCCACAAGCCAATGAATGAAAATAAATCTAAAATGATCACAGGGTAATCTGCCTGCATTAAGAGTTGCTGGCTTATTTTCTTTCATTTTGTAGGTATAATAAATTTATTCTTTGCAGAGAAGACAAAGTAAAATTGCAACTATAACAAGTATAGATGCAAGAAGGGTCACACACCTGGTCCCCCTCAAGGAATCACATGTGCAAATTCAGGTCACCTTTGGAGCAAGGCTCAAGACAGTTCTGTTATTTTTATCTTCTTTTTTTAAGTTGAAGAAACCGACTCATTTCCAGGCTCAGTGCTTTTCTGTTTTTCAGACTTAGTGGAAGTTTTGGTTGGACCTATTGTCAACATGGGCTCCTCTGACCTCTTCTCCCTGGTGCCTCCAGGTGTCTAAATGTATGCCCTGGTGCAGGTGCAGACCGAGATCCTGGCACTAGAGAGCAACCGCTGGAGTCTTCTACTAGGGAGGTGGCTCTCAACCTTCCTAATGCTGCCACCCTTTTAATACAGTTCCTCGTGTTGTGGTGATAACCCCAACCATAAAATTATTTCCCTTGCTACTTCATAACTATAATTTTGCTACGGTTATGAGTTGTAATGCAAATATCTGATATCTGACCTCTGTGAACGAATCATTTGACCTTCAAAGGAGTCTAAACCCATGGGTTGAGAACCATTGTTGTTGTAGGAGGCTGCTTGTTCATTTCCAAGCCACCCAGACTCCTGAAATAACCACACAGAAGCTGTATTAATTAAATCACTGCTTGGCCTATTAGCTCTAGCTTTTTATTGGCCAGCTTTTACATCTTAATTAAACCAATTTCCATTATTTTATTTTTTATCACAGGCCTTGTGGCCTACTAACAAGGTTCCAACATGTCTGTCTCCGACAGTAGCTCCATGGCTTCTCACTTACTCAACCTTCCTTTTCCCAGCATTCAGTTTAGTTTTCCCTGCCCAATTCTATTCCTTTGCCCTATTACAGGCCAAGACAGTTTCTTTATTAACAAATGGAAATCACAACATACAAAGGGGAATCCCACATCACCACTGTGATGGGTTGATATGCACGGGATGTAGACAGTACTCAAAACTCCCTCCCTGATCTCTGACACTTTTTCTAGGTTTTCTCTTTCATTCTCACAGAGAAGGCCAATCTGTCACATGGTTCAAAGACAGCAGACATGCTTAAGGAAACCCCATAGCTGCCCTGGAGGACCTTCACATACCCTTCTGGTATTTAATTTATGCTAGAATAGAGTATAGGAGGTTGGATGGATGCCTCAGCAGTTTGCAGAGGACCCAAGGTCAGTTAGACACCTGCCTGAGTAGCTCATAACTTCTCATCATCCCAGTTCCAGGATGTTTAAAATATTCTTCTAGCACCCACTGGCACATGCACCCACATGTGCATATCACTGCGCAGGCACACATACATATACGTATTTAAAAATAATAAAAACAACAAAATTAAGTAAGTGAAAGAAAGAGTTCAAAAGAAGTTGAGCACAGCTTAGGAGTATAGTGTTTGTCTAGCATGAAAAAGCCCTGAGTTCAACCCTCATCACCAGTAAAAAATAATAAGTAAATAAATATCTAGAGCGTCCAAAAAAAGTTTATAAAAATGATCCCTCCTTGTAACTTGCTTATGAAATGTTTATTTATTTTCACTCTGTGTTTGAATGTGTGTAGATGTCTGCATGCCTTAGCTCAGAGGTCAGCTTGCGGGAGTCAAGTCTTTTCTTCCAACACATGATGCCTAAGAATCAAACTCAAGTTGCCAAGAATGGGGACAGGTATCTTCCCGCATGGGTTGCTTATCCCAACTCGATTTTACATAAACCAAACATTACCTAATTCAGGATTTGGAACCAATTTAGGAGGTCTCATCTCATTGACAACAGAATTGCCCTTCACACCTCTAGAGCCGTCTTCCTGGCTTAGTGAGAACTCAGCAAACACATTGTATGTTAAAAACTGGGCAGCTGTATCACAACAGCCAGTCCGCAGTGAAGTGTGTCCTCTCCTCCTGTTCCTTAGGTTTGCAGTGTTGGATCAGCAAGTCCAGGGTGGGGAGGAGAGGACGGGAGGTGGGAGAGACAGCTCTAGCTGGGCATCCAGTTCTAAAATCCAGCAGAAGAGAGAGTCTAACTCCTGTCCTGGCTGGTTACACCCAGATACAGAGACCTAAAAGAAGAGTCAAAGCTGAGAAATTGAAAATCTGCAGCAAACCTATTCAAAGTGAAGAATAGCTCAAGAAAATGTGTTCAATTCCCATTTTATACCTGTCAATAACATGAAGCTGTTTCTATTAAAACTATTGAAAATTAATGGTTTTATCAATTCATTTACTTTTGGACAATTTCACATGTGTATAGTGTATTCTTATTCCTTTGACTATAAATCTACTTAAACGTCAAGATCCATCAGAACTGTGTATGGTCCAATCATGAACAATTGAAAGAAGTGTCATAATTCTGAAATTTACTTTCTTATAATAATCAGTGCTTGAGATAAAAAAAAAGAATCCTTGCAAGTATTCTATGTTTCAGCCCCAAAGTGAAACTCAAAATGGCGTTAACATAATTAGTGTTACTATAAATAGAACACTTGAGAAATCTAAATAAGCAGGGCCAATTAGTTAAAAACGCTGAGAGCACGGGGTTAACTACTCATAAAAAAATGAATGCAGGACCCGGAGCAGAGAGAAAGCTGGTGAAGAACATCCTAGTGGAGTATTTTTGATGAAAATAAATTTTGCACACAAAAAAATGAAGAACCAAGGAGGGATTCTTAAAGCACTTGAGAAACACAGTTGACATTCAATTAAAGATATTTGTAATTAATATTTACAAATTAGCACTTCTCATTAAGAAGATTTCAGGATATCCTGATTCACAAAATAAGACAGAAAGCAATAGGAAAGATGGTAGGGGCTGATCCTGGTTTCTATATGTACCTGCACATGCACACACATCTTCACACACACACACACACACACACACACACACACACACACACACACGTACATTCACCTCCCCAACACACAATATCAATTTTAAAATACTTCAAATGCTGATGTAATTAGGAAACTTTAAATTCCAAACGCATAGATTGGAAAACAGAGGACGAATTCCTCTCTGATGTGTGCACAGGAGTGCAAGTGTCTCACTTCCCTGCTGATAGTCACAGCGTTGCTCGTATTTCCTTTGATGTCTTCTGCGATTTTTGTAAGCAAGCCTGAAAGGTTGGATATTAAGCTCTCAGAATGTGCCTCTTAAATTTAAGAAATAAAAAATAAAAGGGGCTTCTTACATTTTGTAGTTCTTGGTGGATTTCAAGAAAATATTCTTCCCGGGATTTTGCTAGGACTCTTCTAGGCCAGAAGTCATTGTTTTTCTTCCCTTTCAGGATGTACAGATAGAAAAGTCTCAATAAATAATGGGAAAGAAAGTCCATTTCAGCACCGGAAAAACCCAGACATCAGGAAAGACATAAACTAAACCATTGCAGAGATACAGGTGCTATTCAACTTTAGTTATCTTTGCAACTAACATATATATCATATTTTATAATATAAATTTATAAACATAAGGTTTGAAATACAATGTCTATAAATGTTTTATGTATACATATATAATTAGATACCGGATAGATATAACTGAATGGCAGGAATATATTCTCAGTTCTCACTCTGTACAGACCTCACAGAGGACCTTAGGCATCTAGACAATCAGACACAGAAACAAATAAACCTTTACATGGAGGATGCACACCACATAGTTGACTCATGATTATCAGGTTGCTAGGCTTTTTGAGCCTCCTTATTCCCCAGGGAAAGGTGAGTGCACTACCTGTCCATTTCCATAGCCCCATGACAAGGACAATCAGATCCCCAGACGCCATAGGGAGTGGAGTCAAAGCAGGAACTATCTCATCCATGTTCTCTTTGGTCTTAGGGGACCATTGCACTCATGTTCTCTATGGTCTCTCAGGGGACCATCGCATGCTTCTGGTTGTTGTGAAGCTATTGCTCCTGAACTGAATCCTTCCATCCTCAGAGATCAAAAGAAGGGGACTCAAAGACTGGAACAAAAGCAGCAAACTCACTGGCTTTCAGTTTTGCTAGACTGAAAGAAAGCCCAGGAGCAGAGGAGATTCACAAGGCTCCACCCCAGTGTTACATGAGAAGCACACAGTTCCTGCGGAGACAAGCGTCCACTTCAGTGGAACTACCTGCAAGTGGGCAGAGAGCTCAAGATTGGCAGACTTCATGAGTTATCATCACACATTATGAGGTGGGCTTTTCAGGGGTGTGACTGTCTTTGTGCCATCCATGATCCTGTGAATAACCCCCCCACACACACACCAAAGTGCCCATAAGAAACTTTACACACAGGCTAGTACAAGTGGCTACCATAAAATCATCATCACACTAATTGTATTTGTTGGAATTGTTTCTTTGGGTTGTTGTCAGCATCCTATCTGGAGTACATAGCTGTCTGTCCACATCTTCCCCAGGAAATCTTTGCTTTGTAAGTCATCACCTGTGTCCTCGTAACCTGTTACTAAACTTCCATCTCCTTACCACCTGTGTGAGTGTCGAGGGACCACCTTACCTGGTAAAAAAATACCATGACAATCAGATTAAACACAGAGGGCTTTCTTCCACCCCTTGTGCAGTTATGCAGGATTTAAAGAAGAAAGTGTGGGTCTCTGTTTACCTCCACTAACTGTTGATGGAGTGCTGAGATTTCAAAAACACCCATCATCACTGAGATGCTCGTGGAGCTATGGAGACCCAGCTCTGAGCAACTGAAACACATTAGCATTCATGGGGGCAGTGGGCACGTCTGTCAATGTTAGGATGTGTATTTATAAAGGGAATGGGCTCATTACAGAATGAAAATATTCAGAATTTTCCTTAACCAGAAATGAAGGCTCAGACTGAAACCCCTGGAGATTCTGAGCCTCTCGTGTACAGAGGAGAATTAGTGACAACGTCTGACTTGGGTGTCAATCAGGATTGGTTTGCATGAGAAGTGGGTGGGAATAGCTTGACCCTGTGATGATCTAATCTCCCCATTATTTTCTTCATTGTAAGAAGGTGTACTTACACTGCAAACACATCTCTTATTTCCCTCCCTCTCTCCCTTCCTCCCTTTCTGCACGTGCTCATATTTGTATGCACATTTTTTTTCGTCCATCTATTATTTTCACGGGTACTAGGGTCTATTTTGAAGTCATAATGTTGTTCTTCTGTTCATCCGAGGATTACTCTCTTTGGGGGAGTGATGATCAAGAGAGTGATTGATTCTCTTGCACAGCTGATATAAATGAGCACATTTTAAATCACATGCCAGTATGATGTGGGCACTGCCCTGTGTGCTGAACTACAGCACAGAGGAATGTCCGCCCTGTTTCCCCATCTCTGCTGACTTCGACAATTCAGTTCTGGCACTAAGTCAAACACTCTGGGTGTAATTTTGAGCTGAGACAAGCACCTGGAGGGACGAGATTTTCCACGAAGCCCAGTGCAAACCTGAGAAGTGGCTGTTGACCTGCATATACTTGGTGGTGGAGTGCTGGCTACTCTTGCATCCAAGAAGCTTTGGCCTTATTAGTGGCATCTGATCCAAGACTAGAACTGTTTAACCTTTCAGCCCAGAAGACCTGCTTGTGGAAAATATATAACTCTGCTAGCCATTTTTGTTCTTAAATCCCCCAAACAGAAGTATATCAGGTTGACAGATAACATGAAATCATGGAGCCTTCATGTAAATTCATAGCCTAAAATAATATTTAAAGTTCAGGGTAATGTCTAGTGCTTATGTCCACAGTGTGCAAATACCTGTGGCTTTCATTGGGAGTAGACGAGTCTGCAGAAACTTGAGAGAAATGCTGACTGCCACGGTGAGGGAACAGAGAAGGACAGAGGCTGTGACTCAACTCTTTCTTGCCTTTTAATTCAGGCCAGGACTGCGACCCATGAACCCCATATTCAAAATGATCTCCCCAGTACTGAGTAGTGTTCAATAGGGTTTGGGGGTTTTAAATTGCAAAGGTATAGCAAATTCAGAGGAATGTTAGCAAACTTCTCATATCATTCTATATAGGTGGAAAGAATTGAAGTCCTTCTGGCTCCCACCCAGGGAAGGCAGATGGTAAGGGGTCCTAAAGGCTCAGGACTTTTCATCAAACCCAGATGAAAAGTACCCATGTTCTACCCGGATGGTTTAAATTGCTTGTCATCCCTGTGACTGTCTTAATACCCCTGTCACAGTTGCTTGCAGAAAGATTGTTTCAAAGCAACTTGCATTGTTACATAGTCTCAAAAGGTACTGTGAACACACAAAAGGTTTTAGGATTTCAAATGTCAGTCAACTGGGGAAATATGCTGGATCACACTGTTTGGGTTTAGAGAAAATGGGGAAAGATATTCTAACTTTTGACACAGCTAAGACAGTTAGATAAATATCTTCACAGAACAGTTCCTTTTCTGCTCAACATGTACCTGACTTAGAAACCATTTGTATTTCCATGAAAACAAGCCATATATCTATATCCATATCTCTATATAAAACATCATATATTCTTTATATATTTAAATATTCTTTGTACATATTTGTATATTCATATGTATATATATTCTTGTTGGATATTACAGAAGGTAGTAAGGCCCCTTCAGAATAAAAACTGTATTTTAGTTAAAATTATTTTCTGTTAACTTCCAAAATCGTTTAATGACGAATCAATCCCACACCAGTTATGTTTTAAAGGGGCATTTATTTTGGGGGGTAAATTTACATGCACATAAATCGTCAGGAAAGGAGCCTAGTCGCTGGAGCAGGAGCCGGAACCAAGCGCCGGAACCAAGAGACCGAGCCGAGGCTTGCCGCTCTTCTTTTAAAGAGAAATAGACCACGCCCCAGTGGGCTGGTATTTCAGCGGCTATTGGCTGAAGGAGCGGAAGCACTCCCGCCGCAATCATTGATTATTCCTGAAAATGATACAGAAAACATGGAATTATTTTTCATTACCTGGTCAAGGAGAGTTAAAAAAAAAATCATTGCTTTGGAATGACGAAAAATACCAGAAACTGCATTGTGTGCTTCCATCACTGTGAATGTTTTAACTGCTAATTTGAATAACCCTTGTGAGAGTTTTCCTTCCCAGAATGCACCAGACAGTGACAAGCATCTGATCACTAGGTCTGTTTGAAGAATAAATATTCTAATTCCTAATTGAGTGCTGATTTGGGTACATTCTCCAGCTGGGACTTACACTGTGCACCCTGTTGTCCTGGTGAGTCTCTTCCAGGGTGTCTTGCTGCATCTGTTGTCATTGCTTATAAGCTTTGCAGCCCTAGAGGTGAGGACCCGGGCTTCCTCCCACCCCCACCTCACCTCCCACCGCATTAAGCATCTGTACCTGAGCTAGAGCTATGGATTGCACCGAGCTCTTCTTAGAGGGGTGTGTCTATTCTAAACCTATCCATCCCTGCCACAGAAAATGCAGCTTCGCTAAAAACAAAACAACAGTAGCGGCAAAACAACAACGTATTTCCAACTTTTCCCACAACTGTCACCCAGTCTAGTTTCATCACCACCCTAGCCTCAACCTTTACAGTTGCTAATGTACAGGGTGTGCCATGGGGCTTGAGACAAGAGCTGACCCAGTAAATGGAGAACACCATGGCTGCCAGCACAGCAGGTTAGGATATGTAACCTGAGAGGAAACAGCTCTTCAATTTCTTCTTTGCATAGGGCACAGCAAACCCAGGACACCGAAGCATGGACTTTTCATATTTCTAAAGACTCTCGTTTGCTTGCCCTATTGTTTGAACCAACAGCAACCAAGGATGGCATCTCAGCCTTCCCGCCCTTACCTTGGCAGGTGTTTTATCTCCTCCCAAGTCTGCCTGCTCCAAAGTGTCCTCCAGGCCTGAAGCATTTCGGTGCTCTGCGCCCCCTTCTGGCAGCGCTTCACATTGCAGCCTGAACTGATTCGGAAAGGTTCTAACCTGTTTGTAAGTTCAGAGACTTCTATTAACATCTTACACAGTCAGGACTTGTTTTCTTTAATAAACAGGTTGATATTGTGGTTTTCATAGATATTGAATCAATTTAATGTTAAAATAAATCATGAAATCAGAAGTCTCAAAGATGTAAATAGGTAAGACAGTTTATTAGCGATTACATTCTGCCGGTGAAAGATCACTTTCTATCTGTGATGTTCATTTGGTAGGGAGGGCAATGGTGTGGTGTCTAGTGCTTTCTTCAAAACCTATCAAAAAACAAGAGAAAATTAAAGACGGGAAGCAAATATACCTAATAAAATTTAAAACTAAATTTTTGAGTCGTAATTTTTTAGTCGAGATTCAGAGTAATAGACACGAGTCCTTTCCTTCTATGCTGCTGTGCATATTTGGCTTTCCTTTCAAAATGAAGCTTGGACAATATGCTCTGCTCTGTCATTAAAAAGTTACAGCAAAAGCATCCCTGTGTGTCCTTGGGACTAGAGAAGGTGATACAGTTCTCACAGAGGTGACAGCAGAAAGCCGGATGCAGTCTCTGGTCCTGGAAACTCAGATAATTCTAGTGATTTAAAGGGCCAGGGCACTACAGTCTCTCCACCTGGGTTCGCATCTGTGATCAGAGGAGAGGAACCTGGCTTCAGGTGAAGGTTGTTACTCTCTAGGGGGTTTGGCACAGCCTGGAGGAGAAAGAGGCAAGATGAGAGCCGAGGGAAGGGACCCCCCACAAGCCACCTAGAGCCCTGTGGGGTCTGTGCCTCCCTCCTCACCTCCAGTTGGAAGATAGAATTTGTTTCTATGGTGAACTTGGAAGAATTGAAATATATACATTGTCTCACAATGTGTGTTTTAAGGAACCCTACAATACCAAACAGCCCTCACCAGTAAGGGCAAGTGTTAAGAATAAAAGCGACTTTGTTCTTTCTACCTGAGGTCCTGGTGAATAACAACAGTGTCGGTGTAGCAAGGGTTCAGCAAGCAGCGGCACAAACACTGACACACACCATCACACACACATAAAAACACATGCACAAACACACAAACGTATAGAGTTTATACACACACAAACACATGTAGGCAAATACAGAATGGATTGCACACTCTGTGGGGATTGTATACACACAGTGTGTTTAATACACAAAGGAGAGATTGCATGCATGTGTGCATGCATGCATTCACACACTCACACACTCACACACACACATACACACACACACACACACACACAGAAGGAATCATATCTCTGGTCATTGACTGATTCCGCATTCACTCTCTCTGAATTGACGCTTTCTAAATTGAAACTTTTTTTTTAAAATTAGTAACAAATACTTCTGGTCATTGTCATAAGAACCTCAAAGCAGACACCCTCACTTTCCCAAGCTCCAGGGCTAGATAGTACCTGTTTTCTGAGAGCCACCTAACCGGTTGGTCATTGTGTTCTGTAACAACATTACTTTATTCCAGGGAGATCCAGAGAACAAAGTCTATGGAGAAGCCTAGAGCTTCGGGTACTGGTGCCAAGCAAGTCCCCTCACAGAGCCACCTGAAATCAGCAGCTTGGAGTACTGAGAAGTCCCATTACCTACCAAAGTGCAAGACGTTAGAAACATGAGACTTGGGACAGTGTGCTGAGGAGTTTCAGAGCAGTCACGACTAACGTTATAAACAATTCCCTATTCTTCCTGATTTCCCACCTCCTTTTAAAGAATTTAGATAATAAAGCCCCCTTAAAAGTATCTGCGTATCCGTCTCTACTTCCAGGATCAGAAAAAAGAAGGAAGTCCAGCTGAGGTGCACTGAAGGAGAAATCGACTGTGTCCCATTGGGCAGCAATAATCCCACCGTTGGCTCTCTTTCTTGACATCTACTGTCATGGTAGAGTAGATATCTTTCTACTTTGAATTGAAAGGCACTGGGGGAGAGGAATTGCTTCTTGAGAAAGACAAAATAGGATCTTGATTTCTCCAAAAATCTGTATATGTCGAGAATAATTTGATGGTTTTCCTCTTTGACAGAGAGTGACAAGGAGAATCCCTTGCTGCTTTGCTGCACATGGAACCCCTGAAGCCTCTAGGTAACCGTCCCTCCCTGTCAGGTTGGAAGTCTCTACTCTTGGTTTCATTTTCATTTAGTGTTTTTCTAAAGTTTTATTCCTGCAACTCCTTAAACTCCTTAGAATTTTTCTTTTAGATAGGGTCGGCAGCCTTAGGGAAACACATGATCCCCATTGATTACACATGTGCCAGGAACTAGTCCCACCCAATACAGCTCAAGAAAAATATTGACCACAGTTTCTACGCCAGACCCTGAGGGTGAGAAGAAAAATGTCTTTCTTCACTCACCAGGAATTTACAATTAGGAAATGATGTCAAAAAATAAGCGGGATTTCAATGCAACGCAGGACAATGTAGAGCACAAGAACGTGCCTTTTGGAATGCCTTGTTCATTGGTGTATAAACTGTGAAGTCAGAGGGACGAGGGGAGATGGGTCTGAGCAGCCTGCTGTGAGGCAAATAATGGAGCATGTGATGGTCAAATTTTCCGGATGAGGAGATGGAGGAGGGGAGCTTTGAGGGATGTCCTGAAGCTCTGGGTGGGACATAACAGGTATAGGGAAAATGGCAATACCTTCCATCCAGGGATCTGTCAGTGTCAGCAATCCTTGATGGGATTTTTGAAGAAAACTTGGGAAAGGACACTAAATTAGAAAGAAGTTTTATATTAAGAGCACACTGTGTAGCTATGAAAGGAAAGGGGGCAGGGGCGGGTCCACTCTACTCAATGGAGAAGTCCATGGCACTGAATAAACCTAGAACTGGCGTTACCAAACCCCTGCATAACATCACACAAGCAAAAGATAGGGTAGGACCAGTAGAGTGCCCTGCCCAGTGCACCAGGGGGCATCTCCTGGCGTCACACCATGTGTGCTTTGATCTTCGGTAACAGTGTGTGAGTCTGAAATTTGGCAGATAGCTGAGTGCTTTGTCCAAGACAAGGAAAAGATCCTGCTTCTGAGCTTTACTACTTATCCACACTGGCCTGCGCTGAAAACTCTTGGGTCTTCACCCACTTGTAGCAGAAGCACAGAATGACTGTCATTGGTTCAAGTAAACTGAGGTCTTGACCTGCCCCTGAGTATGAGAAAACAAGTCATAGCCACATGGTCCCCGTGGGCTGCAGAATGAATGAAATAGAATCTCTCCAGAAAGGGAAAAGGCTTGTGGAGATGGAGGTAGTAAGTGTCCAAAATGGGAAATAATCAAAACAATCAACCAACAAAATCAGCAACTGGTACAGGTATGTGTATAGCCTACAGTTATCAGAAAATTAATTCATGCAATATACATTTGATCTGAAATTGTTAGTACCAGGTAACCATATACATTTAATCTGTAATAAATTTTACTTTGTTAATGCATATTTTGTACAAATAAAATGAGTGATAATAAATAGTAGAACTGATCTGGACACTGTAATGCAGCTGGTATAACATGTTATAAATGATCTATGAATGACAAAGAGCTGATGAATGGCAGATGGTGGATAGATAGGAAGTTTATAGATAGGTAAATAGATTATAGATAGAGTTAGATAAGAGAGTATAAAATAGATGATAGATGATTAGAAGACAAATATAGATGATAGCTAGATAGTTGATGAACAGATAATGGTGGATAGATAAATGATAGATAGATAGATAGATAGATAGATAGATAGATAGATAGATAGATAGATAGAATCATCAATCAAAATATAATCATTGGGTAAATATGGAGATTTTCAAGGAAGCTTCAAATATTCTTAGAGAGCAAATAATTCCCTTTTACAAGCACGCTTTTCACCCTAATCTTCACCATGTTCCATCTATCTTGGCTTCTCTTTCACATGTGTGGCAGTGACATTAATTCAAGCAAGTTTCCCCCAAAGTACTGACTATCATTAGCTGAACATCAAGGAAACAAAGAAAGAAATTTGCCTGGACACTATAAATGAATATTAAGGTTCTTTCACCAGCTTCTGTCTGCTATTCCTCGCTACTGACATACAATTTCAGCCAAGCTTTGAGCACTTGAGACAGTTTTCTTTGTAGTTATTGGAATTTATGGTGTAATTTTTCATTGTGTTTTCCTTCTGAGAGCTTAGGGGAGTCTCGTCAGGATAGAGGCAATCTTAAGAAAATTTTCTATTGTCATAAATAAGCTTGGCACATGTTTGGAGATGAGGCACAGATGGCCAGGACTGGGGCGTTAGGAAAATGATGGGCGGGAGTTATATCTCTCTCAGTGCAGTAGTCATGGAATACTTGCCTTTTCTCTGCCCTCCCCAGCTTGATGTGCTTCCAAAACACTAAGCTGAAATCTACTTTGTTCTTTCTAGCCTACCTCCTCAAAGCCACAGAGGGACATTCATGGAGATTCCAATATTTGCATAATGAACTGAGAGCAGGGAGAAGAACAATGCAACTGAGGAGGAGCTGCAGAATAAACCAGAGCTGCCCACTGCAATGCAATGGAACAATGCAACACAGCAATGCAACTAAGGTGGAGCTGCAGAGTTGCCCACTGAGGAATCTCACTATGCTGGTGTGTATAAGAATGACCGCAAAGGCTCATATATTTGAGTGGCTAGTCACCAGGGAGTGGTACATTTGAAAGGATTAGAAGGCTTAGGGGATGTGGCTTTGTTGAAAGAAGTGTGTCACTGGTGCTGGACTTTGAATTTCCAAAAACCTTTGTCTAGTCTAGTTTCTCTCCTCTCTCTACGTATCAGAATATAGAATTCTTGGTACTTCTCCAGTACCATGACCCCTGCCATGATGATAATGGAGTAACCTCTGAAACTGTAAAAAAAAAATGTCCCAACTAAATGCTTTGTTTTATGAGTTGCCTTGGTCACAGTGTCTTTTCATAGCAATAGAACAGTGACCAAGTCACTCACCTTCTTCCACCTGACCATACTGGCCTATAGATGGCTAAATTCAAACTTCACAGACGCAGGAAAGGATTTCTAGATTGGTTGAGTTGAGAATGGGCACACAGAGGGAGAAGAAAAGGGGTCAACACCTTAAATGTCCCCTGTAAAGCCACAGAGAGAACTCCATGAACACACCCTGTCAGTGAGATTATTAAGAAAGCAGTCAATCAACCTCAGGATAAATATGAAAATATCTAAAGGTGAGCAAAAGGCTGAAGTTTTGAAAGACATCAAATTTTGAGAGTGTTTTCATTTTTTTTAATTTCTTAAGAAATTTTTAAATTTTTAAAGAAATCTTTGCTGTGGACATACATTCTGATTAGCTTTAGCCAATATCCTCATGCAGTCCAGAGTCACCTGAGAAGAGGGGTCCCAACTGAGGGATTTTGAACATCAGATTGGCTGTAGGCACGTCTATGGGGGTTGTGTTGACTAATGGATGTGGGTGGTATCCATCCCTGGGAAGGTTGCCCTGGACTCAATAAGAAAGCTAGATAAACATGAACCAATGATCAAGTCAGTGAATCAGCATTCCTCCATGATTCCTGCTTGAAGTTTATGCTGTTTTCTTGCTTAACTTCCCTCACTAATGGACTACAACCCAGAAGTGTAAATCAAGTAAACATATTCCTCCTATAAGTTGACTTTGGTCATGATGTTTGTCACAGCAACAGCATGGAATTAGAACAGCATGTATTCAGGAACTCTGAAGTACTGCCTGTCTAGAAAAATCATTTAAATATAGTATTTATTTCTGGAGCAAATCTCAAACCCACCCAGTGTTAACAATGAGGTGGACCTGTCTGTACAGAGTGGTGGTACCTCATGAAGCTAAAAAGCAAAAGGCACAGCAACAACCTGGAGAATGGGAAAATATTTTTATCAACTTCATATCCAATAGAGGACTAATACTTAAATTATATAATGAAGTCAAGAAACTAGATTTCAAAGGCTAAATAATCTAATTTTTTTAAAAATGGGATATAGCTCTAAATAGAGAATTCTAAAGAGAGGAAACTCAACAGCTGAGAAACAAGGAAATATTCAACATCCTCACTCATCAAGGAAATGCAAATTAAAACTACTTTGAGAGTCTGTCTCACACCTGTCAGAATGACTAAGATCAATATCACAAATGACAGCTCATCCTGGCAAGAATGTGGAATAAGGAAAATACTTATTCATTGCTAGTGGGAGTGCGAACTTGTGTAGCCACTATGGAAATCAGTGTGGTGGTTCCTCAGAAGGTTGGGACCTGATCTACCTCAAGATCCAGTTGTACCACTTTTGGGTATATCCCAAAGGATGCTGCATCCTTCTACAAAGACACTGGCTCAACTATGTGCAAAGCAGCTTTATTCATAATAACCAGAAACGGGAAACAACCTAGCTATCTCTCAACAGAAGAATGGGGGAAGGAGAACGGCATTTATACAATGGAGTATTACTCAGCTATTAAAAAAAAACCATAATGAAATTTGTAGGCAAATGGACAGAACTAGAAAAAAAATCATCTTGCAAGAGGTAACTCAGATCCAGAAAGATAAATATGGTATGTAATCACTTATATGTGAATATTAGACATTAAATAAATGATCAACAACCTATGATATGTAGATCCAGAGAGGACAGGTATAGAAGAAGGGACTGGGGAAACATATTGATCTCCCTGGGAAGGGGATTAGAATGAACTTTATGGGTTTACTGGAGAGCAGTTTAGGACACAAATCTGGAGACTAGGTAGGGGTGAGGGAGGGTACATAGGGTTTAAAGAAGGAATGTGGGGAGAGACAGCTAGAATTGAGGAGTATTGTAGGCATGTTATAGAACCCTCACAATACATAAAGACAATCCTAATGATGTCTTCTAATAATGGGGGATATGGAGTCCCAACTGGCCATCTCCTGTCATCAAATGTGTCTAACAGTATTGGGACTGGGTTATGTTCAATTTAGTTGTTGAGCAAGGGGCTCCCGTGGAAATCCTCAAACAATCCTGGCTGTTGCTAAGACAAAAATTTGCTCTCTGCAAACTGACAGTGTAGTCTGCGCCTGAGGTCAGTACCCACACAATTCAGTGAGCATGGGAAAGTTGAGCTGGATCATATATGAAACCTTCACTCCTTTGTTCTAGTTTCTTTGTGGGAGGAGGTACTCTGCAGGCTATCCAGAGAGAAATGTGACACCAACCCAGCCACAAAACCTTTGATCTACAGGATGACCCACCTACAAGATCTGCTAGGGCATTAGTGGCACGAAACTTGAGGGACTAGCAAACAATATCTGATTTGACTTGATATGATAGAACCCATATCCAGCACTGACTGGATGACCAAGAACAAGAGACTAGATAGCCCAGAGATCTAGGGTAAAATCAAATATTACTGGTCTAATAAACTGGTCTAATGAACAAGCAGTCTCCTCCAACAAAGTAACAATAAAATGACTCTAATGACACACTGCTATATTCATGGGTTGGTGCCTTATTCAGCCATCATTAGAGAGGCCTCCTAAAGCAGATGGGAGAAGATACAGAGATCCACAGCCAAGCATTATGCAAAGAGAGAGACTTTGGAACACACAGCTTTAATTGGAATGTATCCCTCAACCCTCCTGTGAGAGCTCAGGGAACTTTATGGGAGAGGAAGTTCAAAAGAGCTAAGCGGAGTGTGGGGGGGTGGAGTACACCAAGAACACAAAGCCCCATGAATCAACTGAACTAGGTTCATATAAACTCATAGAGACTGAAAGAGCAAGAACAGAGCCCACACGGGTCTGCACCAGGCCCTTTAGGTATATATTATAGCTTTCAGCTTAGTATTTTTACGGGACTCCTGTGTATATGAATGAGTGAGCCTCTGATTCTTGTGCTGTTTTCCTTCTGTTCGTTAGCCTTGTCCAGCCTTGATGTGAGGACTTTTTTATTATTATTAAATTGGGTCGTGTCAGGTTATTTTCTCCTAGGAGCCTGCTCTTTTGTAATGAAAGACAGAAAAGGAGACTCTCTGAACAGGAGGGAATGTGGGGAGGGAGTGGGAGGAACTGAGGGAAGGGAAAGGGTAATCAAGATACATTGTATGAAAGAAGAATCTATTTTAAATAAACTAAACAGATAAAAACAATAAAGATAGAATTTCTAAGACAGTTTGAACCAATATCAATAGGACGAATGGCTTGGATGTGGCTTCACTGTGTCCCCAGCTGCTCCTGTGTGAAATGCTGGTAGCAGGGAAGTCATGTGAGAGGCAAGAAAACCTTTAAGAGATTGGTAATATCACTGGGACATGAATGAGGTCATCCTGGAAGGCCCTTTGAAGCTTGTATGAGCAAATTGTTAAGACAAAAAGACAACCATAAGCCTGACCTGATTTCACCCAGGCCCCCAGCCTTACACTAAACACCTGATACGCTCAGTCCCATCCATCTTGATGTAATTACAAGGAGGTCCTCATCAAAGCCAAGCCAATGCCTGCACCAAAACCGTGAATCTCCAGCACTAGAAATAGTGTAATCTCCTTTCGTTTAGAAAATATCACCATTGGAGATTTTGTCATAGGATCAGAAAGTGGGAAAATACAGTTGGGTAGAGAGCCAAAATGAGCAAAATATTTGATTCACTGTGATGGCTAATTTTATGTTTAAGACAGAAATTATACTATGAGTGGGTATTGCTGTAACAGCCCTGACCCTATGGTTTGGGGGAGGACTGTGGATGTACTTTGGAACTTTGGGCTAGCCATGGAGTATTGAGAGATCAATGAGCTCTTCAGTGGGAGCTTGGAAGATGTGTTGAGAGCGGTTCAGACAATGGAAGCCTGGCTTGCAACATTCCAAAGGGAAGAAAAGACTCGACTGGGTCATTTGTATGAAGACTCTGTGGTGTCTGGTCAGCTTCAGCTGAAGATTCAGCAGTGAGTAACAAGAGGCCAGAACCACCAAGGTAAAACCTTTGTTCTGCTGGGAGAATGGATGCTGGTCAGCCGGAACTGAGAAATTAGTGGCGATTAAGAAGGGACCAGCACTGTTGATGCGAAATCTGCTGGGAGTGCTTCTTTAGAGTCAGCACGTCCTAGCTGTATTTAGAGGTGGCAAAGGTTGTACCTTATGCTGGCAGTCAAACTTGGTCAGGTATAAGAGTGTCCCAGGTGGTATAGGTTTTGAATGCATAAAGGGATCTTGGAGAGCAGCTGAGGCTTGGCAGTGCGGAAGGCCAGGAGAGGCCATTGGTAAAAGGGCAGCTGCAATAGCAGCAGAAGCCCCAGGAATAAAGGGGCCATAGAGAAAAGCTGAGGGTTGGCACCATGAAGAGAGCACAGGAGAGGCTGTTGGTGAAAGTGCAGCCCAGCGCAGTTGCTGTAGAAGACCTAGTATTTTGGAGATGCCAGTACCATGGGATGACCCCCAAGAACAGCGTCAGCTGTGGAGTGGAGCCAGCTGGAGCCCAGAAGACACGCTGTGTGTGCTGCGGACGGCAAAGCTGGAGAAGTGACCCAAGCCCCTTAGAGGAGCTCAGAAGATGGTGAGTAAATTCCAGATATTGGGCATTGTGTTATTCATACAGTTGGAGCTTGGTTTTGCTTTGTTCAGGTTGTGGCTGTGCCTTGAATTTTCCATCTTGAAATACAAAAGTATTTAGCTTATTTTTGCTTTTACAGGAGCCCACCATTGATAGGTTGTGAATTCTAAAAGAGACTTCCTTAATCAGTCACCTGCTTGTTTCTTGAGACAAGGTCTCTCACAAAACACAGATTCACCGGTTCCTCTAGCGTCACTAGTCAGCAAGCTCCAGAGTCCCTCCTTTCTCCGCCTTGCCCGTGTTGGGATTAAAGACATGCACCACTGTGCCCAGATTTGTAGGTTCGCTCCTGTGCCCTATACTCCTGTCCACATGCTTGTCTATTCGTCACCTTACCAACTGCACCATCTCCCCAGCTCCCACCTAGATAGCAAAATCGAATAAATAGGGGAAAATAGTTCTTAGGGAATTAGTGACCTTTCAAAAGTGACAGATGACACCAGGTTTTCCTGCCCACCGTGAGTGCATTTAATTATGTTTTCCACATTCATCCATACATTTCCTCCTATCTAACTTATCTTTCAAATTTGTGCCAGAGCAATCTTCCATCATTCAAGCGCATACATAATTTAAAAGCCCATTTTGGAAGTGGCTCAGGGTCACATAGGTTTGCTTCTCTTTGTATCCGCTCTCTAGAAGCTCCCGAGGACAGGATTGAAAAGGATTCCAAGCAGTGCTCTGCCTGAAACTGGATTGGCCATGCACAGTCAGCTATGGGTTCAGCAGAGGTAGGTGCCGAAGACCCGAGCAGGAAGAAAAACTTCCAGTTGAGAAACTCTAGTATACTGACCAAGCATCAAGCTGGCGTTGCCATGTCATGTCACAGAGAAAGGTATGTGGCATATGTCTATAGGTGGGGAGTCATTCACACCTGAAAATGAGGAGTTTTGAATGTTAACTCAGACCATTTCATGCATTCACTCCCCAGTTTCAGGGCTGGAAGGTCAATAAGACAGACCTAAAAGCCGTTAATAAATGGCAGTAAATTGAAGCAAGACTTGGGAACCAAACGGCGGCCGGCCACTCAGATACTGTTGTACATTTCGATGATGCGTCAAATGTGTACATTTGCTATGACTTAAATGCTCTGAAGCCATTTCGTAATGTTCATTAAAACATCTAGGAATAGAGAAACACACTCCTGTACACTTGGTGTCTGATTGCCTTGCCAAGACTACAATGTAATTATTTGTATTTAGTTTTTTAAATTTTTAAGAATTGTGCTCGTTCGTGTGCGTGTGTAGGTGTTAGTTGTTACCCTCAGGCAACATCTACATCCACTTTAAATTTTTTTGTTTTGTTTTGTTTTTAAGAGACAGGGTTTCTCTGTAACTTTTGGAGCCCTTCCTGGAACTAGCTCTTGTAGACAAGGCTGGCCTCGAATTCACAGATACTTACCTGCCTCTACCTCCCAAGTGCTGGGATTAAAGTCATGTGCCACTACCACCCAGCTCACTTTAATTTTTTTAAGACAGGGCTTCTCACTAGCCTGGATCTTGTTTACATAGCTATGCTGACTGACACGTAAGCCCCAGGGTTCTCCTGCTTCTGCCTCTCTCGTTCTGGAGTTACAGGCACACATGACCACACTTGCCTTTTCCACAAGGGTTCTAGGACTTGAACCCAGGCCCTAATATTTGTGAAGCAAACATTTTAGACACTGAGCTATCTCCCCAAGCTATAATCATCATAACTAGTTCATACTTCAAGTGTTAATAGCGGTGTTGACCAGCTCACTGTGGTCCTTCCATTGGCCTTAGGCAGAGACAAGCTACTGTGTCATCAGTACCATTGTTACTGTCACTCCTTTTCCAGACACAGCAGTTTCCTTTACATGATCCACTTCATCCCTACATGAGCCCAGACATTACCCCAGCACCTTATCTGGAGAAATCTTGCTTCACAGAGAGCTCCCATGCCAGGGAAAATGGCTTCATCCAACAGGAACTCAAGGCAGTCCTTAATTTCACATCCATGCTCTACTCAAGATATGGACCCAATCATACATGAGACACTCACCAAAGACCCTGTTGTGAATGGAGACTCTGCACAGGGTTGTGTCATGACCCCCAAACAGACTGTAGTCCCCAAAAGCTTCCTCTGTCTCAAATGCCAGAGGTCTTCTGCAGACAAAGCACAAAGTTTTGCAGAGAGCAGTGCTCACATCAGCTGCTCCAGTGACCCCAACACTTAGCCACAGCCTAAAAGTAATAGTAATAAGTGATACAAGTAATCTCTGTGTGTATACATGATAGGGTCTCATGCATCTCTAGTTAGTCTCAGCACCATGTATCTGAGATGGACCTTGAACTCCTATCTCCTTTGCCACCTCGCCTGTGCTGCAGGTACAAGCTTCTGTCAAATGTGTCAATTCTCAGCTTATTTTGAGTCTTGAGTAAGAGGCAATTGGGGGATGGATATTCGTATGGCTTGTACTTCAATGTAATATTGTAATGGTTGCATTATTATTTTTTATGCCTGTTTGTCTCAGTTTGTGCCTAGTTTTAAAAAGGAGCTGTTATAGATATATATATGGAGAAGACCTTAGAATGTGTATATGGTTTGAACTCTCTACGGGTCCAAGAACTTTCACAAAGAAGAGTGGATCATGACACAAAAGAAAAAAGAAACCACATCTTTGGAGCACTGTGCACTTTACCAAGTCCCCTGAACACCACCATCCGCTTGGTATTCACCGCAGTGCTTCAAGAAGGAGGGAAGCCAGGCCTTATTATCCTGTCTGGAAACGGTTCCAGCCCAGCGGAGGAGACAACGCCTTGACTGGGCCCACGGATAAAGTGCTGTAATGTTTTTTCCCAAATGGCACTCCTGATTTCTTCTGTGCCATCTTCCCCCTTGATTGACCAGGCTCTAATTACGTTACAGTGAGTTGCAATAAAGCTGTGATCATCTAAGTATCGTGTGTCTGTGATGCGCATGGGGACAGGTTAATGGGCATCTTGGCTGTGGGAAGCTTCAGTGAGCATTCACCCGACACCTGGCAAGGCTGTAACAAACCATACATAATTCCCATTATTTTGCAGAATTTCCATATTTCATCCATCGTGAGTGATCTGTCAAGGTGGTGTATCCAAAGCCAGAGAATCTGAGTTCAGCACCTGCTCTGTGTTAGCACTATGTCAGGGATAAGTAGGGAAGGAACCCAAGAGTACACAAGGAGGTTTAATTTGAGACAAGTCTGCCTGTGTCATTTAGAGGAATAAAATTTGTTTTATTAACAGCACTAGATACTTATAAATTAGGAATTTTCTTTACAAAGATTGGTAAGGTGGGTATGATGGTTAACAAATATATATTACCCATGTATGGGAAAGTGAAAGCAAGAGACTTGTGGAAGTTTAGGATAATCCTAGGCTATGTCGTGAGTTCCATGCCAGCCAGGATGGCTACAGAAGGAGAAAGTTTCTAAATAAAGGGATATCTCACGATAGGGCTTCCATTTTTAACCATGTAAAATGGTAACTACTCAGTGATCCTGGGAGGTGGTTCAACTGACAAAGCTCTTGCCACAAGGGTAAGACCAGGAATTGATCCCCCAAACCCATAGAAATCATAGGAGGAGGACTTGTCAGTCTGCCTTTAACTCCAGCACAGGACAGTAGATACAGAGGATACCATGGGCAAGCTGGCAAGTTTGACTAGCCCAGGAACTCCAGTTCAGAGAGTGAAGAGGAGAGCAATGGGAAAAGACATGCGTTGGCACACACCCTGCACATGCTCCTATGTACATGTGAGTCTACACATGTGAAAACACAAATACATGTATACCACATTGAAATACACAGTGTGTACATGTAAAAATAACATAAAGTACTCAAGAAATGCCCAAATCAACAAATTTGCACTGATGGATATTGGTAGCTCTTATTTTCACTACCAGCCCCAGCAACTTACTGTCTCTGATGCTCTTGGTAGTAAGAGACACCCTTAGCATAAATCTTACATGACTAAATTGTTATTTTTATTTTTATACTAACCATAAAAGATATTTGTTTTGGGGCTTTCTCGCAGATTTTTATCTGGTTGCAAATACTATGAAATATTGTGTGTTAAATTCCCCCTTATTCAAGCTTTGCTGAAAATATAATAAAAGAAATCCAGAATCCATTTTTAAAGAAAGTACCCCAAAATGGGAGTTTGGAAACTTAGTCTCAAATACTGTAGACATTTTATTTATGGCTGTTCTGACTCAGAGTGAGTTTTGCCTTCTTGACTTCCATCCCCGAGGAGGGGTTTCCTGGCCCTGGCTCAGTGGGTTTCTGCACATTTGAGCAGGGATGATCTCCTGCTAAGCGTGAAGAGTGCTTTCCCTCAGCTCATACATAAGCGAAGATGATTGGCCTTGCTTCTGTTCCATTTCTCTTTGCATTTCCCTCCTCTTCTCCTTCCCCTTACACATCAAAAACAATTTTTTTAGAAGATTAGAAATTGAGCGTGAAGGCTTGAAACGCAAAGCCAACCATTCTGGAAGACATACACATTGGCACAAGCGTCCTGTGTATTCTGTGGGCATGTCTTGGTTCTTTTCATCCATGGCTGCAGCAGCTTCTGGAATCTCAAGGCCAATGCTACATAGACATTCTGTGATTATCCTGGCGATGACAATGGGACCTGCCCTCCCCTTCATTATCCTTCATTATTGTCCAAGTCCTCCAGGGTGTGGCTCCAGGGTACTCCTAGACTTCCATATGCCACTGGGGACTCAGTGACAGAGGCAAGTAGCATCTCTCTGTAGGTCTTAACCCTGGCTCAAGCTAGCATCTACAGTCTCATGTCTGCTGGGTGTATGTGAATGAAAGAATGCAAACTCTAATGTTACTGTGTCCTGAACTGTCTTCTCCAATCTTCTCTTGAAGTTTCCTTCCTATCTTCGGTGACTCATCTGACTTTGTGACATCATTCACTTCCTTTATTGTGTCTCAAATACACACAGGCTGCCCTGTCCTGGGCCCATTGATTTTCTCATCCTTCTGCATAGCAGAACTCCCCTCCACTCTAACACTCCCTACTTCTGCAGTGTATTAGGTTCTGTTCAGAGAGATTTATGTGAAACAGTTCTGAAAATCCTCTCTAAAACCAGAGTGCTTGTCATCCATGATTTTCCTTATTGTCGTCATCATTTCTGTTTTTTCTATGTTTGTTTGCTTTTTCTTCTCTGTCTCTATTTTATAATCTTCTATAAACCTGGGTGGGTTTTCCTTTTATTCTCAGCTGCTTCTTAGTATCATGGCACTAGAGGAAAAACATATGTGTGTTGAATGGAAGAATCATTGTCGGAGATCCTGCTTACCTTTGCGTTGAGCTGCAGTGATAGGAGCAAACTGGAGTGTGTGTTGTGGGGACTACAAGTGGGAAGAGGATGTAAGCACAAGAAAAATATTGCAGCTATGATGAAATTCATGTGGTTAAAAGTAAAGATGTCAAGGAGAAGACAGTATATTTGAATAGCATCAGATTATTATTTTTGTTGCTGTTGTTGTTTGCATCATTTCGTTTAAGTTTCACAATCCTAAAGAATTTAAGATTGTCCTCACCCGCATGGAAAACTTAGAGTCAGTCTATATTGCATGAGACCCTGTCTCAAAATTAATGAGTTAAATAATTGGAGTGGAATAAACCACACCTGAACAATAGGGTGCCAGCACACCATGAAAGGTAGATGCAAATGGAGAATACTGCCGAAACCCAGTTCCTCCATTCTCAATTCTCAGAAAATAAACATTTCTTTGTCATTATTACCGACTCCCAATGACTTATCCTTATATCCACAGATTAATGCATCTCCCTTGCAGTAGATGATGCTTCAAGCAGGGAAAGGAACCGGTGTCTTCTAGACACAGCAGGGTGGGTAACACATATGAACTCTCAACAATTGTGACGGCATGCACACAACCTTAAACTGACAAAATCCCTGCATGGGGAGAGAAGGGCATGAAATCCGCCTCTGTCCAAGGAGCTGTTGGGAAATTATTTCTACTTGGAGAGGGAGGCTCAGTTTTCTTTAAGAATGCGATCCCTGGTAGGAAAACTATGCTCCCATGGAAAGCCACACACTGGGGGCATAAAAGCAACACAAACTGGACTTTCCGGGTTGGTGGAAAGGTGGAAATAATCCAAATACATTTTAGGAAATTCTTAAAACTAAAGAGAAAGAGAGAGAGAGAGAGAGAGAGAGAGAGAGAGAGAGAGAGAGAGAGAGAGAGAAGCTCCACCCATTCCAGTTCTCTTCCTGCTGCTCTTCTGATGAGGTTAGCAAGTCTCTGCCTCTCTCCTCTCAATACGCTGCTTTCCTAAAAGAAAAATGAGAAAAAAATTTAAAGCTGTTAAAATTGATGTGTTAAGCAATAAAATAAAAAAGTATCACAGCCATAAAATGAGAGAAACTTGGTTTAAAATGGCCTTTGTGGTTCAAGCAGCTTGTCCTGACTCCCTGGAGTTCTGTATGGAGCACTTGTTTTGGGAAATTGGGCTCAGCACAAACATGCTCCCATGGACCGTTTCCAAGATTGGGCCAAAATCCCTCCGGGGATTTTGCAGTAAGATTTACCAGTCTCTTGAGTGTCAAACCCTAAGGGAGATTTTTTCCCCTCCTGTCAGTAACAATTAGGCATTTCACAGGGAATTCTTGGAGAATGGCCCAGATCACAGTTTTGAAGGGTACTTTTGTGTCAGCAGGGATTTGAGCTACCCACTTCTTCTCCAGTGCTTCCTTTGGTCTAGGAATTACTGTAACATCTACATTCCAGAGTCAAGAAGACCTGATCCTGCCCCTCTTCTAGGAGAGAGCCTTGGGGCGAAGGGACCAATTATCCTTTTAATGCTTGGTGATATTTACTAGTAAAACTGCCTGGGCCTTCATGATGTTTGCTCTATAGAGGTATAATTGTTACTTCATTTTGCTTACTATAGAAATATGTCTACTGAGTTTGTCCTCTTCTTTGTGCGAATTCTGGTGGACTATGTCCATCAAGGAGCTGCTCTTCTGTGCTGATGACACAACATCTGTGCACAGGACCACATTCATAATTCCCTCCTCTTCTGTGCTGACGACCCAACATCTGTGCACAGGACCACATTCATAATTCCCTTGTCTTTTCTAACGCCAATGACATCAGTGCGGACTGCTCACTTTCATAGTTGATATTAGTGATTCATAAATTTTTGCTTGTTTTCAATTTAAGTATTATGCATATTTAATATGCCCTCTTTATTCCAATTTCTTAGTTGATATTACCTCATCAAAAGCTACATAACTATATCACTGTACTGTGATAAAATTCTCTCCATAGCAACTTTTGTTTGAAATTTGTAGTATACATTTATAAGCACTGCCCTACTTGTAGTGTGTGTTTTTGTGTATATGTGATTGCATGCGTGTGCACAGCTGTGTGTAGGTACATGTATAGGCAATCATGGAGGACAGAGTTTACACTGGGTGTGTTCGTCAGTTGTACCTCATACACTGAGGAAATGATTTTCCCTCAACATGGAGCGTGCTGTCTGGTTACTCTAGACAGCTATTTTTCTCTAGAGATCCCCTGCCTCTTCTAGAATTATATCTAAGTCACCATGCCCATACAACTTTTATATGGGTCTTTGGGTTCTGAACTTGGGTCCGCAGACTTGTGTGGAAAGCACCTCGCTCACTTAATCACCTCCCCAACCTAAAGTCATACTTTCAAAAATGCTGCTGAATCTCATGGGCACCAACTGTAACCAGCTTTTTCTTTCATCCCCTATGGCATCCTTCATGGCCATCTAGCCATTTGCTTCCCATTGTTGAGTGGGTATTGCCTTGCTTTCTCTTGTTTTCCTTTCTTTTGGCTTTATAATTCTGAAGATTTGATAGCTGAATTCTGTCTTGCAAAATCCATATTTAAAATGTGATTGGGTTATTAGGTAGGGTATTTAAGACATAATTAATATTAAATACAGTGTTTGGATCTCATCAGGAGAGGAGATTATAACACAGGCTCATTGCAGGGAAGATCAGTGAAGATTAAAGGAGGATCAAGGCTTCAAAGAACAATGCTATAAGAACCTGAACGTCTAGCTTCCTCAATCAGTGGGTATGACTTGCTGTCTATAAGTTGCCTGCATGTGACTCTGTGTTAGAGCAGCCACAGCAACGGAAGACTCTGATTCTCACAGTCTTTTCCTGTGGTCCCTATTGTTGAGACTGCAACCACTTCTTATGAGTTCAGCCTCTGACTCCCAGTTTGATTGTTCCAGGAGTGTATCTGATATTTGAGTCTGGTTCTGATGCTTTCTATATCTTTTAAAACTTATTTCCCCTTTCCAAAACTTATTTTCCCTTTTCAGTCTGCTCAATATTTTTTCTAACGAAAGAGAGAAGGAAATCTGATGTGTTGAGTAAGAAGGAAGAAGTATATCAAGGTTCCATGGGGACTTGATTTGTAGGGAGTTGGTGGCAACTTGGGAACTCATGTTCATTACGGCTATAGCTGCCATGGGCTCGATTTTATGCCACTCACCTTTCATTGATATCCCTGCCATCATTGAACTTCCCTAGATGGTTCCTAGATATGTCATGTTCTGTGATTACCAGAGAGCCCTGAAGGCAGGGTGGGAATGTGCAGAGAGCGCCCACCTCTGTCTGTGCCTCTACTTCTCATAGTGGTGTTCAGTGTTGCTGCTGGGTTCTAGAGGGTTCCACCTGTCTGTAACCCTAGTTCCCATCCTATTGCCTAGTGTTTCCCCCTTGGCTTACCCACGGATCTCACATCCACGTGTCTGCCCACAGTTCTGTAGTGGTGGATTGCTCTCTGACCTCATCTCTTTGGTGGTCTAGGAAGACTTATTGGTTTTCACTATATTCTGTTTTGGGTCTGTGTGCATTTGAGTGTATGTGTGTGGGGAGGGAGTGCATGAGTAAAGGCTTCCAAGCTACTTACATTTCAGATAAGAAGCTAGAAAGCCAGAAAGGTACTTTCAAGATGATATCTGAATGATATTTAATTCCGGCTGCTGCCAGACTAGAAAGGTAGGGAAAGGTTGAAGATAAATGTGGAGGGATGCAATACAACTTAATGGTGCCCTGCTTGCCTGAAATGTGCAAGCCCCTGTGTTCAGTCCCCAGAATAACAAACAAACAAAACCATTGTAGACTTGGATGAAGTGCGTTAAAAAGTCGTGGTGCTGTACCCCAGTACCTTCAGGCCCTAGGAGGCTGAGACTAGAGGGTTTCCCTGGGTTCAGGGTTTGCCTGAACTGCATCCAGAATATGAGGCTATAAGACTAGTTCGGGTTAAGTAGTTCTTGCCTATCTGAAACACACACACACACACACACACACACACACACACACACACAATTTTTTTTAGATAATAATAAAGAATCAGTGGGAAACAAGCGCATGGTATAAGGGATTGCTAATGTTACAAGCAATTAGAATGATGGGAGGCTGAGGTGTATCCCCTCAGGCCCTACCACAGAGAAGAGAGCACCCCATAACTAATCTTTTACACCGTGATCCCAAAGTATCATGGATCACTGAATCTTCATTGCCATGGGTGAGATTGCCTGGATAAGCCCAGGTCTGAGAGTTCTAATCTCAGTGCAGTAAACATCCCCTTGCCTCTAAGATGCTTCCCTGAACAAGTCAGCAATTAATTCAGAGTGTCCGGGGACTGAACGCAAGGTGTCAGGATAGCTTAACTCTCCCCAGAGGAATTCAGTCTTCAGTGGAAATGACAGCTTCCATTCTGAAACCTTCGAGAAACACACAGAGATCGTGGTGAGGGTTCACCAAGCTTTAGCCTTCCGTTCTTTTAAAAGCTGCAGAATGAAAGTACGCCCATCCCCAGAGATACACTTCTGCTTTTCAGTGGAAATACAAACAACATGCAATCTCGCTTTACACCGCCACCTTCTTGATGTTTCTTATTTTAGTTTCTGGTTTTGGGGGGTGAACATGGGGTGTTTGAGTCTTTCAGCCACAAGGCAGCCCACCAATCCTAGAGCCCACCAATCCTAGAGCCACCCTCCAGTTAGAGGCTGGAGTGAGGCCTGGTAAGCAATGACATCACCAATTAAAGGTGATGGGTTGAGGGGGAGCAGATTACCTTAATATCTAGAGTTTAAGATTTGTCCCAAGACAATGAACAACAGAACAAAGAATATGAGATGAGGTGTTGCCAATATTAAAGATAAAGTTGGGTGTATGATTTTTTGTAAAGAAGAAAAAAAAAAAAGAAACAGCACCGTTTTATACACCCAACAGTCTTTGTACAGCTGTTTGAAGAATGCAGCATGGATAGTTCTTGGCCAGCCACGAGTGGCATAAAGCCTCTCATGATGACTCATGATTGGAATCTTAGCACTCATGACAGTGAGGCAGGAGGATTACCAGGCATTCCAGGCCAGTCTGCACCATGCTAGGAGAACTGTCTCAAAACAGCAAAATAAAAAAATAACAACAATAAAAAGACATACAGGGACACAACTTGGCAGAATAGAGAGGAAGTAGATGAATCCATGTGTGGGCAACAAGTTGAGCACATGAAATGAAAGGTAGCCACCATGCCTTGTGGGTGATATTTAGGATACAAAGGTATAATTCAACTCCATGAAATCTAATGGGGGAACTCTGGCAGCAATGAGAATCTGCTGGGGAGGGTTATGACAGATGCTGGGGAGAACACATTATCTTTTAACTCTCCACCAGTGTCTGAGAAGGTAGATAAATTGGAGTTGACCATGTGTGGTTGGCAAGTGAGGGCACACTCTGTTCACAGGTGAGGTAGAAACCAGAACAAGAGTGAGCGGGGAGCTGAAATGCAGTCTGCCATCACTGTGTGTAGCTGAGTAGTGCACATCCACGGGAATGGAGCCAGGAACCTGACTCCAGGTTTGTTTTCCTTTGCATGGTGTATCTGCTAGTATTTCAGTATCATCTCCAGGTCCGATTTATGGAAATAAATCAGAGTGTCAATGAGGGCCTCTAGAAGTCTTACCTCTTATAGAAGCCTTACAAGAGAGTAGTGTGTCCAATTTATATGCCAATGCTTCCTGATTTGTGTGTCCTGCCCTAAGATATGCACCAGGGTTTGCCCTGTCAAAGCTGATCATCTATCCCCTTAGAGTCAATGCCACTCTCCTGTTATTCAGTCCTGTCTGGAGTTAGGGCAGAAGTCCTGCCTTGATCCATCCCAATAAGAGTTCACAGTGGATTCCCAAAGGCTCCTCCAGACGGGGGATTTCTGGTTAATGAACTTGGTAAGTGCTATGTTAACAAAGTTAGACTGGGCTATTGATTCTCTGATTTCGGAAAACGCCTAGCATACTTACATGCTCTGTAAAGCACACGAGAGTCACATCCTGTTAATACTCCCTTTAGAGGTTATCAAAACAGAATCAATGATTGTTTTAACCTGGATGATTCATACACACATTGAAAAAAAAAACCCACTGCATCTGGAGAGATGTATTTTCTTTTCCCAGTTGCATTTGCAGGGTAGCTGGAAGGGAACAGAGGAGAATTAAAATGAAGCTCTGATAAGGAGGCTAAGCATCCCACCTGCTCTCAGTAAATATTGATAGTGCAGATGGAAGAGGCAAGGAGGTCATTGCCAAAAGTGGAAGACAGGGGCATGAGATACCCAAGACTGAGGGGTCTCCCTTCGGGATCCACTGTCGCTGAATCCACGACTCTCAGGGCTCTGTGCTGGGAACGTTTAGGGCTCAGTGCCACCAGGGCTGGAGGCAAATGCCACATGGGGCACCAAATGTAACTAAATCCACAAGAGCTTGTTTAAGGGGGTATTTAGGATTTGTTAGAATACACTCACGGATACACAACAAGGTAGATAGATATCATGGTCATCCATTCTGCCCTGAGGTAAATAGAACCAGCAGTTTGATCTCCGACCACCCTAGGAAGGAAAGAGAGAGAGAGAGAGAGAGAGAGAGAGAGAGAGAGAGAGAGAGAGAGAGAGCGCAACCTCCCTTCTCTTCCTTTAAAGGATCATCTTGGCAGATAAGAAGCTCTACCTCTATGGGGCCAGATAGCTCAAGGTCATGGGGTAGAGGAAATACCCACTACAATCCACTCCCCACCTCAAAATCCAGTCTCCTAACTCACAGCTCTAAGAGAAGTTCGCCTTCAAAAACAGTGTATTCCAGCAGCCTGACCAGCAGGCTAATATTCTAGTCACTCTAACTCCTGTCTACAGCTCTGCAGGAGACGGATTATATAAACATGGACTGTGACTAAGAAAATCATTACTGATTACAAATTACCTATGAGTCAACTCATTGAAAACTGGTCTGTTATAAAGCAGAATCTAATATCTAAGACCTCTCTCTCTCTCTCCCTCCCTCTCTCTTTCTCCCTCTCTCTCTCTCTCTCTTCCTCATGTGTATGTGTATCAAGCAGTTCTCCCAGAACACCCAGAAAATGAATTCCTCAGGAATTAATTATTCAATATCCACAGCATTCCTGAAGTGTAGAAAAGTAATATGTCCATTTAAAGATGCGCAAGCTCTGCTTTGTAAGAAGCAGCCTTCACAAATGCCTCTTATTTATACGCCAAGATGTAGATGGAAAATGAAAATGGCACAGTTCCCAACCAGCGGATTAAGCTCAGCGCCTTGTTAGATCCTGATGAGACACCGGACAATGCTGTAGCAGTTGAAAACAGTTTAAAACCAGTCATAATTCTTTCGGCCGTACCATCTGGAGTGCCCATAGCTACTGTGGGCTTGCAAGAGGCAGCTATCTTTGGGTTGCAAAGTCACTGAAACTCAGGGGGGTGCCTGGGACCATGTGTCTGTCTCTGGTGAGAGAGACAGACACTGTGTTTTGTGGAAGAATTTAGAACTGGGATAAAAAGTTGGTGCTTTTTAAACCTTACCCCTTGCATGGAGATCATGAATATTGCCTCACGACAGCTCACAAAGCTGGATGCCCAGAGCTACTGGCTGCTCTTCACATCACTGTCCTTTAGGCTACCTTGCTGGTTACAAGGATCTAAAGCCGCTTCTGCTGCCCCGATGCTGGAAGGGCTTGGTCTGCAAAGGCTCCACGGCTCCCTTGAATGTCTTAATCTGCCTTCACAAGGAGGCAAGAGCATCACATTCTTACCAGGTACAGGGATCCTCCAGTCACGCAGTCAGTGTTGACGCTCTTCCATCTCCTCTCCCGTATCCTGTCTATGCTGAAACATGGAACCACAAGCTTCTGTCCATAAGTCCAGTTAGAGTAAGAATCGATGATTTCAGAGTGATATGCTGCCTACCGAAGCATGATGCCTAAGTGGCACGTGTCCTCACACTTAATGGAATAGTTCACACATTATTCAACTATTTACCATATGCTTGGTGATAAGAATAAGAATGTATCTGGGCTTATGAGTACAAAGCTAACATTGCTGATCCTTTCAGTGGGTGTCTTACCTTCATCATCTTTTCATTTTTACTTGCTTTTTATTTTATTTTTCATTTTTATTTTAGCATAGATAAAGAAGGCATGCCTTCCCTGTCTCTTTTTCTTCCTAGTTTAGCTTCCTTCCTTAAAATTGGATGTTCACTAATATATGTATGAGTGAGGGTGCAAACACACACATTTTACACACACACACGAGCATGCTGATAATCTAGTGAATTCTTTTGTAGTTTGAGGGGGAAACATCTCTGTCCTGGAGAATGTTACTACTCCTCTCAGCATCTTTTCTCATCAGCAGAGTTTTGTTTTGCCAGCACCTAAGACAGCACAACTTAAAGGTAATATGAAGGGTCGGAAAGAATACAGTTTGACAAACACCTGCGCAGTGACATAATAATCTGATCTAGGAGCTTCAATCTGTCAGTTGCAATCCCAGGTAAAAGACAGAGAGAAGCAAAGGATTGTTTCTTAAGGAAATTAAATTATCCCCAGGCGACTCTTTCCAAAGTGTGACTAGAAAGTGTAAGCGCATGCAGTTCTTCAAATTCCACAAGATTCCAAAAGGACCCTGGGTGAGCCAGTGGGTGCCAGCGAGCTTATGTGTCATTCAGTGATCATCACGCTGATGTTAGGAAAGGAACTCCTTCCTTCTGTCAAGGGCGCATGCTCAAAGCCCAGGAGCAGCTGCACTGGCTGTCAGGAGGCTTCTTGAGGTGATTCACTCCTTCCCTGCACCAGGCAGGGCTCTCCTGGGTCTGCTAGGATGCTCCCTTTCCAGTTATAAGGGGATTCTTCAGTGTAATTAAGATAGCAGCTAGTGCAGCCTTCTAAGAAGCCTTCCCGTTCAAATCTCTCCTGATGCAATGACTTCAGAGGGCTGGGGGCTCTGTACCTTCTCTCTGTGGACTAAATGTCAACACAGTACATTAAAGTTCTGAATTCATTGGGAAAAAAAAGTAGAGAAACAATATGCAAAACTTACGATTGAGAAACTGAGATCTGATGTCCGGGGAGAGTTCTGAAGGAGCTGGGAACTGCAGGCCCTGCATTTGCTTAGTTGATCTTAGAGACTTCTGCTGTAACCAAACACTGAGTTCACACTTGCTTCCTCCAATGTCTCCAAATGTAAGGAATTTGGAGCTTACGGATCTTATCCAGTGCCTTTCCACATTTTGTTCTGTCCCATGCTACTAATGCAGAAGCCAATGGTTGCTTAACCTGTGAGAAACCTGTACTAATCAATATTACAATAGTGTCTTAATGCCATTAGTTCAGCAGCCATATGCCCAGATATTTTCTCCAGAAAACCAGAAATCAGTAAATAAAAATGACAGAATTAGCCACAAATGCTGATTTCAGCATTATGTTTTATATGTCCAGCATTACCCCCTTTCATTCAAGATTTGACATTTCTGCCCGTCCTACAAGAAATGTGAGCACTCTGCACATTGCACAGCCATCGGGCTCTCCCTGTGACCTCACACATGTTGCCATGGCAGCAAATTCATCTGGAAATAGCTCCACACTCTGATTTATAGTTGACCAAAGACACAATCCCGGATTATACACATTAAAAGGGCAATTTAAAAGAAAGTCTTAGGTTGAGAAGTTCGCAATGCAATATTATAGGCAGCATGGTATTTATACTTTTAATGACCATGAGTTCCTTCTCCCCCCACATTCTACCCCCATCTACTCCTCAGGGGAGTAAGGCCTCCCTTGGGGAGTCAACAAGGTCTTGCAGGACCAAGCCTCCTCCTCCCCCCCGTATCAAGACTGAGCAAGGTATCCCACCATAGGGAATGTGCTCCGAAGAGTCAGTTCTTGCGCCTGGGATAAATCCTGGTCCCATTACCAGCACCCCCCCTCAACAGGTCAATCCACCTAATTGTCACCCATATTCAGAGTGTGTTTCTAGTTTTGTCCCATTCAGGTTCCCCAGCTCTGTGAGCTCCCACTAGCTGGGGTCAGCTGTATCTGTGGTTTTCCCCTTTATGATCTTGATTCACCTTGCTCATATAATCCCTCCTCCCCCTCTCCAAATGAAAATTCCAGGAGCTCAGCCTAGTGCTTGGCTGTGGTCACTGCATCAGCTTCCATCAGTTCCTGGATGAGAGTTCTATGATGACAATTAGGGTTGTCATCAATCTGATTATAGGGGCAGGCCAATTTAGCCATTCTCTCCCCCATTGCTAGGAGTCTTAGCTGGGGTCATTCTTGTGAATTACTAGGAATTTTCCTAGCACTAGATTTATCCCTAACCCCATAATGGCTCCCTCTAACAAGATATCTCTTTCATTGCTCTCCCTTTCCATCTCTTTTTCCAACTTGGTCATCTCAATTCTCCCATCTTCCCATCTCCCATTCCCTTCCTTCTGCCACCTGCCAGTTTACTCAGGAGATCTTAACTATTTCTCCTTCTTGGGGCCCTCCTTGTGTGTCCCTCTTAGGGTCCTCCTTTTTATCTAGCTTCTCTAGAGTTGTGGATTCTAGCCTGGTTATCTTCTGCTTTACATCTAATATCCACTTATGAGTGAGTACATATCGTGTTTATCTTTATGGGTCTGGGTTACCTTACTCAGGATTTTTTTGTTTTTGTTTTTTCGAGACAGGGATTCTCTGTAGCTTTAGAGCCTGTCTGGGAACTAGCTCTTGTAGACCAGGCTGGCCTCCAACTCACAGAGATCTGTCTGCCTCTGCCTCCCATCACTCAGGATGTTTTTATCCAGTTCCATCCATTTGCCTGCAAATTTCAAGATGTCATTGTTTTTAATGCTGAGTAATAATCCATTGTGTAAATGTACCATATTTTCTTCATTCATTCTTCAGCTGAGTGGCTTCTAGGTTGTTTTCACGTTCTAGCTATTACAGAGAATGCTGCTATGAACAGAGTTGAGCACATATCCTTACGCTTTGATTGTGTAACTTTTGGGTATATTCCCAAGAGCAGTATTGCTGGATCTTGAGGTAGATTGATATCCAATTTTCTGAGAAACTACCATACTGATTTTCAAAGTAACTTGTACAAGTTTGCACTCCCACCAGAAATGGAGGGGTGCTTTTCATACTCCACATCCTCTCCAGCATAAGCTGTCATCAATTTTTTTCAGATTCTTACAACTTTAAATGAAAAAAAAAAAGACTGTGATTGCCAGTTTTAATTTTTGCTTGATACAATCTTGAATCACCTTGGAAATGTGCCTAAATGATAGTGCACAGTTAAGCATGTATGTAAGGAATTGTCTTGATTCTAATCGAAATAGTACAGCCCAATGTTGTAGGAATCAACAGAAGTCATGTATAATATATATGATATTTTTCTTTCTGAAGAATGGCATATTCTATAACATTATATACATACAAATCCAGTGAACTTAGTAGACAGGCAGACAGTGGTCTTAGGAGACAGGTAGATGTTTCCTGAGCAGAGAAACACCCTATAACTGAGTTTCTAGTCATAACCTCAATACTATGCGTATATCCTCCATTCTCCATGGTCCTGTTGCAAGGAACCCACCAATAACCCATTTTGCAGCTCTTGAGGGTACCCTTACTTTCATGATACTTACTTCCTTTATGTTTAAAAACCCCTCCCACTAAAATATAAAACTCAGCTTTGAGGTAGTAGCACCTTTCTACCACATGCAATCACTCAGTCTTGGAGTTACAACTTCTCAAACAATAAATTAAAGTAGACTCCTGTTCCTTTCTAAATTAATTCATCTCAAGTTGTCAGATTTAGCAACAGACTAAGGGATGTAGTAAGAGAAAGGGGAGCAGGGCATAGGATCAGTGTGCAATCAAGAAAAGTCTGCAAGATGTGTGAGCCCACACCCCAGTCATACACCTTCCCGAAAGACATGTGCAAGGACACACACACACGCACACATACACACGCACATACACATCTGTGTCATATATCTTTATTGGCTCACTTTGAGCTTCAGTGTTAGCATTCTTGCCTCCTTCCACTTTCAAATCTATCTCATACTTACACGTCCCATCCTTTTCCACATAACTAAACACCCACCAATGTTCAAGAATTGCCTGACCTGCTCTGCACTTGTGCCCTTGTCAAGAACAAGCCACACTCACTTTGTCTGAACCTCCTTGCTTTGGTAAGAGGTGAACAGAAGCTTCATGTTGGAGCCATTTCAGGAATGGAGGCATGTGTGCACACGCCTGTTTCTCAGATACAGTTTCACTTTCAGCAGTCACCACAGCATAGCACATTGGATTTTGTGAATCCACAGATGTGAGCAGAACTCAGTTTGTATCCCCAGTTCTAGACTAGAATGATTCGTGGAACCTTTATTGAACCGGGGATGGGAGTGATTACAAGACAAAACATGGAGGTGTTGTGGAGTCGAAAGTTTTCATGGAGTTTGATAAATTACATTTCAAAATAATAAGAGTATGGCTGAAGAATTAAGATGGGCTATACTCAGAACAACACTATAGTCTGTATGGTCTTTACCAATAATAGCAAGTGGGCACAATACCCAGATAATCTCTTTAAGATAACTCTATATAATGGTATATTAGTCTGTGCTTCAGCATATATTCAAGTTAAATAATTTTTAGACCAGACTAGAGAGCATCAAAAATTGTAAAAGTCATTTACTTTTTATCTGAATACAACCCCTTGGACTTATAGCTACCTAAAGTTGCATGTATTATGCATGTATGTATGCATGCGTGCATGCATGCATATCTAATTTGTTGGTCAAATTGAAAGAGCATTTTTTTGGTCATTAGTAATTAGTTTAAAATGAGCAGCTTCTTAGGGAGCTATGGATATAATGCACTTCACCATTGAGCAAGACTGGAAAAGTCATAGACAAGCACACATTTTAAGGGCAGGTAGTACATTGCCTTCTTTCTCTGCAGAGGGCGAAGAAGGAGCCTGGAGACGGGCCAGTCTAGAAGAGATGTCAGCAGAATTGCATGGCACAGAAGTGATATGGTTTATATTTTCCAGATCCAAGAATTTTAAACCAAAAATCCAATGGCTCATTCTACTCCAAAAGAGAAACTATGCTGTCATTCCTAAAAAAGATTGAAAGTCACAGAGCTGATGATCAAAGTCCTACCGCCAATAAGTTCCTAGAGCACACTTCTCAATAAAATCCAATCCTTGAGCTGAAGAGATTTCTGAGTTTGCCTAGACTGCTGCAGATGCCTCATGCTGATTGGTTTTGGTCGTGACTTGATCAGGGTGGTGAGGGAATGAAGAAAGGACAGATTGCATGACACACACTACAGAAAACTGGGATTGAGTGGGTTGGTTGTGCTTGCTCAGAGAGTATTGTGTATAGCACAGAGGGAGGAGTTAGGTAGTCTGGGTAGGAGGTCTTTAGAGAAGAGCAGTTTCAGGCTGCTAGAAACCTGGGAGGAGGAAGCTGCAGTTACTGACTCTTGTACATACTGGTCACTCATTCCCAAACACTCAACATTTTTGATCTGGCAAAAAGATGACTTTTCTATCATTTAGTTTGAACCTCATTCATATGAGGAAAACTACCATCCCCATGGATTTGAGGAACTGGGGTCCTTGATATGGTCATATCCATATTAATCAACACTGTAACTTTGGACTTAATTCATTATTTACACAGTTACTCAAAGATTTCTCAGTTCAGTGAGCAGAAGACAGAGTGTTGCAAGGAGGTTGCTTGTTCATCCTGGCCACACATAACAGAAATAATCACATGGAAACTGTATTAATTAAATCACTACTTAGTCTATTAGCTCTAGCTTCTTATTGCCTAACTCTTATACCTTAATTTGACCCATCTCCATTAACCTGTGCATCACCACAAGGCTGTGGCCTACCAGCAAAGTTTCAACATGTCTGTCTCTAGTGGTGACTCCATGGCTTCTCCCTGACTCCACCCTTCTTTCTTCCAGCATTCACTTTAGTTTCCTTTGCCTAGCTCTTTCTGCCCTGCTATAGGTTCAAAGCAGTCCTTTATTAACCAATGGTATTCACAGAATACAGAGAGGAATCCCCCATCACTTCCCCTTTTCTATTTAAATAAAAAGGTAGGTTTTAACTTTAACATAGTAAAATTACATATAACAAAAGTTATAAAACTATAATAATAACTATTCTTCAACTCTGTCAAAGATTCCAGGAATATAATATTATCAAAATAAACAATAAGTTCATTGTAAGCAACTTCTAAAACTCTAGAATTGACAGAGACATCTTGCTACCTGGACAGTCACCCAGAGTTCTTCCGTACCATTGGGGCATCCATCTTCAGTCTACAGGCCCATAGTAGCCAGCAGACTTTTCCAAGAAGCAGGAAATTTCAAAGGCAGTTCCACCTATATTAGCAGTTTGTTAGTCACTGTTTTCTCTGTCCTGCAGAATGTCTAGCAGACTCTTTCAGGAAGCAGGAACCCCAAAGGATTATCTCACTCACTTTTAGGCAAGTTTACCAGTCATTTCTCTGTGGGTCCTGCATGTCCAGTCATCAAGCAGTTCAGATAAGAGCAATTTCTTTCCCCAATGGCTAGCAAACTCCATAAGGAGCCTCTTTGATGTCCATCTTCCTCTTGAAGTTGATTGGTGCTGCCAGAAACATATTTGTCTCACTGTCATTAAAAGTTCTAACTTCTTAAAACATTTTAAATGCCATATTCTATAGTCTTTGAAAGGTTTAAAGAATGCCTATCCATCTGAAATACAACTCTGTACATCTAGAAAATCTAACTAACATGACTACAAGCTTGACTATTATAGATGACTATCTATTAACCTATATTTCTTAATTATACATTATATTTTTAAATGATCTGCACAGGCACAATACCTTAATCAAGAGCAGAAATACACACACACACACACACACACACACTAACAAAATTGACCTTAGTTTTGTATCAATAAACCAAAATCTATACCAATGCAAATCTCTATAACATATCCCCCTTTAAATGTAAACAAACATTTATAGACAATATTTGGGAATATGGGCACAGTTCTGTCTAAACTTCTTCCTGCTGTTTATTGGGTGAAGTAATTTTTTGAGGGGTATTCAAGACAACCTTCCAGGGAATCTTGGTCCATCAAACCATATTAGTCTGGAAGAATTGCACAGGTCCTCATCCTCTGTGGAAATAAAGAAGAAACTCTTTTACAAGGCAAGATATTCTTAGACCCAAGTTTTGAAGACAAAATACCTCTAAAGTATATATGTTGGTTACTTAGCTCCTTCACAGTCAAATAAATTCAAAGAAAACACAATAATATACAAAATCCAGACTCTCTGTAAATATTTCATCTCTACATGGCTTATTTTCTTTACTCTTTTTAATCTATGACTGTCTGTACTCTGACTCTTTAAAGACGTTACCTTTTTTAAAAAACCATTTACTTTTTTTTTATAACTGTCTATATTCCTTTTCTTTTCTCTCCCAAGCCTATGTACATTTATCCAACACTATGACTCATTTATAGGTCTTTTCCATCTGAATTTGTCTTTATTGTATATTTATAATTATTTACTGACAAAAAGCGCTTCTTAAAATGCTAAACATTTCTTAAAAACTTAAGCAGCATCATTGCTAAGGGAAATGATGCCTGCTTGCCCCACCAGGTCCAGCTTGGTGGAGCTCCTGGCCACTTCTGAGAGTCATGCACATTGCCCCATCTCCAGGTACAGAGCCAGTCCATGTTGCCACCAAGCAAGTCACAGTATGTTGCTCACAAACCCCATTCAAATGCTCGGTCTCCTGAAAAAGCCAGAGCTCATGCAGGCAGCATGGCCCAGAAAGCTGGCATCTCAAAATTGTGTGGCTTTTTTTCCCTGCTACTGCTGAGTCAGGGAAACCTCTCTTAAAGGATCTGGGGCATGCCCCTAGCAAACAACTCTGTATTTTGGTGTCTAGGATTCCTTTTCAAGCCCCCTCAGTTTTTAAGTGGATTTTAGTCAACCACATTGATACCAATATTGTAACTGTAATTCTCGCTTGATAACTGTTTTATGTCATTTTACTATGTTAAAGTTGAAAGCTTCTTTTTTATTTAAACAGAAAAGGGGAGCGGATGTTGGATTCCCCTCTGTATGCTGTGAATACCATTGGTTACTGAAGAAACTGCTTTGGGCCTATAGCAGAGCTATAGGGGAATAGAGCTAGGTGTGAAAAACTAAACTGAATAATGGGAGAAAGAAGGCAGAGTCAGGGAGAAGCCATGGAGCTGCCACTGGAAGAGAGAGGCCGAATGCATGCTTTACGTGAGCATATATAGTATAAGAGGCCACACCCAAGTGGGCAGGTAACATAAGGCTATTGACAGTAGAAATTCCTATAGCAATAGAATACTCAGAACATAGGTCTGTGTTGTGTACAGTAAAAATGGCTTCCTAGCAATGACTGTGCTCTTCTGACTCCCTCTGCTTACAAACAAACACCTCCCCATAGTAAGAGTGACCCTCCCTGGAAAACCTACCAGTTAGCAGAGGACAGAATGGCCTGTGTCCTGTGAACACAGGATTTCTTCTGCCTTTGATAAAACGAAGGATGACAAAGTCCACTGTCTTAGGACTGCACTGCCCTAGCAGGACATTCCACATAGAGAATTACTTCCTCGTAAAAGTGATGGAAGTTCAGTCACTTTGACATTGAGAGCTAGACATCACCCAGCTCCAGAACTGTGATAAAGGACATTCTTGTCCTGGCAGGCAAAAGGGATCAAATCAACCAGCTCTATGAGTTCAGGTGAATAGCAGTAATTCTCTTTGATGCTGTCTCGGGCCCTTCCCTTTGAAACAGTGCTGGCTGCTATTCACAATTTCCTGGTGTTTCATTTTTCTAAACATACACAAAGAATTTCCCAAGACAATGAAACAAACATCACTCCTGGCTTTCTTTCCAAGTGCAGCATCTGTCAGGATGGTTTAACATTTCGGGAACTGTGGACTATCTCTTTGAAGAGGGAGTCACAGGTACACACAAAAACCTGTCTGCAATTTGACCACTCACTCCATCACCAGGAACTACTTGAAACAGATTAAAATTCTTTGTCCTATAATATTTAAATGTTGCACTCTTGTCTGGAAGGTTTTATTGAATGATTAGGATTCTCAAAGTCTTGTAAAAATGTGATTTATTATGCTGTTTACTAGGGGTTTTCATTTACTTTATTTTAAGGCATTGTAACAAATCCATCATGACTATTTGAAATCTGCTAATTTCAAGTATGCCTTTGACAATCAGAAATTTATTGACCTACCTAGGCAAGGGCTGCAGCCTTAGACAGGAGGGACCTATCCATTGCTACAGTGTGTATACCTCCAGCCTCATTTCATTGGCATGCTACTTGTTAGCCTATAACTCTGGTATACTAGTCAATTTTTCTGTTTCTACAACTGAACTCCAGAATTTAGTTGATTTATAAAGAAACTAGGTTCTTTAAATGACAGATATGGAACCTGGGAAGGTGTCCATGATACCTGCATCTGTCAAATGCCCTGTTTGTTAGATGGCCCGGTGGCTCATGGGAAAAAATGCTGAAAACAGGGATCACCTAGTTCATGACAAGCTGCACTTGTGGTAATTAGTCCAGGACATTGATGCTTAGCTCATACTCTCAAGGAAGGCATTAATCGGCTCCTAAGAGTGACCATGCCCCATATATAATCATCTTATCAGGGTCTCCTATACTGTGACATTGAGAAATTAAGCCTGGGCATTAATTTTGATAGACAACAAATCACATCCAAGTCATAACACAAGGCTCCCTGGAGAAACAGATGAGGTCAAAGGCCCACATGCAAAATTTAGGTGTAGAGAAGGATGCTGGGGGAAGCACAAGTCAAGTCACAAGAACTTAGTTGGGTGTGTAAATAAGGTAGGAACTTGAGGACCAACCTGCTAGCATTACCTCAGACTAAAGAATTCATGTCACAGTCCAAAAAATGCAGCAGGAAACACACACAAAAGAAAACCCGGTGTTTAGTGGCTCAGAGGCTGCCTTATATGTAGCTAGCCTTCTTATATAGTTCAGCACCACCTGCCCAGGGATTGGCACTGCCCACAGTGGGCTGTGCACACTTCACATAATTAGAAGTCAAGCCAATCTGCCACAGACATGCCAACAAGTTAATCTGATCCAGGCAATTCCTTGATTCTCTCTTCTCGCCTGTAAGGTAGGGGGTTTGTGTTCACCACTGTCTTTGGATTCTTCTCACTGGATTTTTGCTCATGTAAGATATTAACAATGTGTACGACATCATACCAACAGTAAAAGCTGTCAGCCTGGTAGGTTGTGCGCTGCTACAACGTGGTTACCTCTTTTCTATGATCTACAACTCCATATCTAAAATGAGGGATGCTGCCACTAACTTCTAAATCTATTTGTTAAATGAAGTTTGACCATATAAATAATAATAGCTAATATTGGTACAAACATTTTGGCTTTAAATCAACATTTCCCCTAATGCTCTGTTGACTTTAAATGCCTACTTAATAAAATACAGATTTACCTGGGAGGAACATGAATAGGGAAATTGTACAGAACGGATGGTCATGTGGGAATATCTGTGGAAGTTGCCTTGACTGATAATTGGTATAGGTGGTCTTAGCCTACTGAGGGTGGCTGCATTCCCTAGGCTAATGCTCCTGAACTATGCAAAAAGTTAGCTAAGCATAAACCAGCCTATGGGCCTTCAGACAGCCTTACCCATAATTCCTTTTTCACGTTTGTTGTCTGTGAAGTAAGTTCTTTATTCTGCGATCAATCAGTGTGGAACAGCACACAAGCCTGCCTTCAAGTTCCTGCCTTGAGTTCCTGCTTTGAGCTCAAGGGTAGGTTGTGACTTGAGATCGTAAGCCAAATAACCCTTTTCTCTCCCAATGCTGCTACAATGACAGAAATGAAGCAAGCGCCTCTAGGCTGGTGAAATAGCTCAGCAGGTTAACGTGCTGACCACCAAGCTTGAGAATCAGAATTTGCTTCCCAGGACCCTCATCGTAGAAGGAAGAAAATGACTCCTGTAAGTTGTCCTCTGACCTCCATGCCCATGATGTGGCATAGGCATGCCCTCCCCCCAACACACACAAAATAAAAACGTAATAGAATGGTTTAAGATAATTTTTCCCATATGGTATTTACTTGTACTCTCTATAAGCCATCGGATCGGTGGGGCAAGCCGTACTGCCAGAACTATGAAGAAGTTAAGGCAATTAATTTAGAGTGACATGAAATGGCATTGTGGAATACACGCTGACCTTGGGCTCCAGCAGCTTCACTCCAGACTGGCTACTCAGATTTCACGCTCATCCATTCTGTTTCTCCTGTCATGGCCACTATCTAATTGCCTGCGGAAGCCAAGAATTAGGAGCCAATAGACTAGCAGACTGGCTCAACCGGAAAGGTGCTGAGCTGGAGGATCTGAGTTCAACCATTGGGTGGAAGGTAGAAGGGGAGAACTGACTCCTTAAAGATGCTCTCGGAGCTGTCCGTGCACACCTTGGCACTCACAATTGATGTAACACACTCCTTTCAGGGTGAGTGTGCTTCCTGCATTCGCTGTCTCTACCATAAGCCTTGCAGAAAGATAGACTGGGAGTTATGAAGTTGTAAGCTAACCTATCTTCTCCTCCTCACTTTAATATCCGAAAAGCTCAGAAGTGCCTTCCCCTAGTATCTCTGAAAGTCCGTAAGAGGCACTTGAGGTAACACAAGACAAAAAGGAAAAATGGATTGGAGAGGAGGCCTCACACCATCACTGCTGTGGTTCTATATAGTGTGTGAGCGTTTGCCAGCTCCGTACGGCATGCGTGGTTTTGCCTTTCTGTTTTTAAAGCAATTAATTGACACCGTAATTGTACTCATTTCTGGGGCGCAGTATTACAATCACAATATGTGATGATCAAATCAAGGTAACTATCATTTGCATCTCCTCAAATATTATTAATTACCCGTATTGCCAAGCTCCGAATGCGCCTGTGGTTGTTTTGAAATGCCTGATTAATAACAGACAATAGTCGCTTGCTACACTGTAAACATCAGTATCACCTAGCAGCATCTCATCTGCTAACTGCGCAGCACAGCTTCCTTTCCTTCCCCACCTCACCTGAGACCATGAGGCCCCTGGCGAGTCTCAGGTGGTTTCTAAGAAACTCTAGCCTTACATATGACCAGTATGCTTAGTGGCCCATGGATGAGAGGAAATAGGTGGCATTTGTGCCTTGGTCTTGCTTTTTCAACCGTATTTTCCATCCTGAGCAACCACCACAGCAACGTGATTGGATATCGTTCCATTTTGCATTTAAACCACCATGTCTTCTTTGTTCAGTCTTCTGAGAATGGACACATTGGTTGGTTCCTCATTTGTGTTTTTGTGAATGCTCCAGCAATAAGCATAGGCAAGTATTTCTTTGACAGACTGTTCTCATTTCTTTTGAATCTATATTTACAAGTGGGGCAGATGGGTCATGTGATAGGTTTGCTTGTAACTTTTGAGGACTCTCTATACTGTTTTCCATAGTGACTGTGTTTATTTACCACCCCAGCCCAGCAATAGTGTGAAGAAGTCACTATTTCTGCATCCCTGATGCATTAGTTCCTTTCCAGATGTTTTGTTCTATGCAATGTTTAGTTCATTATTTATTTATTTAAGGATGGGGTAGCCCTGCCAGCCATGGCAAATGAGAACAGTTCAGAAACCAATTTGGAGGAATCAGTTCTTTCGTTCCTCCATGTGAGTTTCTGGGATCAAACTCACGTCACTGGGCTTGGCATCAAGTGTCTTTATCCACTGAACCATCATAGTGGTCTTCTTCTGGGTTCTCTGATAGAAACAATTTTAGTGAAGTTTGGTTGATGCCTCACTATGGTTTTAGTCTGCATTTTCCCCTGGTTTTCTCCAACACTGAACATTTCCCCCCCGCCCCCATGCACTTGCTGGCTGTCACTGCAAGCCATGACTTTGATACAGAGCTCCCATGGCCCCAGTGAGATGGGTTAGAGGCTGTCACTCAGGGGTAGAACACTTGTATCGCATGCGGAAGACACTAGGGTTGATGCTTGTGCCATTGCAAAAGCAAATCATAAGTGTAAATGTTAAAAGGTTAGGAGCAATGTGAAATGCAGTGGGGGGCATGGAGAGAGGGAAGGGTGAAGCTGTGCAAAAGATGGAAATTCTTATATTTCTTGTCACTCATTACACCCTACATTTAAACTTAGCCCCAGCACCACTTCTTGTATAGTGCAACTCAAATGGACCTCCGTGCTGCCAGAGTTTACCAGTCTGTGTTCTAGCCTGGGAACTTTTATCATCTGATAGAAATTTCTGGGCAGATAACCCTCCAAACCTGTTGACATGCTTACTTCTGCTCTTTGCCTTGAATGCCTTTTCGTGTTTTAAACTTGTGTTAGAACTCATCATTCCAAGTCTTGAGATATCAGAGGCACTTCCATAGCATCCCTGGAGGCAGCGGGGTGGGATGAGCAAGGCCTGGACTTAGAGTGCTCTTTCTCCCTTCCTTAGGGTAATTATTGACAAGTCTGAAAACCTTCCAGTTGACCTTTCAGAATCTCCGTTTCTACACATGCTCACATCTGACTTGGGCTGTAACATATATGTTAGTGCTGTTGGTTCAAGGCCTTTCCTCTTCTCTGAAGGCAAGAGCCTTTCTCCCACAGGACTCCTTGCAGGATCCCACAGGCTTCAGGGAGGCAGCGTCAGTTGCTCATGCTGCTGCTGCTGGTAGCAATCACCTACTATTCTGGCACTGCCTAAAGCACTGTTCTACATGTGAAAGGAATATTCCAAAAACTGACAACTTTGTAGTGCTTCAAAAGATGCTAACCTGCCTTTGAAAGAGGAATTTTTTTCCAATAGGAAAGATTTTGCATCGAGAATTTCAGCAAACATCTTAAAGCCTCTTATTTCAATCAATAAGAAAAGAATGACAATCCTTCAGGGGACAAAACCAAAATACATTTAAATTCAGAGATGACAACAGGGAAAATGGGAGGAAAAAAAAGCAAGGTCTCGATTTGTAACTGTATTCCAATTCAAATTCAGCATTTCCCAGACATCATCTTAGTTAGTTCTCTCAATAATAACATGAGTTAAGAAAGTAGGTACCCTTTTTTGTGACTAGACAGTTCACATTTGCATGAAGTATATACATTAACCTGTTAATCTCCCCTGGGAAAGGGGAGAACATGAATTGAGATTGGCGAGGACCCATATGTATCTATACAAGAAATTTCCCTCTGTATATTATTTTGACACAAGCAGGTGGGCAAGGACAAGTAGAAAAGGTAGTTTTATAGCAGCGCCACCATGGAAGACCCTGGTCCTTGGTTTTGAAGGCCCCCTTGGACATGAGTCCTCGTACCTCACTCCGCTCTAGTCCGTGCCATGGTCGTAAAGGAGTTTTCTTTGTCAGACGGCAAGGCGGACTTGAGGATCTGACCTTCCCAAGTCAAACCCACATATGCATCAGGGACATGATCAGTAAAATGTCTGTGAGGAATTTCCAATATGTTCATGGTCAAAGAGGTTGGGAAACTTGAAATACATTATCTCAAGTGATCATCTGATTTCAGTAACTTTAAGAATACGCAAGAGAGAAATGATTTCTCTAAGAGTTTAGTCACTGGTAGGTTTCTCATGCTCTCCAGTGGATGAGCCAATACCCATTGTAAGTATGGATAAACTATTTGAGTTTGTGTGTGTGTGTGTGTGTGTGTGTGTGTGTGTGTAAATTCAATAAAGTTACACAATAGAGAGCTGCCAAGCTACCAATAGATGGCTTTACAGGGTCAGGTGGGGAACAAGGAATCAGAATTGATAAGTAGCCTGAGCATTATTAGTCTATTAGCATATATAGAATGTCTGTCTGTCTGTCTGTCTGTCTGTCTCTCTCTCTCTCTCTCTCTCTCTCTCTCTCTTTCTCTCTCTCTCTCTCTCTGTGTGTGTGTGTGTGTGTGTATAGCATGAAGTTGTGAATATATGAGATATGATGGGGATGTCCAGAATCCTGAGGGGAGTCAATGTGGGGAGAGGGGTGATATGATTAAGATACATGGCATACATGTGTGAAATTTTCAAGGAATAAATAAAATTTTTTAATGAAGCAAAGGAAATAACTGGGAACAATTTATTCAAACTGACTGATAGGCTGGTGCAGTCAACAGTGTTCATATGATGCAAAAAGAGGGTGTGTGTGTGTGTGTGTGTGTGTACATGTGTGTGTGCATATGTGTGTAGAAATAATTGTTCACACTTTCATCATGAAATGTTCTTCCCATGGAGAACTGACCAATGTTTTGCAGTAGGTGGCTACTAATAGATGACTTTTCAGGGTCAGGTGAGGACCAGCAAAATGTGAAATCTAGGATGTGAAGGGAATCAGAATTTAAGAAAGTAGCCTACCTCTTCATTGGTCCAACCCTATAAGATAGTTACATGTAGGACAACACAACAGAGTCACAGAAGGGAGAGAGGCTTTTCTTTTTTTTTATTTTATTTTTTTTTATTTATTTTTTATTTTTTTTATTTTTTTATTATTAAATTATAAAAGTTTCCATTTCAGCCCCTCCTCCCACCACCCTCCCACTCCCCCCACTCACTCTCCCCCTCCCGAGAGAGGCTTTTCTTAAAGCTAGAGAATTTCTCTGGGCACAGCCCTTCCAACATTCAAGTTGTAATATTGTAGACAGTGGAAGCCTCTGTAAGTCACTAGTAACCTGTGAGCCCTAATGCTGAGCCAGGACGTGTCTGTGCTCTCCGGACAGTATTTGCTCTGCAAGGGCATCTGGACTCCCTTTGCTGTCCCGCTGCCCTGCAGTAGCCACCTGGACTGGTGAATGTGAATGGTGACTCTGTACTGGGCATTCTTTTTATTTAATTTATTTTATTTTTTAAAAAAGAAAACAAACTATCTTTTTTTCTCATTATACGTACCAATCCAAGTTCCCACTCTCTCCCCTCCTTCTATTCTCTCCACTTATCCCCCTTACCCCACCCCCCATCCACTCCTCAGAGAGGGTAAGGCACATTGCTTTGGGGAAGGTCCAAGGCCTTCCCTACTAAATAGGCTGAGCAAAGTATCCATATAAAGAAAATAGGTTCCCAAAGAGCCAGTACAAGCAGCAGGAATAAATCCTGCCCTCATTGCCAGTGGCTCCTCAGTCTGCCCCGGCCATGCAACTGTCAACCTCATTCAGAGGGACTAGTTTGAACCTATGTTTGTTCCTTCTCTGTCGGGCTGGAGTCGGTGAGCTCTCATTAGCTCAAATAGACTGTGTTTCAGTGGATGTACCCATTATGGTCTTGACCTCTTTGCTCACATCTTACTTCTTGTGCTGGGCATTCTTATTGTTTAAAAAAAAAGCACTACTAACAAGCAGGCCTGTTACCTAGTCACAGAGGAGCTTTTCAAGCTGGTTCCTTAGGGAACTGCTGAGTATGAGGCTTCCTTGCAAGTTGAACTTAAAAGTCAGAGTGAAGGAGTCTTTAATGTCCCACTTGGGTGTCAGCTGGAGTCACTTTTTGACAACCTGGAAATAAGTAACTGTTATTTATTTATTTATTTATTTATTTATCTTTTGTCTCTTCTGTTTCCGTTTGAAATCCTAAAATATGAGTTGGAGCAGCAGATTGGATGCCTTCCCCGTTTGGGCTGCTTCTCTTTCCTCCCTTTCAGAGGTAGGCTACACAAAAAAGAAGGATGCTATCCGTGAGGATGCTAAGTGTCTGGCACTGTCTCAACATTGTTTTGCCCTCCCCATGTAGTCACAAGGAAGATCTCAGCGCATACATTGCAGACACAGAAATGCACTTAGATTACAGTTGTTTGCGTGCTTTCCTGATGAGAAGATGGCAGATGTACCACTCAAAGTAGATTCGTTGGACTCCAAGATCAATCTCTGACACCAGTGTTTCTCAGAGTATCACCTCTGATGTCCCCATGTCACTTTGGACTTGTTAGAAATGTTAAATCTCAGACCTTATGCCAGATTCAGTTGGGGTTGGGGCCAACTGCCTAGACTTCAATAATTATAGATGACCATGTTAAGTGATTGTCATACGTGGAGACACCCACAGTTCATGGAGTCCCCTTCTGTCATGAATGGAAGCACCCACAGTCCATGAAGTGCCTCTTTGTCATGCATGGAGACTCCCATAGTTTATGGAGAGTTCCTTCCTTTGGCAAGCTACCTTATGGTTCGAGAGGGAGAATTCTCCATTCTATCCAGTGGATCACGGGAATTGAGTATCCACAAGCTAAAGTATGTATTACTTTAGCTTCCCTCATCCTAAAGGTATGCACACAAACTTTGAATCTTTCAAATATTGCTTTATTGGAAAGACGGGAGAAGGCTTAACAGGTAGCTATGAACGAGCCATGGAACACAGTCATGTACATCAGTATGTACTTGCGCTTTCTCATATATTCTCACCTTCTTTCAATGGCGGCTTGGGGAATGATGTGTTCTGGAGACTGCCCTGGGGGCATTCACAAAGCACGTGTGATCTGATATTACTGAGCAGAGCTTTCTGTACCTCTTTGACATTATGTGCTTGCCTTAGGATGGTGGCAGGAGCAGAGGCCAGGGCAGGGAAGGTCCTTGTCACCCATACACATAGGCTCTGCTGTGGGGGAGGGGTAGCAGAGGGGACGGAGAGAGAACTGTACCCAGGCACCGTTCACCTGTTCACTTTGTAACCTTAGAAGTGGCTTCCTACTGGTTGCCAGATTTCTTGCAGAAAGAACTCTCCTCCAGCTATTTCACAGCCATAAATCTCCCCAATACAGTATTAAACCAGTCATATTTAACCATCATAGCAACATGCTGTATTCTCTAGGATTTTCATACACACACAGTTCTCCAGGTAATTAGTATTCTCATTTGCACATAGTGAAAAAGCAATCTATATTTATCTCAAGCGTCATGCTTCTGTCCTCTCCTTAGGTGGTTCCATCTCACGAAGACTCTTCGTCTCTTGAATGTTCAAGTTGTCACCCTACCTAATATATCTTCATGTGGATGATGCCCAGCCTCAGGGACATTGCCATCCTTCCAGCATGGGGGTGGCCTCTTTGATATTTCTTGCTGTACTCCACAGTGCCAGTCCCGATGCCAGCAGTGCTCCTAGTACATCTTAACCAGGTTCTGGAGGCTGAGGAGCATGCTAGGCTGAGACTGGGAAATGCCTCACACCCATGCAGTGGCACAGACTTCTTTTCCCGTCACTGCAGAGAAGCCCACAGCTCTTCTCGGGGTGAAATCTCGCTGTCCCCCTACAGAGATCATTTCATAACATTGTCCAGGTTCGAGCCACTTAAATCGGAAGGAAATAGCGGCTTTACAAGAACTCAGAGCCCAGAGAGGGGGACAATCTAGGCTGCTAACAACTGTCTTCATCTACATCCTGATAGTATGAAGAGCGCAGGTGTACCCTGCAGGGGCCTTCTGAGAAGGTAGGTGGCTAGAGAGGAACATGAGAAAGAGATTTTCATTTGGCTTCCCAAGCCAACTCTAGCAAGAAAATCAGAGCACTAGATGGCAGCAAAGCCCCATGATTTCCTTCTGGGTCGCTTAGTGCCTGAGAGTCTGGGTGGGGGAAGCTTCCCAATATTAACACAGACACAACCACATTCCCAAATCAGCCATTCTTCCTGGATGGCCTTCTGTTGTATTCTCAGACTTAGGATCAAGTCGCAATTAGGCAAGGTAACTTCCAGGTACAGAATCTTTCTTCCTTTTTGACCTGAAGCATTGATTGGGACTGTTATTGCTCTATGATATTACTCCAATAAATTCTTGGCACTCAAAGATAGCAGAAGTGTTTTTTAATGATTATGGGTTTGAGATAAAGTCTCCCTGTGAAGTTCTGGCTAGATGGCATCTCTCTTTCTCTAACAGGCTAGCCTACTTGAAGTGATGCTCCTGGCTCCATCTCCTGCCATTATAGGTCTGCATCACAACTGGTCTGCAAGAGAAAAGGCTGCTAAGCACTTTGCCGTGAGGAGACCATCCGATCTTGAGACGACAAGATTTCAGGATTCTGTGCAAAGGTGTTTGATTTCTCAGGTGGCGCTCAACATTCCTGACTGGGACCCTAACAACTTGAAGCCAGCTGTGAGTCCCTGCACAAGGTAGTGAGATCTGGAAATGGTTTTTAATGGCAGAAATCCTTCTTGGTGACATGAGTCATGAGGGGTGGCAAAAGAAAGACAGGACACCGTTTCTCATGGGGGACTTCAGCTCTGCTGCTCCTGAAGATCAATGTGTGCTGAGGGCGGGGCAGAGGTGAACTGTTGGAGCTTCTCATGGGTCTTGAAAGGCATTATTTTATTCACTTCTTAGAGTATAGATAACATCTGGGAGGTGACTTAAAGTTCACACAGGAGGTGTGGCCCTTTCCACTCCCTGTCTACAGCACACACTGAGGACACACAGGGAGCTATCCAGATTAGAGAGTTATTCTGGAATTTTCACTCTGGGAATAAGGGAAGGGCAATAAGAAGATTCTCCACAAGAAATCCAGTCAGTTCCAAGAAAGCCCCATGATTTTTCCCAGGGAGTTCAGCTCTCCAGAAGAAGGAATGCAGGTTGCTTAAGGGCTCTGGTTGCTCTTGGAAGGCCAAGTGACAGCCAGTAATTCCACATCCCCATAGTCACCATCATGCCATCATGTGATCTATGGGCTACAGATACAGGACGGCTCTAGAACATTAACATTGAGTGTGGTGTGTTGTGACTCAGTCCTTGACAGTGGACACAATGCTGGTGCAACGGTGTTGCCCTCAGCCTGCCTCCAAACACCATGCTCATTCCTTGGTGTGGACAATACAGGGTCATCATGGGATAGATGTCCCTAACGTGAATGCATGAGATGTCCATGTCCCTTTCATCCCATCCTCTAGAATTCACTATTCCTTTCGGATTAAAAACGGCACGTCCTTTAAAGGTGTCGCTGAGAACGCTAGGCTTCATCTATGGTTTGGACTTTTCCCTTAACCCCCAGCCTTTCCCTAACACCGTGTCTCTTCTGTGTATGCCAGTAGCTGTAGTAGACCTGCTTCTCAGCAGCTGCTCCTGGCTCCTCCTGTTGCCACTTTGAAGGCTGGGGACGGGGCGGGGCGGGGCGGGGCGGGGAACTTCCCGAATTCTGGACTAGATGTTTGGGTTCACCAGAGGTGTGCCAATTCTGCTTTTACAATCAGAACAGGGCAGCAGACTAGTAGTTCACCCTCATTTTGACTTCCACATAGAGCTGGGGTTGGTATGTGGGTAGCCCCAGCAGGACTCAGTGAGCTGAGGAGGGCACTGTCCGTCCGTGGCTTATCACAGTTGTAGACAGTCACCTTGTTAAAGGTAATTTACAATTTCTTGTTAAAAGCACCTTTTTCTCTGCCTGTTCCAGTCACAGCTGGGCCCATTCTTTCTCCACCTGCATTTCTTTCCTAACTTAGGCAGAGGGCTGCTTCTGGTCAACAGAGAGACAGTCCAGAGGATGGGGGCGGGCCCCCGTCTGCCCCTACAGAGCCCTCAGGCTGACTTGCGTGGCCAATTGTATGGTTTCTCCCCGTGCTCGGCGTGGGCTTCTCGCACTTGAGCGCCCAACAAGTCTCCGTGCTCCAGCCAGCGCGCAGCCGCGACTGAGGCCAAACGCAGAGCAACGGGAGCACGATGTGCTGGGCCCCAGAGCCCTAGGCCGGGCTGAGCCCAGGACTGCGCGGTGCCAGCCTCCTTCCCCTCTCGGTGGGTAGGATGGTTGAGTCCAGCCGCCACGGCAGCGGCTCCTTGCGCCGCTAGCAGCCTGTCTTTGGCGCTCGCTCCCCGCCTTCCTCCCGCTCCAGCCCGGCGTCCCCCCCCCCCCCGCGCCCCTCCCGCACCTCCCACTCGCTGGCTCTCTCTCCAGCTGCCTCCGCTCCAGGTTGCTCCGGGCTGCGCGCGCTCCTCTCCCCGCCTCGCCCCCTCCCGCAGCCTCGCCGCCTTGGTGCCTTCCTGCCCGGCTCGGCCGGCGCTCGTCCCCGGCCCCGGCAGCCCCGGGGCTGCGCTCGGTCGGAGCATCTTCAGCCCCGCAGTGGCTCGGACCCGATGCTACGGGAGAGGAGCGAGCCCGGCGCGCAGAGCTGCGGGAGGCGTCGGATGCGCGGCCGGGCTGGGGACCCGGAGCTCTCGCCAGCTCGCCTTGCCCTCTGGTGATTACCGGGCTGTGTTTAGAGCCCGGTCTTTCCTTGGAGGAGACCGGCGCATCCGAGAGGAGCCATCCGTGTCGTGTGCGTGTGGAATATCTGCAGACATGACTGCGTGGAGGAAATTGAAGTCGCTGCTCCTGCCTCTGGTGCTAGTGGTTCTGTGCGCGGGGCTCCTCACTGCAGCTAAGGGTAAGACCGGCTGGCTCGGTACCGGGGAGACGGCCGAACCCTCGGAGGCCCTGTTTGCCAACGAGAGTGTCTGAATTGGGGACCAAAGGGGACCGAGCGGCAGGCACGGGCCGGGTGGCTTTCCACCAGCAACGCTGGGGAACACAGCGCTCGTTGCCGAGCTTCCATCGTTTCTTCCCACCCCTCATATGCCCCCGCCCCACCCCCGCCCTTCCTTCCCCCTCACTTGGGCTCAAACGACATTTCACTCTGTGCAGTGTGCTGTGGGTTGTCAAGGAGAAGAGAGCCCGACACGAGTTGAGCAGAGAGCTGTGCCTTGGCTCCTGGCGCTTGGTGGGCTTGGCGGGTCGCAGGCTGGGGTAGTTCCCACGACTTCTCCCCGGACCCGACGCACCTGGGAAACCAACTGGGCACCTTCAGCCTGGCAAAGTTCAAGATCTCTGGGCTCTGGTGCTATCAGGGAAAGCTCCTAGCTGACTGATATTTCCACAGCCTTACACCTCCTCACACCTCATTCCTCTGCTTCCCCTCCAAGGTACTCAGACTAGCTGCCTCGGCGAGGTCGCCCCCTTTCCTTCCCCGGACTTTGCTTCTTGCAAGTTGGAATACCTGGCGAGGTGGATGAAGCCAAGAGGGAGTTCTGCAGGGCTTTCATATAAGACCAGTTCTCTCTGGGTGCTGGGGCAGTCCCTGTCTTAAGTCTGTTCAACGGAAGGGGAAGGGTCTCTCTGGTGGTTCCTGGGGCTTTTGACTCAGTGAACTTGGCTTGCTCCTTGAAATGAGTTGGGGGATGTTTTCGCCTGAGTTTCTACAAGCTACAACCTCGGGCTGGCAACAGCTTGTGCGTTCTCTATTTTATGGGAAGCAGAGAAAGAAAAGAGGGGAGGGAGGAAAAAAGGAAGAGAGAGAGAGAGAGAGAGAGAGAGAGAGAGAGAGAGAGAGAGAGAGAGGAGTATTGATTGATTTTCACATTGGCAAGTACCTGCCCCCATTTCCTCACTCTCGCTCTCCTGTGCTGTTTCCCTGAGTGTCAGCTCCCTCCCTCACACTCCTGGACAAATCTATATCTGTATCTTTATAGATAGATTTTTTTCTCTTTTTCTTTTTAAAGGATGGAACTCAGTTTCGTAGGTTTTTTTTTTTTTTGACTCGTTTGTTCCCTCCTTCCTCACAAGCATTTCCCCTTTCCTCTCTTGACTATCCCATCTTCCTTACCCCAGTGATTCAAATTCAAGGGTGATTAAGAAGCAACAGAGGACTCTGTGATCTCCATCCAACCCACACCCGCCTGGAGAGAGCAGAGGATTCCAGGAGCGTTCGGGTTGGGGGAGACTTGGCCTCCTGGGGCTGGCCCCTTAGCCAAGCATCCTCTCCACAAAGGGTATCTGTGCAGTGCTCTCCAATAGCCCACCCAGAGAGATAAGTGGGTCCTGGTTAACTGGAGAGACAGGGTCGCTTAATTTCCCGAAGTTACCCGCAGATGCCTACCCTCTGACCATACACCCCACTCCGTCTAGCCTGGGCCTTCACCAACCTGCTGGCTGTGGAGGCTCCACTGGCCGAGCAGGATTAGGCTGGCAGAGGGCTCAGGTCACACCAGGCACGTTGAAGAAAGAGAGGCAAAGCATGAAAAATTGAGGGTTGTGCCCCCAAGCCCAATGCGGGCGTGTGTCCACGTTGGAAGCAGAAAAGATTCAGGACACAGAACCAGGCTTTATCGAAACAAACCCTTAGTGAAAATGATCCGCCTGTCATGTAACTATGCCAAACTTCTTACCCTTTCCTGCACTCTAAGATGATCTAGGGCAAGGCTCCCTCTTCCCTAAATCTGCAGCTCCCCCTTGGAGCGCACTCCCTGTTCCCCCGAGTTCTGTGCACTCCCCAGCTCCCTTCCCCCGCAATTAACAGAGGTTGCTGCGTGGAACCCACAGCCGCCTGCCCGGCTGCTTAATAATCCACACACGTGTGCGGGCCGATTCCGCCCCCACGAGGGTGGGCTGCTGCTCTAGGGGAGGCGGAGGAGGATCCGGGTGTGGATGGACAGGTCTTGGACAGAGGCTGCTTTGGCTTGGTTCAGGGACTTCAGGGTAGTAGCACGGAGTCCCGGGCCTGGACTGACAGCTGGAGAACAGAGTGCCTCTTGCGCACCAGGAAACCCGGTGGAGACCGTGAAAGCCAAAGTGAAGCCCAAGGTGCCGCCAGCCCCTGCGTTTTTGGTGCTGGGATCGAGAGCGCGCTTCCCTGCGCGCACGCGCTCGGTCCTAGCGCCCAAAGGGACTGGGACTCTGGTCGCCAAGATTTCTAGCGCTATTGTCTGGCCCACGCGGCAGTGGGTGCACGCTCCTTCATTAACCCCCTCAAGCCCAGAGCTGCCCCTCCTAGCACTCCTGAGGTCAAGAGCAATCCTTGTGGCTGTGTTGGCTGGCAGGAGGCTGGTGACGCCAGCACAAGAGTGGACAACAGGGTGCTGGCCGGCAGCTGGGGCAGGGTCGCAATTCCCCTTGTCAAGCCAAAGCCTGTGGGTCAAGGTCGGGCTTCTGCCAGGGGGTGTCGCCTCTAGGCCCTATGGCTTGGCCACAGGGTCCGAGGATGCACTGGCGCCTGCGCGGATTAGGGTCCTCCTCCAAGTAGCGCACAGACGGAGGGCACTGGGCCACCACTGCCCCTCAGCTTTTCCTGCTTGAGCCCAGGTGGCAAAGGAGTCCTGGAAAACAGGTTCAGAGTTTTTGATGCATGGGTCATCTTTCATGACCTGTTTGCAGAGTCTCGGAGGCTGGAGGCGCTGCAGTAGAGGTCGTTGGAACCCCCTTCAGTGCCCAAGCACCAGTTCAGAAAACACTGGGGGAAAACAGAAATTCCTGTTGATATTTCTTTCTTTTTGATTATTAGTGAAATAACGAGGGTGGAATTCTAAGTATGGTTCTCTTTTTGAAAGCACTACATTTTCTAGGAACCACGGGAAAATGAAGAAGGTTCTATGCTTTTACATTTGGTAAAAAGATGGAATAATTCATCCCAGGAAGCTCCCTTAAATTTGCGCCTCCAATCCAGGTTTGAACTTTTGCTACAGGCTGTTTGAGCAAACTTCCCTGCTCACCAGGGTCTTGGGTTCTTAGTTAGGGCAGTGAAGTTGGTCTTGCAGACTTTGCTCGGGACTCCAGCTGCAAGCAATCTCACCTAATGCTTGCCTGAAGGAGCCTCACCTGAGGAAGCTTGGGAGCACGAGGCAAGATTTTGTCAGGTGATTTGTTTCTTTGGTTGTCTACCTCCCCAGCAAAGAGATTTTAAAGTCCACGTCATCGAATTCACGCAGAAGCCATATAGAGAACTCAAGGAACAGGAAGGAATGTCTGCTTATGCTCCTGGGCTGTTATTCCTCTGAAAATTCCTATCACCAAGGTGCTAAGACCTTTAGTTTCCAGGTTCAGTTTCTTTAGGGCAGGGCCACTCTGATTTGGCTCCTGCTGCAGCCAGGATTTTCTGTAAATAAGAGTGCTCAAAACCACTCCAAATCTGCCCTGAACTGGTAGCAGATTGTTTACTCTCCTTGTATTCAAGATGTCCTCATCAAATCTTTTAACCTCTTTGCATTGTCAAAGGTAGTACTATATTATTGTTGTTGTTGCTATTATTATTATTATTTTAAAACTCAGATCTGTTTAGCCAAAAGCTTCTTACTGCTTCTAGAGTACCTATTTAGTGACAAGCTTGGGTTTTTAAGATCATAAACAAAGCATAGCAATTTATGGGACCAGAGAGATGGCTCGAGATGGCTCAGGGGTTAAGAGCCAGGAGCAGCTCTTGTTTTTCCAGAGGACAGGAGTTTGATTCCCAGTACCCACTTCAGATAACTTACCACTGTTACTGCAACTAAAAAGGGGTCCTACACTTCATTCTGTCATCCAAGGGCAACCATCACACATGGGATACTCAATATACATATATATATATATAATATATAATATATATATATATAATATATAATATATATATAATAAGAAGGGGGAATCTTCTGATGTCACAAGTTTGTCAAACTGGAAGATGAGAACAATGCCATCTCATTGGACACGTCCAGAGGAGGAAGGGCAGTAGTCCAGGGGCACTAGAACACTCCCCAATTCTAGGGCGCAAGCACCTTGCTACTGAATACCAAAGGGAGGGGCTGTTTTTATATTGGTTTTCATCTGGCCAACCATGCTTAATTGGAAGGCAGCACACCTCTGGCTTCCAAGTTCCTCCAGGCAAAACATCTCCTTCCCCAGGGCAAAACTGCCCCAGTCTGTCTCCAGTTTATTGCCTGAAAACCAAACCAACTTGGACGATGTCAAGAAAATGGTTCTGCATCCTCCCTGAAATAGCGCAACAAAGGCTCGGTGGCCACTTAGTGCTTATTGCTGGGGATCTAGCAAATCCACTGTAGACATTCTAAGCTGTCAAAATGCAAATGGCATATTAAACACTCCATGCTCTACTGAATTCTAAATGTGACTCTGGTAGTTTTTCTGCTGAGCTCATGGGGAAGAAAGCTGTTACAACTTGCATGTATGCCGCTGAAGCTATGTGTTCTCTTTTGGGCCTTTATTTTTTTTCTTCTTGTTGAGTTCATTTTCTTCTATGAATAATTAGATAACACATGCACCTAAAATGTGAGGCGGGTATGATTTTAACTTTGATATTACGAGGTAACTGCTAATTCACAGGAAGATGTGGGTAAGGACTAGAAATACATCTGCACTATTGGCTCCTTTGCTCTTGGCAGCATTTTGAAGACCCCATCGCCCATAGACCACCAGAGGAGTGACTTGAACTCCCGGATGAGGAGTGGTGAAGGAAGAAGCAGGACAATTTGACTGTGTCCTTGCCCTAACAATTGTATCAGTGTTGGATTTTTTTTTTGAATGAAGAGACTGATCTTAATGTACAAACCAATGCACAGAAATGCTTTTGGCTTTGTAGAAATCTATTAGTCCTAAAGAAATCAAGCCTCCGTTGATGCCTTCAGATGCATAGGCATGGTCCTTAGCTCTCCGAATACCTACTCCAAAGCCAAGCTATCAGTATACAACTCAAATACTCATCCTCAAGTGATTACAGATAAATTATAAATAAGCTGGTCTTTTCCACAGTGACTTCAGTATGACATTAAATGACCTTTGATTATGAATATGGCTATATTTAAGGGCAACTCTAGTCCCTGGTGTGGAGACTGATTGCGGAATAAATATCCTTTATTTGAATAAAAACACACAGAGAGATTGTAGAGCAATGAGTGGGATAATAAGAAATTGGAGCAGTTTAGGAACTTTCTGCAGATCATACAAACCCTGTTTATCTCCTAGTGGGTCAGTGTCTCCAGGTCTAAGTAGAAAGCAGCTCCTTTTGGTACTCAGCTGCCGTATTTAGGTCACTTACATCGGGTCGGGGTCTTCCAGGGAGGAAAAGGCCACCTGTGCGTTAGAGAACTTACCTGGTCCTCCTTTACGATTCTATTGAGCTCAGTAGCTTGAGTCACATGTTAGGTTACTTCCACCCACGTTGCTAACGCTGCACCTAGAACTGTTCCTGTGTATGACACAAAACAAAACACCACGTGGAGTCAAACGCACCTGCTTAAAGCAACTCTGGGAGTTTTATGTTTTTAGTGCATTTGAAGTTCATGAAGGCACGGGTTTAATATCATTCCATTGCTTGTCGTGGGGTAAGTCAGGGACAGTCTGTGGTATGTTTTAGGTACTGCCATGGACATGAGACCAAAGGACACAGAACAGGCAGGAGCCAAATTGTTGGCACCGCTTCTTCCAGGTTGTTTTTGCCAAGGAGTGACTTTGGGAATGTGATTCCAATCGGGGAGGAAAGATGTGGCCTACTGGTCAAGTGCTAACGGCATATTTCTTCATTTCGGTCTTTTGGAGAATCTCAACTGTAACAAATTCAGGACTATGAGGATGTGGGCTCTTCAGGAATAAAAGTCAGGCTGTGTGTGGATAATAAGGCAGGGCACGCCAACAGAGCTGTGATAACTTTTGAGAAATGTTGTTAGGGCATAGCTCTACTCTTTCCCCATGCCCATAGCATGGGAGATTTGGATGTTCTCATCAAAATTGATTTCACCTGAGAATAATTTGTGTCTGCCTTTGTTCAATTCCAATTTCTACACTTCGTCTCCAAGTGAGTCTTCAGAAGTGTGCGCGACATGAAGGCACGTGAGTGTGCCAGCAGCCCCCATTCACACCCTATTCTGATACAGAGAACACAACTGATCTCAAACTCAGAGACCCTATAATGCGGATGAGGCAGCAAGGAAAGCACAGCCGCAGGTCAGTCTATACAAATTCAGAGTTTACACCCCTTCATTATTCAGTAATAGGATGTAGATTAATTACATGGTAGATAAAAGATAGACCCCACCGTAAGTGCATATGGATTGCATCTGTTTGTATCCTGTCCCTTCTTTCCTTTCAATAAAAGGCTTGGTAATCTAATAACCTGTTCATTAACCCTCCAAAGGCTAATGAGCCCACACAGATTTCGACATGAATTTGCTGTGTCATGAAACTGTACAATTATTTCAGAGGATCCCTCTGCATCATCCATGCCTCCGTTATCACTCTCCATCGCCCGGTGCTGTTTAATCTTTTAAAAGTATGAATTTACAACAAAGCCCCAGCCAGAGCTCCTTGTCCACAGTGTTTGTATTGTGAACAGACTTCAAGGAATAATTATAGTCTTTCATGTGAAAATAACGTTGCAGGGAATTATTCTATACTTTTCCCATTACTGTTGAGTATACTCTGATGTGATTGGTGTTATGTAAGAAAGGGCTAAGTGTTAGATTAAGATTTGCATTATTGGAAGACTTATCCATAATGGTTTGCAAGCCTTTGAAATCAGTTGTGAATTCAAAGCACTTGCTTCCCTGATGCCTAGAGAATCCCTATGACTTTACTTCGAGAAATACGTTTCTCCAGTGTTTAACAGGAATCATCCCCTCTGGTCTCTTAGTTGGGAATTTGTTTCATGGGGCTGATATTTGTGGGCAGAATGGGGAGGAGTCTAGGCACCTACCCTCCGATAAACACACAAACTATGAGTTAAGATCATTTTTATTGTTTTTCTTTCTTCCTACTCTGACCTTCTCGCTCAGAGGGCATTTCCAATCCGTTCGGAGGTGTGAACTCAGTGTCCACACCCAACCTCTTGCTGCTGTGCATTTCTCATCCCCATGCTTATATTAAGGTAAAGATGGGTTCTCCTGGGAGGAAAGATACCTTCATGCTCTTCTCTCAAAGAATAGCAATGCAGGCCTGTATGGGGCTATCAGCAATGTTTGCTACTATGGTTCAAATCATTTTTTTTTTGTTAAGCTGTAAGGAAATTCCTATATTAACAAGTACAGTGCTGTTCTGGGCACCCAACACTTACAGGCTGTGTGGTTAGCATTTCTATGGGGAAGAGAGAACACGACTACAAAGGAATGGTCACATTTATAGGAAGAATTATCTTTTTTAAACTTTAATTTAAATAAATATCATTTAAATGTGTATTTGAACACAAATATTAGATATGTATATAATCTAGCATAGCAGGTGCGACAGGGCAAAAAGTGTATAGGTTCCTCCATCTTATATACTTTCATTTTCATAAATTTATTTATTTATTTATTTATTTATTTATTTTACATGCATCCATCATTTTTCCTCCCAGTCCCTCCTTACCCACCTCTTTCTCCCAATTCACTCCTCCTCCATTTCTGATTAGGAAAGGACAGGTCTTCTGTGAGTATCAATAAAACATGGCGCATCATGTTCAGTAAGGTTAAGCACGCTTCCCATGTATTGATGCTGAACAAAGCAACCCAGTATTAGGGTCCCAAAAGCCAGTAAAAGATTCAGAGTCAGCCTATTTCCTCTGTTAGGACCAATGTAGACAACAGTTAACACACATGCAGAGGGCCTAGGTCAGTCCCATGCGGGCTTTCTGGTTGTCAGTTCATTCTCTGTGAGTCCCTATGAGCCAAAGTTAGTTGATTATGTGTGTTTTCTTGTGGTGCCCTTGACCCCTCTGGCTCCTACAATCCTTCCTCCCTCTCTTATGCAGGATTCCCTGAGCTCTGCTTAATGTTGGCTGTGGGTCTGCAACTGTTTCCATCCAAAGCCTCTCTGATGACAATTGGGCTAGGCACCAATCTGGTCACTGGAGATGGCCAGTCCAGGCTAAGTATCCACTATTGCTAGGAGTGCTGGCTGGGGCCACATGAGGAATCATCTTAATTTATCATATAGTTTCTTAAAATGTAAATTTTTGTGTATCAATTATATATTTCTCATTCAGTCTCCTTCTTATATAAATATAATTACTGTGGAAATCTTCAAGTGAAACCTGTCAGAAGGATTTTCTTTTGTTTTAAGGGGTCATCTGTTCAAGTGATTGCTATGATAACTCCCTCAACCAATAACCTTTAAGATACCAGTCCACTTGGGCATGGTCTCTTGTATTATAAACACTGACATGAAGTTTGCTTGGTCTCTGTCTCTCTTGGCTGCTAAATTTGATTCCTGTTCCCTGTTCGTGTAGAAGACTGTGATCTGTGAGTCTACCCCTAGATAAAGAACCCTTTATTATTATACTCAATTCTGAGACAGTGTGGGACTACTTTATAGCATCCATTTATAAGTGATGATATATTATCATAGAAAAGTATGGCTTTTATTCACTTTTATTTTGATCTTTTGGAAAGTAAGATTAATTGTAAAGGAATACGACTATATATTTAGTGGTTGAAAACGATGTTTTTAGAAAACAACAGCAAAATTTATAATAGTTAAAATATTAAAAGCAATATTCAGGGAAAGTCAAGTGGGAGAAGTTGCTAGGGTTGCTATTGGGGGCAGCACTTCAGCTGAATGGCATTCTTAGGGATCTCTCTAGAACCATGATCACTGTCCATCACTGTCCAGGTGCAGTTTTCAGGATGTTGTGATCCTATAGGATGAACGTTGTGTATAAAGTCCCACATGTTGATTGGCCACGTTCTTGAGAAGAACTGTAGGGGGCATTGGTGTAGGCAGGGAATGATGGAATACCCCAAGCAGAAACACTGATGGGATACCTCAGACATAGGAGCTCTCTCTCTTCCCCTAGACTACATTAAGTTGCCGTTTGCCTTCCAGGAGCCTTCTCACTGCAGCAGGAAATGGACTCTTGACATAATTTGCATTGATCCCAACAGGAGTCTGGGAACAGAGACCTGGATGCCATGGCAACATTAGAGAGGAGAGTGTCCAGCAGGTGAAAGTTGTTGGGGACTCAAGGAAGTATGGGGTAAGGGAAGGGACTTCAAGCAGGTAGTGGAGAATGAGGGCCTTGCAAAGAGCAGGTAACATACAGCTGGAGGCCTTGCCTGTTACCACAGAGAGGTCTGGTTGAAGTGTGCAGTCTACACATGAACCAGTAAATATCAATGCTCATTTTTCACCATGGAAATTCACATGTGGCTCCTTAAAGTAGAAAGACCAAGGGAGAAGGTGAAAAGTAGGACTATGGTGAGACCATTCCCCAAGACACAGCGTGTGCATATTGGAGGCGTACTTCCTTCTCAAGCCTCTACGTGGTCAAGCACTTATTTGGATATCACTTATTTCTTGAGGGATACTTGATTTTGATAATTCCTTTATAGATTAAGACAAGTGGGGAGTGAGGTGTTAAAAGACAAGAACTCTGCAGTTTCTCGAGTCCTACATAAACTTCTAGACGACCCAGTGAACTTATCACATAAAGACTTCTTTAGGTCTCCACAGTTAGGTTCAGACTGATCTTCTAAGTCTTTCTCTCATGCCAGCTGCTGAGGTCTTCCGCAAAAACACGTGCACCCTACCTTGAGTTACGCTGGGATGTTTGTGTTTTTTGCTGTCTTTATTTCTTATCTGAGTTTGAACAGCTTTGACTCTACGTCTGGTTATGTCTCATTAGTAGACCACCAAACCCCCTTCTACTTTCTGTGTCTGTTATGCTTAGCAACCATTAGTCACTGCGCAGGAAATGACATCGGTAGGAACTTTGGGAAGATGCCCTTCTTTGCTGTTGGTTTTTGCATTTTTATATCTTTCTTTTTGCATTGGATCTTTAAGCATTGGGGGATACTGGGTATTTGATTTCCTGTGCCCATGCTGTTGCTTTAGTGAAAAGACTTATGAGGCAGAACACCTTCAGTGCATACTTTTAGTGAAAAGTGTGTTTTAACATTCTGTAGAAAAGCGAAGGACAGAAATGATGAGAAGTACCTTCAGTCTCTGCTTCAGTCACTACTCATGATGAAACGTGAGCTTGTCCATATAACCAGCTGTAAAAACATTAATCCAAGTTATGGTTTCTTCTTGCTTATTGGATTCATTGGGCATCTTCTAATGACTGTTTCTCTTTGTGTATCTGTAAGGGTTCAGAAGTCCTTGCATTTTTTTCTGTTCTGGTGACAATAATTTAATATTAGAACCTGTTCAACAGATATTTCAATCTACAATTGCCATTTGACCTTCACAACTATTTTATCTTTCAGCCTTTTAATTTAAAAGAATTACATAAGAGGATTATGCTCTCTCTTTGACAAATACAGTTACAGTATTACATTTTGGGGGATCTTTAGTGGCAATGAGATAATTAGGAGGAATGTGCTGTTAGTATATTGAAACAGCGATGGGTCTTTTGCTTTTAAAATATAAGAAAAGTAGTAAAATTGAAATTTGTCTTATCTCTTCCAGTTTTTATATAGATGAACAGTATAAGGTCTTTTAGAGAGAGTTGGTATAAAATAATATATAAAACATGACACAACAAGAAGAAGCAGCTGTCATTTCTTCTTTAAAGTGGGTTCTAGTAACCTTTGCTGTCTTAAGAACATAACCTATGTGCAGAGAAAGATGTATGTTCATTTCAGACTCTAGGATGCTTGCTGCAGACAGAATGAGACACTTGATGATGCAGCTTTAAGAACTATGCCCTTTTGTTGTCCACGAATAAGAAGGGAGAGAGGGACAGAAGCCAAAGGCAGTTATAGTAAGCACAAAGCTTCAGCACTACCCTGGTTTTTACGTTTTTCCTTTTTATAGGACCAGGCACTATGTGGAACAATTGGATAGGGGTTTGAACCGAAGACCAGGGTTACTTTCCATCCCAGTGGGACTTATTTAGCTAGCGTTCAGACGCCAGCGAGAGTCAGAAACATCTATGTCTCTGCTGTGGAAAATAATCTCTACACAGCTTAGGTCACTAAAAAGAGCCCCACCAAAGTACAAACAAAGGCTGATGGGGACGTCGGTGTCATCCGAGGCACAACTAGATGGTGGGACTGATCTAATGGGAGCTCACCAAGACCAGCTGGACTCGGAATGATGGAGCATGTGATCAAACCGGACTCTCTGAATGTGGCTGATGGTGGAGGCTGACTGAGAAGCCAAGGACAATGGCGTTGGGCTTTGATACTACTGCATGGATGGGCTTTGAGGGAGCTTTGTCTGTTTGAATGCCCACCTTCCTGGACCTGGGGGGAATGGGGAGGACCTTGGACTTCCCATAGGGTAGGGAACCCTGATTGCTCTTTGGCCTGGAGAAGGAGGGGGAGTGGGAGTGAGGGAAGGGAAGGGGAGGGAAGTGGGAGGAGGGGAGGAGGTGGAAATTTTTAATAATAATAATAATAAATAATAAATCAAAAAATCACTATGGGGAGTTGGCACAGTTCAGTTCCTTCTGTGGCAAGACTGAATTTCTTGGCTGGCTTTTGACCAGAGTTCACTCTCGGTTCTTGGAGGCCACTCAGTGTTCTTTGTTCTGTAGGGCTTTCCAATAAGACACCAGGCTGGAGAAGAAGAAGCAGGGGAGAGGAAGGGAGTAGAACTAGAGTTGGGCGAAAGAAACGGAAAGGCTGGGCAAGCTGTATAATGCATCCTTGTATGCAGTTCCACAATGCTGTGAAAAGAGCCTGCACTCATCCCTTATCCCACAGCATGCTTAGATGCAAGACAAGACTCACACTAGGTATAAATAATGGAAACAGGAGGCCAATGAGGGCTATTCAATGTATTTGCCCACCACTTTATTCTGGAAAAGTAAAAGTGTATCTCACAATGAATGAACAAGGGTTAAGTAGCCGACTAAACCTAAATAATAAATTGTGTATGTCTTCATATGAAAAATAAGCCTAAGAAATTGGTGTAAGAAAAATTTCTGAATGACTCTAAACCATGCATATTAACTCAGTATATCTATAACCCACCCAGTATATCTATAAAGATGCAGCTGGGAATTCTGAGTATTGCTAAGACCCCTGGGGAAATATTCCCATACTTTGTTGTTGTGTATCTGGAAAAATCAGGATAAGTAAGAGAAGATAATTCTTCCATACCAGTCAAACATCTAAATTATGAGACTTTTACAGTGAGAAGTGTGATGTATTTTGCAATATTATATGTTTATTCTTTTCAGCCTTCTCCGTAGTAGCAACAACGACAAAAACAATCCACCGGGCTTGGGTGTCCACCATCTGAAAATAGCTGATTGAATTCTTGCATAACAAATTGTAGTTCTTAAATGAAAGTCCTCCCAGATAAAATGTTGACTTGAAAATTTGAAGTAACATGTTTGTTTCGTCTTTTGGTGGGATGGAGGAGTGTGGTACTTTTATTACGTGCATGGAAAAAGTATCCACACCATAGTACTGCTGCATGACTGTGAGATTGTTTTCAGTAACATGTGAAGCATACCTAAATGAAATATTTCTTAAATTAATTATTCAAGGAACCCAAGAATATCTAAACCGTCTTTTATAAAACTGACCAGTGGGCAAAGTAGAGTTAGATTGCAAGATTTTGGACCCTTAAGTGATCTTCAAGTTTATAGGTTCAAATATCTCTCTATTTGTGTTCTCCATAAACTGTCTCTCCCAAATTCACAAGAGGAAAATGAGGAAATAGTAACCTGTGAGCCTTCTCCCTTGGGATGGGCCAAGCTTTCCTCCCAAGACAGTCCAATGCGAAACCCATGACACCTGCCTCTCTTGTACAGTCCAGTACCCTGCCCAGCACCTGTGGGCTTTCTTCTGACCCAATGAAAAATTGGCCCTTCTGCCCTGCCAGAGGATACTGTCTGGGGAAAACAGCATGGTTCAGAAAGTCTGGGCTTAAGTTTAAGACGTAGGTAATCCTGACAGCTGGAGAGTAGCTATCCAACCTTGAGGCTCAGGAGAGCTCTGAGCCACTGCTAGAACCAAGCAACCTTTGCCAGGGTTAAAGGATTTTGTCACTTGTTAAGTCTTTCACTACAGTAATTTCTTTTGGCCCTCTGGAAAGCACTTTCCTCCTATGTTCTTAAGTCCTTAGATATTGTACTCGTTGAATAATGTCATTGAAGAATGTTTCATTCTGAAAGCCTCAGCATCTATGTTATCACCACACCAAAATATCTTATTTAGAAGTCTTAAATAGCTACAATGAGATAGTTTCATAATGTTTAAAATGAATTCAGTGTTAAGCTGCCTTTGAAGTAATGAAAGCCAGTGTGTCGCTGTGTTTACAAGTTAATGCCTCACGATAGAAAGAATCCACCCCACTGTCGTGTTCTCATGGGTTGCACTTTGATGGTGACTGCTGTTTGTGGAAACTTTCTGAGTGCACCAACAAGCCTTTGTGACAGACTTTGCAGACACACCTGGGCTCACCCTTTGGTGTGTAGCCTAAGAAAACATTAGGTTCTTGGGTACTTGGCTTCCTTATTTCTACAAAGGGTTATGAACTGCTGAATTGATGGCTTAAAGATTACACAGAAAAACATATCTCTAAAAGGTCCTGGGGCAATGGCTCAGTCATGAAGTAGCTGTGGCACAAGCATTAGTACCAGAGTTTGCTCTCTTCACCCACTTAAAAAGCCAGGTGTGGTGGCAGCATGCCTGTTATCCCGGCTTTAGAAAGATGGAAAAGCAGAGACAGGAGGATCCCTGGGACTTACTGGTCACCAGTTCTAGATGAATTAGTGAGCACCAGGTGCAGTGACAGATCCTGCTTCAACCACCAAGTTGGAAGGCAATTGAGAAAAACACCCCATGTTGACTTCCGGCTTTTACATGAATGCCCACACATGTACACACATGCATATGTACATACACATACCATATATACACAGTCATACACCAATGTACACACATGAAAGGCAATAAATCCTGGGGTTTGTACATATAAATAAATGGGAGCAACTATTGTGTTCCAAGGTTAAAAGCTTAGAGTCTCAATTCTATTAGCAATGTCCCCAAAATCTATGCCGGGCCAAGCATTATTATTCTGAAGATAGTGGTTTCTAAGTGTAAATCAGTAATCATCTGGAAACTCAGTACCAGTTATGAGTGATCTTAAAAGCATCCTTTCAGAGTGCTCTGAATTCTGCAAAGTGATCCTTACATTCTACAGTTTACTTAGAAACAGAACTACACATTGCCAATAAGTCAAGTGAAGGTGTTTGTCAAGTTCGTCATTTCAAACTGGGCATCAGATTGGCTTAAGTGACCAATGGGCTGAGGCTGTCTGGGAGAGGCATGCATTTGAAACGCTACTTAAGACCATGAAGCTCTCAAAGCTAGACAGGACAATGAGGAGACCAATAAATGACATAGTAGAAAGCTTTACGACTTGCTTGGAAGTGGGAGTGTCTGGCACTCTAGGCTTCTGATTGTAAATGCTTCCACCAGCACCAAGGGATTTTGTAATCCAAACGAATTCATATGTTTTCTCACTCAACTGCTAAGAAAGTATCTAACCCCAAGGAAAGTATCTGTGTCTACTTTTTAATGTTTTAATTGGCATATATTGTGCAGAATGATGGGATTCATTATGACATTCCCTTCCATGTACATAATATATTTTGATCATATTCACCACCTTCATTACCCTCTTATATCCTCCTCCAACTTCTACTGATCTATCTCTTCTCATCTTCCCAATTAGTGTGTGCATGTGTGTGTGTGTGTGTGTGTGTGTGTGTGTGAGAGAGAGAGAGAGAGAGAGAGAGAGACAGACAGACAGACAGACAGAGAGACAGACAGACAGACAGAGACAGAAAACCCAATGAATATCATTAGAGTTGCCTGCAGGAGCATGGGAGAATGGTGGTTTGCAGAAGCATGAGAACCTTTCTAGTAACTACACTACTGAAGAAACTCCCTGTCCCAGCAGTGATTAGCAGACCCTTAGGAAGGCATGGTGACTTGTTAGCTTCTCCCCTCTATACCCTGTGCCTAACACGATGCTGATGGACCCCAATCTTAAGCATGTAATCACAACCACCACTATGCCTTGTCTTCAAGAATGCACTCTGTGACACTTCACGCCACCCCGTAGCTCTTCCCTTCTAAGTCTCTTTTCACTGTTGCTTCATAAATCTGGGGGATAGGTAGTGTCACAGACATCCAGTTTACAATTGAGAATTCAGCAGTCACTTATTCTCAACAGTTTGATCATTAGTAAGTGGCTATGGGTTCTGATGATCATCGAAGCAAGATGTTTCTCTGATCAAGGCCGAGAACAGCACTGATCTATGGGCATAAATATAATTGTCAATAGGGCAACTTGATGGATGTTTTATGTCCATGTTAGCAAAACAATAGCAATGCCTTCCCCACTAAAGATGTGACCTCCCCAGCCATGGATTTTGATGAGGTTTTATAGCATTAGACATAAATTCTGTGCAGTGGAGGGATCTTCAAAAATCAGGAAGTGGTCTGTCATCCCCATTTCAGAAACCACTGTTACACTAATAGCTGCATCTTGCCTGGCAGGTCAGGAATGTTGTAGCTAGGTTCACAGCTAAACAAGACCGTTAATGACAGTGCTTCCTCAGCATCCTACAAGAAGCCTCCTGATACCACTAGCAGAAAGGAAGCTTCCAGATGAGTCCAGCTTGATGTCTCTATATCCTGTGACCTGAGCATGGGATGTCTCTGATAATAAGGGCATACCTCTGGTGCTGGTGGACATCTGGCACAGTGGAAATTGCTAGCATTATTTTGGGAGACTTGGGGATCTCTGTGTCGTATAATTTATAAGCAGCTAGCCCTCTCTGGCATCTTCGCTATTGGTCTCTTCCCAGTGGAGCGCGGCTATATTTGTTACTTCTCTTTGCTCAGTGCGGTTTTGTAGGCCTCGCTGCTCTACTTCGCTATGCAGTCCTGTTTCAAGGCGAAGAGGGATCTTGAGTTCTAATTTTGCCTTTGAGGAAGGTTCATGCTTCTACTGAGATTTTCTTTAAAAAACCCTGAGCTTTTCTTTAAAAAACCCACCTGTCTGTATGCTCACAGGTGGAACAATTCAACAAATTACCCTCTCACATTCTCGGGCAGGTTTAAGGGCAAATTATTAACAGATGTACCTAGTTTAAGACTAACAAAATGACAGCTGATCTTTTATGAAGGCATGAGAAGGAGTCCACTCTCCATGCTCCTGTCAATTGGAATATGGAAGCAAACAGACAACAACACAATGGTGCTATCACAGACCCTCATTCAACCACCTCGGAAAGCCCCAGAGCCCAGTGGCTTTTCTTTATGTCTGCAGTCAACTACAGATTTATCTCCACATCTCTCAAAGTGCAGCAGTGCTCCGGGAGCACTCTCTCCAGTGAGGATCTAATAACAAGAGAAACCACCGAGGAAAGTGATGGGCAGTATGCCTCCAGTATCATATTTACTTCTCAAGCGAAACCGGATTCCACCAAGGGCACGGAGGACAAAGAGATGGGTTTTATTAAAACAAATAAAAGTGCTACGTTGAGAAACCGTCTTGGCATTTTGTGGGTGGTGGGAGTAGGAAAGGGTGGGCTTGAAAATATATTCATTAAATTATTGAAAGTTTTTGTTTTGAACTTATTGGAAGGCAGTCGGAAGAGTTATTTTATGTCCTGAACTTTGTGACAGCAAAGAGTTGGCAGCTGTATACTATGTAATGTTACAGGAACATTTTGCACCCTGATAGGATTTAATGCAAATTCTATTTAAAGAGAAATGTTGCCTACATTTTCATCCCTCTCCCTTCACTCCTTTTGTGGTGAGTGTACTAGGAGAGAACAAGTACTTTAAGACTAATGTAAGAAATTTGAGAAGAGATATTGTTTTGACCCCAGAAGCCCCATGCCTTGTAACAATTACAGAATGTGCAATTTCCCGATGAGGATGGTCAATGAATTCTTGGCCTTATTAATTAATTATCTACAAGTGTTCAGAAAAGCATAGATACTTGTCAGACATCTGCTTTGGGGGTGAAAATTTCCCTAGTAAATAAAATTATTTCTATCAGATGTAGCCGATATGAGAAATGCAAGAAGCAATATTTAATTCTGGCCAGACTCCTGGCTTTGAATGCTTTTTGCAATATCTGCTCTTTTTTTCCCTCCATGTTATTGTAAATGACATCTATACAATTTATGATTCTGTTACTGCATTATCATTGTCTTTACTCCGGAAACAGTCAGCCACTGAGTTTGATCCCACTTTACATCCCAGGGAGACATGGAGAGCGCAGGGTGGGCAGGGATCCTTTGACTAACACTCAGGATACCCCTTCCTCCCTTCATGAATCACCTGCCTTACTCAGCCAAGTTCCTCCACCTGCATTCTTGGGTGTGCGCATGTGTGTGTGGGTTCTTCTTCAAGCTCTGATCTGTTCTTATGTTGGGGCCTTATTGGACTCCAATGTCTTTCTCTGAGCAGATGTGGCTTAGATCTTCTACTTTCAGCCTTCACATTCCTTGACATCTATTCTTAGAATAGTGGTGATTCTGCTAATCCATAAATAAGTAGATGATTGGAGCAGATTAGATTGAAGCGGGAGAAGATGTGGGGGTGTGTACACTTTCCCTGATTTCTTAGGTCCCATAAATTAAACTCAATGCACAGTTTCTGTCCCCATTGATAGGCAGCAAATGTTTACTTTAATTGGTAAAAAATAGAATGCAGTCAGTTACCCTTTGAGTCTTTTCCTGGTGCCTTTGCAGTAAATTGGAGAAATTGATAACAGCTTGGAGCTTTGAAGTCACCAGTACCTTGGTTCTACATGAATCCTTGGGATGTTAGGCCACACGTAAACATCATCCCTGTGTGCCCTCTTGCTCATCTTAACAGCCCAATGTTTACTGTAGAGTTTGTGTAGACACCTCCAATTCAGGCTTATCACTGGAAGTGAGTGTCTTCCTGCAGCATTGCAGGAAAAATCATCCCCTTTCTCAGAGTTTGCCTAATACAAAGTTTGCACGTGATCTTGCCATCTACAAACACTCTGTATTTTAAACCTCAATGTTAACATTAATGATCATATAATTTTGGAAGAGTGTTTATACCACCACATTGTAGTTATGATACATTGCGGCATACAGCAACTCTGGGAGACAGCCCAGTGTTATCGTTTATGGTATCATATTTTCCTGACAAAGAATTTGAGGCTCAAAAAGTCACCTTGTCAGCCACAGGCTGTAAAACAAAACCAAGGACACTGTTTTCCAGTCTGCTTTGCTCTTCACTGTGTGCGTGTAGTTGTCACTTCATGAGCGTCTCTAGTTGATATTTGCTATGCCAGAAGATGCTGACCTAGGCCTCATCCTGAAGAACGGGACATTTCGAACCAATTGCCTCTTGCATTATTTCCTTGAAACCATTCCCGCAGATGGCAGTTTTCCCTCCACACCTAATGATGAGCTGAGTGTGATGTGGCATTTTCTAACAATCTACCAAAATTTTAAATTATTCCAGGCTCTGCACTAACATATTGAAACTGCCAAGACATCCTTTAATTTCTGCAGTCAAGTTTTAGCAGGCATGCTAACCACTGTGACATGACCCTTGTGGAAATCAAGGTATGTCCAGAAGAGACTTCAACATTTCGATCCAATTCCTGTTTCTTATCCAAAGCATTTTCCACAGCTAGGTATTTGGATTGGATTGGTTTCATTGGCGTGAGGTGTGTAGA